>NW_024502347.1:2789121-3276876 GCF_017590055.1 Onychostruthus taczanowskii
CGGCCCGGCCGGGCCCGGCCCGGCGGGGGGAGCCCGGGGCCGGCGGCAGCCCGGGACCGCGGCCCTGGAACTGACCAGGGTCCTAATGCGGCGCCGGGGGCCCGCCTGGCCCGCTCAGCACATCCCGACCTGCCCGCGGCCCCCCGGGCGTGAGGCGGCTCGGCTCCGGTCCCAAATCTGATCTGAGATGGCGCTTTGGAATATCAGCGCTCCTGCATCTTTGTTTGGGGAGAGGGCACTGAAGTAAAACAACGACTCCTGCTAATTCTGCAAGGGGACGTATTTTGCAATAGGACCACTAAACTGCTTTAAAAAACCAAAACACCGAACAAACTTATTGGCTTCATTAAAACAGCAGTATTCTCCACATGCAAACAGGGCAGACTGTCATGTGTCCTGAATTAACACTGATCTTAATTTCTTTTTAGCTACTAGTTCTATAGTTATGTATTTTTTACCCCTTTGTTCAGTGACCAGTTTTCTAAAAGTTATGCCACAAAACAGAATGCCTTTCAGATGGCTTCCTCGGCAACCACATAAAAAATAAATAAAAGCAATAGGCGAGAGCAAGTGTCTGAGGTCAGTGAGGCACAGTTCATAACAGCTCAAAATCACTGCTTTCACCAAAATCACTGATTCAGGGTCTGTCTCTAAGAAATGGCCTTATCAGAGATATGCAACAGTAATGGGTGGTTTGCTGAGATATGTTTTCCTCTGTCAAAGCTCACACACCAGGGTGAGATACCAGTAATAGTCAAGATAGCAGAGTAACTGTCATTTTATATCCAGAAGGGATGTTTGGGCTTTAAGCACCGAGACCAAAGGGAAGATTATTGAAAAAAATATTTTTAAATGTCTATATGAAAAGATCATTCACATACGGCCTTCCAGAGCATAATCCCGACACCACATTTCATCATTTTTTGACAATTTCCAAAACTGGGGGAAAGGATAAATAATTCACGCATGGAAATAAATAAATGACTTCATGTAAATCTAACAGCCTAAAATGTTATGAGCAGTAGTAATTCATTTTTCAAAATGCTGACACATTCTGTGAATTCACAGCAAAAAATGTGTTCTTCAGAAAAGTCCCTGATCAAGATCCAAGAATAAACAAGAGTATGATGACGTGTCATGGGCTCCCTTGCAAATTACATAAACCTTTAAAGAAGAGCTCCACAAAGCATGCAAGGAGAAGATATAGAAAAAGCAGCCCTCCCCAAACAGCAGCGGCCGTACTTCCTCCCTCCTAAGCAGGCACGCAGTACTTTTCCTGCTCCAGCCAGAGATACAGTACTAATCGTGACAGAGCTAGGATTTAATGATCTAATCATGACAGTATCAGCATTTCACAAGCGATATATTTTATATGTTTTTTGACAATAAACTGACTCAGCATTTTAAACTGTCGACCAGATGAAGCCATAGCTTTCCCCAAAGTTAACAATGAAGACAGCTCATATCTGAAACCCACTGGCAAACACGCACGTATGCATCCCTTGAAGTCTTACCTCATCCTTTTGCAAGTGAAAAAAACCCACTCTCCTGAGCTGTCAGGACTCTAGTGGTTTTCCATGAGGTCAAAACCAGAATCAGGCTCCCTCACTGACCCACAAACACCAACACGCAAAAGCAACACATGTACCCAGTCCTGACCTCACTAAACCAAATCGAACTTGGAAGGCAGACAGAAGAAAAATACAATGTTTCATGTCAGAAGTTCCTAGCACACAAGCAGATTATGCCATTTACAACTACTTCACCCTGTGGATGAGTAGCAAATGAGACCTGTCTGTACATTCTCCAGAATGTAGCCTTCACAGAAGATGGGCAACAGAGCACATCATATCAGCCCTTCCCTTCAGAGCTACCTTAAAGATAGTCAGGGTTTAAAAGCTCCTATTGCTCCTTAGGGTAGGTGCAATTCAGCACAAATGAAAGACCAGGGGAAGCTTTGGAGAACAAAAGGAGGATGTCCTATATTCAGACTCCCACTAGCAGGGAGCTGCACGGGTCACATTTTACAAGAAAGAACCAGCAATCTTTCAACAACTTCCCTCTCCCCCCACCTCTTATACAGAGATTGCAGCAATCCTCCTGATTCACTGACCTGAGCCAGGGAATAAGGAAATTACACCTTGGTGTTTCCAAACACAGTGTTGGGAATTTTGAAAGCTCTCTGGATGTCTCCAGCCACAGCAGCAGGGGCAGAGAGAGCAAGCAGCCTCAGCAGCCAATCAGTCATCAGCCGGCAGCCAAGGACCGACCCGAGCTGTCACACTGCAAGCTCTTCCTTCAGTCAAGAAATCCTCAAGTATCCCACGGCAGAGTCTCATCTTTATTTCCCTCTTCACACCAAACTAAGACCTATCTAGCAATGCAATAACACAAAACCAGGTTTCACACTTTTTTTCTGGAGCATGACCTTTCTCTGCCAAAGTTCTGCAGGGCAGGGCAGGGCAAGGCAGATGGGAAGAGAAGAGTGATTTTAAGGAGAATTTAGCTTTAACCTCTTACCAAATGTACTTGGCACTCTATTAGGCACTGCCAAGCTAAATTCCATGGTGTCAACACCCTTCAGCTGGGGGTCTGGCCCTATTTCTGTACACAGGATTAAACAAGTACCTGCTCTGGAAGGAAATATTTGATAGGCATGGATGAGTGTACCTCTTCTTTTCAGCTCTGTGGTCAGTATGTTTAGCCCAAGCAGAAGCACAGGTAATAGTTGCTATACCACAAGTCTCAGCACAGGGAGAAATGAAGGGTTGTCCCCTGGGTTGTTACGCTACCGAACATCACACCTAGCTATAATAGCTACTCTATACGAAGGAGTAAACACAAAACCAAATTGCTCATCCAGGCTTGTTTCTTTCCAGCCCTTCTGAAACAACAACAAAGAATGTACCCACTCCAGGGACAAGGATGGAACAGACTCGCACGGCTAGCTACCGGTGAAGATACTGTCCCAGATAAACAAATGTTAATTTAAGCTACGACCAGACTTCTGTCAAGCTTGCTACAGTTCTACCATTACTTCCTTAACCAACATGCCAGAGTTTTTAAGAATTTAGGAAGTTGGGAATACAACAAGCTTACGAAAAGAATAAAGCAATTTCATAACTAAAGGGAAAACAAAAAGAAATAATTAAACACATTTCCAGGAATTTGATTTTTTTTTCCCTTTACTTTTTTAAAGCTATTTATTGGACAACTGAGGCACTTTAATCTCTGAGCCAGAGGCAATGAATGGTCCTGGCAACCAGCAGCCTAGAAATTGGCACAAAGAACTACCCCACAGTTTAAATATGCTTATTCAGATGCTGTTCAAATTGTGTGAAAATTTAACTGTTTGCGAATTGGTACAGAACCAGTTTCAGGGATAGGTTGGCTTCAATTTTCAGTGAAAATATTACACAACAGATGACCAGCACACAGTTTCTTAAAAGAGTTATTAGGGTCGCATATTAAAGGCCAGCGGGCAGCATTTGTTGTTGTTGGTAGGGTGTGTGTGTATGCTAAAGAATCAAAGACAGGGTGAGCACACGCTTTCCAAAGCGCTGTGATTTGGCTTGTCTGACTCCAGCCTTCCCCAGAGCACTGCCGCTTACCTCTTTGCAGTTAGATGCATATTTGAAAGTCAAGTTCCTTGGCAAGGAAGCCTCTGCCTGAGTTAGGGTGCCTCCATCGGCACTGGGATCCAGCGGATGATCATTTACAATATATGTGCACTTCTCTTCAAAATCAGCCTCTGTCCACAGAGTCATGTCAGCATCCTCCATGTCCATTTTCATTGTCCACTCTCTCCCTTTCACCAGATTCTTGAAACTCACAGCGTCCGAGCTACACTGTGTAGCAGCCTGGAAAAAAAGAAAACAGCCTTTAATCCTCATTGTCCTTCAGTGTTGTGGTTTCCGTTGATACAGTGTGACTAATACAGTAGTCTGTGACACTTTAAAAGCGTATGCAGGATAGTTGGTACAGTTGAGTAATAGCCAAAAAGCAGTGTAAACGAAGCTGCTCTGACTGAAGCAGCACTTTAAAATGCCAGCCTCGGTAGTAATGAGGGAACAAAAACAAAGAGGAGAAAATCCCTAGGCTGTGACAACCACTTTACCTTTTTCAGACCCTTTCCTTAATGCTTCAGAGAGAAAATAATATTCCGTGCTGAAGAAAATGTGGGGTCATGGCCGTGAGACCACTTAGTCGCCTGTGGAAAAGCTGCCTCAGAAAAGTGTCACACAAACAAGGAGAGGAAGAGGAAAGGAACTGCTGTCTGCGTCTGAATGAAGCTAAAAATGGAAAGCGCATGTTGGAAGAGCGGAACCCAGCCTTGCCTCTTCCAAATGGGGAAGCCTGAACTTTCCCACCGGCTTTCAACACACAAACAACTTTCAAAACAACCTGGCCCCCCCACCCCCGCCTCCTCCTGACGTCCCCTTATCCTTTGGCATGGAAGGCTGAGAAAGCCGACATCCTGCCAGCATCACTGTAGCAGCAGCAGCCCTGCACAAAGCACTGCAACATGTTCCTGGGGGTCAAACCAGAAAAGGACCAGGGGAAATAAATAAAATAAATATTTTTTTAAAAAAAAAGTTATTCTATCCCTTTTGATTTTGATGGTACCTCTTGGAATTAGTATCCCAAAGCAGTGGATATGAGCATAGCAGAATAGTTTCAGCAAGTCCTTCAGCCCCTCTGTCTGTTCAGGACAGAAGCACTGTTATCTAACCTATCCTCGAACACGTATTAGGGTCGGGCTCTTTCCATAGGGCTCATGAGGAACCAAAATCTGTGCCTACACCGGTAGCTGAGAACAATACTCAATCCGGCGTAAAATCCCTTCATTTTTCCTTTTTGGATGCGCAGCTACTATGAAATTCACACCCCTCCTCCGGGAAAAACGAAACACGAAGACTGAAAGCGCACGATCTTCCGAGAAAGAGGTTAAGGGCTGACTGACTGTGGGCTCGGGGGAGACCCCCGGCGACCCCCGGGACCGGCCCCCCGGGAGGCACAGCCGGGCCGCCCAAAGAGGCTGAGGCGGGGGTCGCGGCAATACACAGCTCCCCCGCGGCCGCCGCCGCCTCCGGACCAGCCCCGTGCCCCGTGCTGACCGCGGTCGAGGCGAGCAGCGCGACAGTGCCGGACCCTCGGCGCTGGAGGGGAAGAGGGGACGAACACCGAAACTCGGGCCAGGGGTATGACAGCTGCGCAGCAGAGCGGAAGGGTTAATGCCGATCACAGGAGCGCTCCCGATCCGGGAGAGGCGACGAGGAAACTTTTGCTCCGTCCCGCGGGCGCCGGGACGGGCGAGAAGCAGGAGCCGGGGAGGTGGAGACGGGGGTGAAAGAGGGGACGGCATCGCGCTCCTTACCGGGGCAGAGTCCGCGCGCGTTTCCACACCGAAGCCCACCGGCGGCGGCAAACCTGGCTCATTTCTACAGAGTAAACATTTCTCCTTCCTTCCAGCGGCCGGGTCCCCGGGAGACTGACTCACACCTCCAGCCGCCGCTCCCCTCCCGCTCCTCCCTCCCCCGGCTGTCACAGGTGCTGCTGCTCTTGCCGCTGGGGAACGCTGGGGGGCCGCCTGCCACAGCGGCGCGCTCCGCTGGCCCCGGCCCGCCCGCTCACGCAGCGGCCCCTCCCTCCGCCGGCCCCCTCACAGCGCGGGAGGTGGGGCCCTACCTGCGGACCCTGCCCCGCCCAGCCCACCCGCGTTGGGTTTTTTACATCACTGTTATTATTTCATTTTTTTCCCCCCCTTCCTTTCGGCCCCGTGCGTCAGCTGGGAGAGCCGCGGCGCTGCCCCGCCGCCTGGATCTGCCGGGTGGGCGGGCACCGCGGCGTTTCGCGGAGAGCGCACCTGAGGCAGCTTTTACTAGAAATCTGTTTTCCGTGCTATTTTTGATCTCCGGAGTTTAACACGTGCCCGCTTTCATTCTTGCGCAGTTTGACTTGGTAGAACTTTACAAAAAATACCAACTAAAATTAATTTACTAGTTTACTGATTAAAACTCGATTCAAAGTGCTTGCTCCCAAACCTCAACAATTATAGTGCTTTACTTGAGATGACAAATTTGAGAGTTTCAGAGTTTTGATTTTATCCCTTTCCAGAGTCTCTAATCAGTGCCTGTAAGAGGAACTGGGGAAAACATTCGTGTTTCTTCCCTTAAACAAAACCTTCCCCCTTTCCCTTGGTAACAGCAGGGAAGCTCACAGCAGCAGGATGCGGCACGCAGCGTTTCCGAACCCGATGCCCCTTTCGCAGCGCGGTAAGAAAACGAGCACGGGTCTTGCACGGGGCGATGTGCGAGCGGCCATCAAGGAGCACACTGCTGGGGGAAGGAGGGTTGGTAGAGCAATCAAGAGATCCCGGCACCCAATTTTTTTTCCTCCGATCCAAGTCAGCATGCTGGCTGAAGGAAGGACATCCTGTGATGATGGCATACAATGTCCTGTTTGTTTATTATTAAGAGCATTCCTGCTTCTCATTACAAAACAACCAGATGCCTTACTTCCTTCAGTGGTCCTGTCTCTTCAGCAAGGCGTCCTCGGGCTCAGAGGAACGGTGATGCACAATTCCATTTATAGCCATCCACAGCCCAGTACAAATGCTAGCTGCTTCACTGTGAGGCAACTCTACTACTTTTCCTTCTTCTCACACGTCTGCAAGCATATTTCTCGTCACTTGCCTGGCACTTTACGCCACAGCTAGTTTCACATTCTTCTTCTAAACATACATGCACTTATGTTCTAGGATGATCTCCGTGTATTTCTTCACAGGAGAAAGGCAGAAGGGGAGGGGGTGGGAAGCAGGTTTATGCAGTCGGGTGCCTGTCTGTCTCTCTGACAGGCGTACACAAACCCCTTTCCCTTAACCTGCTCCTCCTCCCACTGATAAAAAGACGTGTGGAAAGGATTACTTGCCATTTTGGGCCTGCGATGCTGAGAATAGCATATCTGTGTAAAGACCTTCCGTGTGCGCGCTAACGCGGCAGGGCTCGTGGCAGCAGACCTAAGTAGGGCAACTGCTTGCAAGTGAGTGTCCTGGCTTAACTGCCACCACAGCGTAATTCCACAGGAGAGGTGGCCCGAGCACTGGGGCCGAAGGATATAAATGTAATTGGATATACCCTGTAAAACCGAGGCACATCCAAAATGAGGTCTAGGAAGGCTCTGAAGTAGGAAGAACCATTCATTAAAGGAGAGAAATCCGGCCTACTTGATTGGGTTAATTAACTGATGCTGAGTCACACTGCATAGAACAGAAAAACAATGTAGTCATACTGAAGGTGATTATTTTACCGAAAAATAGTCTCACTCTGAGAGGCAGCTGTTTCAGAGCTTTTCACTTCCCTGTTAGCTTGCAGGAAAAACAAAAAAAAGGCGGGGGGGGGGGGGGGGGTCATTGGAAAGGGTTGATGTGTTTCCTTCAGGGACTGATCTTCTTAATGTGAAGGAGAGCAGGGGGAAAAAAGCAAATCTGCTTTTCAAGGAACTGAGAATGCTTTTGGGTTGGAAAACAAGAGGAAGCAGAGATTAGATTAGATTAGATTAGATCACATCAGATGAAGTGAAATATTCATCAGGAGGATGCCAATATCCCAGGTCAGTGCGGCTCTATCCCTGGAGCCTGCGGAGGTGACTACAGCCTATGAAGCCTATGGACTTCAAATAACTCTGTGGCACACTCTGAGGCTATCCCGAAATTAGCTCCGTGTGTCTCAGTGAAGCTGAGCCCAGAGCTATCTTAGTGCAGGAGAAGGGGTATTGTTGATGTGCAAATCCAACCTAGCAGTGCCTGATCTGGAATAAAACTAAGTTTATCAAGAAAAAGAGACAGAAACAAATTGTTAAGAATGTGTACTAAAGTAAGAATCACAGAGGAAACTCTGCCATTAAAGAAATATATAGACTGACCTTCTGACCTTCCTCCTTAAGAGAGAAACATAAAAAGACACTGTGTTCAACCAGAAGTTTTCTGCTCTTTTACAGAAATTGTTTGCACCAGTAGCTGCTATTGTCTGGAATGTGCAATCTCAAAATGTTGCTCATTTCAAAAAGATCATTTTTAGTAATATTTTATTTTTTTCCTTCTCGCTCATAGAAAACCTCAATTACTGTATTAATCAGCATTTCTCAGGCAGCTCTCTCTGCAGCAGCTTTCAGCCTGGCAACAAATCATGAATGGCCCTAACAGCTCTGATCTCAGAAATCCCCATCCATTTCCTTTGATGCTATCACCACTTCAGCTCAACAACAAGCCTGTGCAACTCAGCCTCAGCTGCCCCTGCTGCTGTTCTCCCTGCGCCTGCTGTAATTGTAAGGGGAAGAAGGAGGGAAGGGAGCTGACTCTAATAGATGAAATTTATTTAAAAAGTTGGAGGGGAGATAAAATGCACACAAGAGATTAAAGGAGAGTCTCATTTTCACATCCTCCCCTTCCCCAAACAAGGTCAGTGGCAGATTGACCACATCAAGAGTAACTACCAGACCCACCCCCATTTCCCACTTCCTGCATGTAGGCATCCTTGTGCTGGTAAACATTTGGGGACCAGTTGTGGTCATTACTGGAGAAGGTACATGATGTAGTTGCACAACTGCACATCTTTTAAAAGCCAACTGAGAAATCAAACTCTAAGAAGAACTTGCTTTCAAGTTCTGATATGCACTCATGTTTTGGAGCCACATTTTTGAAAACATGGTTGCTGCCAGATTCAAGGGAAAGAGAGAGACCCAGCACACTTTAGTGACTGTGCAACAGGAAAGTTACACTTTATTGTAAAAGAGAAGCTGTCTTCTCTTCAGACTGGCCTGACCTATGCAAACCCTGCCTATGGGCTTCAGATATGATCTCAGAGGTTTTGTATGCCCTAGACAACTTCAGCTGGTATTGCCTACAAGGAGAGAAATTAAAATTGCACTTGAATCTACAAGAAGCTTTTTGCAAGGGCATTTGAGGTGGTGCGTGCTATAGCCAGGAGGCTTTTGAATTAACACATGCAGCTTTCAGGGACTGCCTTTAATTACAGAGCACCCTGGTCATTGCCTCGTAGCACTTCCAAATGCCAAACGTTTATTTTTGTCTGGGCTGTGCAATACCAAGAGCAGATCTTTTGGCTGCACTCTCAGCTACCGCCTAGTGCAAGCCTTAACATCACTTTTGGTTTCTGTTGTTTTATCCTCTCAAGAAATTTTCCTTAAAAAGAGAAAAAAAGGAGTCAAACTAAAATACCATATCCCTTTTTGTTTCCCACTAGGCCTTATTAAAATACTGCTCAGATGACGTATGAACAAGCCAAAACAATTCTCCTCCAATGGAATAAAAACATTCTCACAGCACACAGAGGAGAGAATTAAGCTTCAGCCTTTTCCTTTTGTTGAGGCTTCAGTTTGAGAAGGAGCTGAAGCTGTCTGGGCCTACTATCAGGAGGGCAAGAAGGTTTTGTGAGACCACAGATACTCCTTTCTTGGTACCATCAGCCTTCCCATCAGACTTCTGAGCAACAGTGGTCTTGGGAAAGGTAGAGATGATAGTCAAGTCCTATAAGAGCCTATATAAGAACACTTTTATTGTCTTTGCATGTATCTACCAACACAGGTTTATAGTGGACAAGAAAATCTGAGTACAAATTCTACCTTTCACGTCCCAGCCTTGGAGTTTTGAATATTCTGTCTGTTGTAACTGAATCTGAGGGAAAATTAATGACAACTGGCCAACCCATTCCAACTACTTTAACTACTTTCCAACCTTACTGGTGACAAGAGGACAGAAAAAAGAGTGTGCTTTGGAAAATTTTCATTTAAAATACGCTGACTTCCAGGCTATCATGGAGGAGGGATGAGATGGTATGCATATATTAGAAGGCTCACTCTTGTGAATACTTCAGACATTAGCCTCATAGCAAGCTCACAACAAGCTGAAATAATGAAGTCACCTCAGAATTAATTGTATTATTTCAACTTTCATGTCTCTTCCCAACTTGGCAGTCATGACACTTTTTGGAGTATTCTCTTCTCAACCTGCCTGGTAAGACACAGTGATTTGAACAATGATGAAACTTCAGACTGTGCTCCTGCACAGTTCAGTTTTCATGTCAGACACTCTCCGGGCTGCCCAATCTCCTGGAGCTGATGAGCACAGCGGAAGGAGGGCAAGATCCATGGGTGGAACCACGCCACTTTTCTGACAAAGAGCTGGCCACAGAGTGCATTTCAAAACAGATTAACAAAAACAACAGCTACACACCATGACAAAGTGCATGTGGTGGAAATGAAAATATTTACCCACAGATTATCACACATCCAGCAGTGTGACTACCGTGCATTGAGGACCAAAAGACTCAAAATAGTGACTGTATGTTTAGAGTGGATTAGGGAATCTGGAAGGGTTGGTCTGTAGTACCACTTTTTAAGCTTCTAAGAGTACAGTTGTCATTTCTCCACCTCTCCTACCCCAGGGTGGTGAAATAACAGTCTTTTCATACCTGTGTGTTGGCTGGGGGAGGGAAGAATTCCTCTGCTATTAAACACAACTTCTCATTAAATAGTTGACACCTTATCCTTCTTTAAATGTTGTAATGTTTACTTTGCAAAACCCAGGAAAGCTTTTAAAATAAAGATAGCAGAGAGATTCTTAAGCCGGGTGTCCTTGCTTATCTGCTCTTTATCAACCATCTATTGTTTCTAGAGGAGCTCGTTGGGGAAGGTGGAGCAAAGGGGGTTAATGTTCAATAGGTATCTATCAGTTCCCCTGAAGGAATAGTGCTGCTGACAGAAGAGCAACACTGGGCTCTCAGCTACTTCCTGCAAATGTGACAAACCAGAGAGGGGGGAAAAACCCAAAACAACTGACGGCTGCAGCCACTTCTTCTCTTTTTTTAAATTTTTTCCCTCCCTCTCCCAAAACAACTAGTTTTAAGAAATACATTGTCCTTAGGAGAGATAATCCCACAATAGAGAGTCCATTAGAGGTATTAAAGCATTGGCAGTGCCTGATCTACAAGAAGGGCTCTGTCCTGACAATAGACAATTAAAGCTGATAAATCTGCACTACTTGTTGCCGTTCTAATTCCTCGTAATTGTATGCTACTTGTCCCTGCCTCCTGCGTCCAGGGATGAAGCATGCTTCTTTAATCTCCAGAGTACCTGACCTAGTTCCTATGTGGTCTTTTCAGGACCTGTTTTCTTCCCATCTGGACTTCTTCCCTCCTACTCTCCTTTCCTGCTTCTCTGCCCTAAGCATTAAGAAGAGGTTACGATAGAGGGCACAGAAAACACCAGAGCACAGCACCCGGATCAATAATTCTGGAGCCCCAGACAATGCACTAATCTGCAATAACAGCTAATCATGGTCAATTTGGCACACCAGTGATTAAACTGTACTTTTCATTAGGCTCAACAAGTAGAGCAGACACACACTAACAATTCAAATTGCCCTATCAGTAAGAGCTGCCAAACTCATGTGCACTTCTGCATTTGTAGCTGCTGCCTCACTAGACTTGCCAGACTAGGTGCTTTGTGGGGGCTTACCTGTTTTCTTTTGGTATTTTGTGAACTGGGACTCTTAGCTGTGTTTTCTATAAAAAAGCCAGCCCTTTCCTCATTCCACTGCCACAAGTTCTCTTACTTAAAGGGCTCAGTGGGCGAAATTGTGATATGAAGGATGCTGAAAAATGATCATTACAATTGCATGTTCCCTCCTGGTCCTAAGAATTCTTGGGTTTATTTTATGTCTCAAAGATATTTGGTGATTTTGTCACTTTTTTTTTTTTTTTTTTCATTGAATAAATCTTGGAAGCCTGCTGGCGACAGAGCAGAGGCATGAAGATGCATCACAGGATTTAAAAAGATTGAAAGCAAGTAAAAATTACTTTGGATCTATTTATTTTTCAAACCAAACTGTTCGACCAACCTCACAGAGTATTTGGAGACTCAAGAAGGGTTTGGATTTTTTTTCTCACCCCTGAACTTATGAACTAGCCACTACTGTACCCACCTCAGAAATCAACACAGTTATTATCCTTTACATGTCATTTTGAAAGTGACCTTCCTGTCACCCTCATAGAACAATTTCTTGTGACAACAGTTTATTCTGGTGCAGTCACACCTAACGGACCCATTTTGCAAACTGCCCTGAAAGTCTCACCCGAGAGTTTACCACATCTTTCTCTAAAGCACAGCACCAAATTCCAGGACTCCTAGAGACCAACCCCACACACTCAGAGGTCTCCTTCTGTTTAACTTTAGCTTATCATCCTTGTAGTAACTTGAATAAGTGTTAAAACTGCACTTCAAGTTGCTCTTAAAAAAAAAAAAAAAAAGAGCTTGGAAGATGTCAAACGAAAGCAGGAAACGTCTATTCTACTATTAATATTAATGAATCCCTAATGCATTTGCAACCCACTTGAGGTTAAGTCAGTAGAGTTCTTCTTCTGACAGCTATTCCTCATCAGGCTACCACTGCTGAAGATGTTGATGCTTTCCCTTTTGCTCTGTAATCTCTAAACCAAGTTTAAATCACACCAGAGCCTACCACAAAATAATGTATTTTATCCTAAGTGAACACAAAGCCCTGGAGACAGCGGTTTAAAACAGCACACATGTCCGCTCAATTTATCATTTTAAGATAGGAAGCTGCCGCAACAAACAAAACACCTCCTTGAAAGTGGGACAGCAGCAGATTGCGGTGCAGAAAGCTCCGGGATCTTTTGTTTTCCTGGAGAGCAACAACACGGCTTTGCAGAGAAAGACAACAGCCTCCCCTTGCTGAAATCTAAATCAGTTCATATAGAAAAGCCCGCCAACTGCTAGTTAGATGGTAGCAAAATTTTGCAGATAATTCACTTTTCACGATAAAGCAGGAACAAGCAGGCATGCAGCACCCAGCAGGGGCTCAACTGATAAAACGGTGTCAAACTCAAACCATTTGTCAATTGGGAGGGAAGAGAGCAAGCTGAAAGATGGATTCAGGAAGTAGATTTATCTAGTGCGACACATTAACTAGTATAAATACTAAGGAAAAAGTAAACACATTTACCCAGCAGTATCTCTAGCCAGCAAAGAAAAGGCTTCTGAGCCTCAGACTCATGCTGGCCATCTAACCACTCAGCTGTCAGCTACAGCAGCAGTAGCATTTTTCTTCTTGTGCAGGATTGCAATGACATTTAATTCACGGCACTAAAAGGTTTTATTAAAAGTGTACATTATAATTAAGCAAAACAAAAGCGTGACTCGTGTGCTGTTCTAGTCTCCTCCCTCCACCCAGTAGCCAAACCACCTTGGCAGCAAACAAGTCAGGTAACATACCCCGGAGAAGAGCACAGATTTGTTATAGAATCATTCACTTGGCGTCTGGCTTGTTCAAAACTGCCTTATCAGAAACTTCTGTGCCGGAGGCTCCCGAGGCAATGGAGGGGGCTGACAATGCAGGTCAGGCACAGTAATTCGCCAACAGCGTAATGTGGGGCACATAAACAAACTGGAATAATGCAGGGCAGAAGGGCTCTTTGGATGTATGCTTTCCATTGGAAAGTATAAACAAATAACACAGTCTGTGCACGGCACATCTTGCTACAATCACTGAGAAGAAGGAAAACATTTCAAAGGGCTTTAGGATACCAACCCACAGCTACGTGGCAACCTGCAATATCAAAGAATAGTGCAGCATATCAGCAAACCATTTCAACACTCAATCTAATGCAAACCTCAAAGATTAACAGCAAAGTAAGTCATCTGCATCTCCCTCCCCTTCCCCGCCATCCCCCTTCAAAAAAAAAAAAAAAAAGGGGGTTAGTTCATAAAGAAAACTACAGCACAGTTCTTTGTTCAGCTGTACCTTTATGTGTCCACACAGCACAGGTTCCCCACCTCCAGCTTATGCATCTCAGGATTTTAGTCCATATGGAAAGTCTGTCATTCGCTCTCACACTCTTACACACACACACGCATGCTCACGCACTCCACACCACACCCGCACTCTTGCTCCCCAACACACACTGCCTGGAACTGCTCCGAGGATTTTAGAATTTCCTCTTGCTAGCAGATTCCTCCCTCCCCTCACATCCACTCCACCCCGTTCTGTAATTAGGCTTAACAAGAACAATTAACAAAACAAACTCCTCTCCGCCTGGTGGCCTGATAATTCTGATTGTCATAATGTATTAAGATGCCAGTTTAAAATAAAGGTAAATTACAGCATTGCACAAGGGTCATTTTGCACCTATTTCTACTGCTTTTATCATAGGGATAATGAACATTCAGCCACGCCTTTAATTTAAAACATAAACCACCAAAACTCACATCTGAACAGCAGAACTCAAAATTAATGCTTTTGAACCAACAAGACTATTTTGATTTTTTCCCTAGTTTGCTAGTGGGCCGCTCCCTTCTCCTTTGCACAGCAAACTCCTTAGAAAGATTTTTCTCTGTGGAGCTACTTTGTGATCCTAGCCATTCAAGGTGTAAAATCAAGTTTTAATGCATTTTCTGGCTTTACAGTTGTCCATGAATAAACGGACAATTGTTCCTTTGGCCCTGCCTGGTGTCTAATGGCATGATAGAGGAGACCAAAGCCTCAACATTTTTCTGATGGTTTCTCTGTCCATTTTAAAATCCCTTTCCTTCAGCAAGCAAATCACATAACTTTAGTGTCAGAATCATAACAAGACCCAATTGAGGACTAACTGATTTCAGGTGGTCAGTGGAGAAACTTTGATGTTCTTTGATTTCAGTGAGCTATGGATACAACACACAGAGAAAATTTACAGACAGCCTGAATTCAGTTAGAAAACATATCTAGTTCTTGTTCTGCTTATACACTCTGAATTTGTAATGAAAACTATCAGCGTGAAATGAGTAAACATATTAAAATCATAAGCACACAGAAGACCTGAAAATAAAACCGGTTTGATATGTGACAGCGATTTGGGTTCATGTGAACTGAAAAAAATCATTCTGTTCCCTCAGTTACGTACAGACTGATTCACAATACCATCTGCCAACTAACCACAAACTATTTTTTTTAAAAAGACAAAGAAGGAAAAAAAGAAGGCTGGTGTTGCTAGTATAGTGTTGGAATCGTGCAGTTTCTGATAAGCTAGTTGTGTTTTCCCAAGTCAGTGATTTCATCTCTGCTGGGTGTCAACATTTACACAAGAATAATTTGGGGGGTCAGAAAGACATCAGCAAATGAGATTTCAAAAGGTTTCATAACAGCACAGATTGCTCAAACCCAGGGAAAGGAGGGTTTCAGAAGTTCACTCTTCTGCTTCTTCATTCCTCCTTCCCTGAAGCTGAGTCAAAGTTCTGTAAAAGCCTACAGCCAACCATCAGATTTGCAAGACAACAGATTCACATAAAAAACCCCAAGCTTTACAGTGAGACAAACACTCCAAAATGTCAGTAAATGGGAGACCTATTATGGTGCAAACTCTTGCATTCTTTCAATTGGTAGGAGATGCCAGGAGATCTAAGATTGTGTACAGAAACTCAGTTCTGCAGTCTTGGCATAGGACACACCATCTTTTTCTCCACCTCATTTGGTGTTTAGAAAGAAGAGTGCTGATTAGAAGAGCTGTTTTTCCAGAATTTTTTCTCTCTCCTTTCTCCTATAAAGGCCTAGTGCCTTACTTTAACCACAGACCATTCAAATGAAGACAACCAATTTTGTCTTGTATTTTTCCACTTTGCTCATCAGAACAGCAGCACTTCAACGCTTCGCAAACATCAAATAATGACTAATCTGATTTTCACAATGCCTCCCCCATATGTTGATGAAGGTATTATTGCTATTCTCACTCTGCAGAAGGGGTATGGAGACACAATGATGTTAACATCAAAAGCATACATTACTTTTGGGATGCAGAGCAGCCGATTTACTCAGCCCAGTGCGTTATTTTATATGTTCAAAGCATTTCTCTTCCTGGCATCTGTGACGGCTCTGTGTTTTTCAGGGCTTCACATTAGGCACCCAGGAAGATGTCAAAATTATTGCACACCCAAAAAAGGCTTTGCTGAGGTGAACTGGCCCAAATCTTCTTCCGAATCACAGGTAGGAATAATACAGTTCTTCAGAGCAGAGCTCACCTGCTCTGAGGACAGCAGAACTTCTTCCTACCATGGCCATCTTACTTCCTTATGCAGCAGCAAATGAGATGGCGGGAAGAGGTGTCTTAAAGATAACATTTTATTACACCACCCCAATTCATCTCCCCTAGCAAACTTGTCTTATGCCTGAATGAGGCACGTAGCCAGCTAACAGTAATTAAATGAGTAATTAAAGACTGTATCATAATGCATAAGAGGATCAAATTGGAGTTAGGCAAAAAACCTTAGACTCTGAAGAACTTGAATTTGCAATTTTAGTAATGTTTTTCTACAGTTTTTGTGCTGATTTTTGAAACTGCAAATAGAAAAAGCAGAGATCTCATGACCTGGCACTACTCTCATGCCTAGACAGATCAAGAACAAAGCTGAGGTATTCTGATCTGCCACAGGCAGACCTCTGTAGGGACACTGGCAGACCTGGCTCAGAGCAACCATACGGTTGTTTTTGGCAAGGTCAGCACAAACGTTGTAAGGGATAGGACACTTCTGTTGATGGGTTTCATCAGGTGATTAGGCTGGCATCGGAGGATTGAGTCCTTTCAGGCATCTTGATTTCATGCCAGGTGTGGTGTGGAGTTTGTTCTTCCTCTTCCAGTGCTCGACTCAGACTTCTGATTGGTTTCCTTGCCCAGCAAATCCTCAGCTTGTTCCTCCTGACCCCTCTTGTAGCTTCCCTTTCCAGTCACTCACATCTACCACTCCCACACCCAGGCTCCTATGCGCCAAGTTTTCTCATCAAGCCAGTTTCAGTCCCTCCTGGTTCCTCATCTGCACTGCACTTGATTCCTGTCCCACTTTAGGCAAACATAACATGCTCTCCATCCCCATGTGCCCCTGCTGCCCTGCTGCCCAGCAGGCCTGGCCTCCCCAGCCTCCTCATCAATGTGGTGCAGTCAAGTCTTCAGGCATCTCTTGGTGCTCCTGTGCAGGCACGTAGCCCTGAGTTCAGTTCACACCATGTTGAGCAGACATGGTGTCAGGCCAACTGGAACTCCTGTGACTATGTTAGTATGGCACTGAGCCCGAGCTAATAAGCCCTGGTGAGAAGCCGGATATATTAGCTTGGGCTTAGCACTGTGCTAATGCAGCCAGGCAGCTTTTGGATCAGAGCTGGCTTACATCCCGCCCGCTTTTAACACCGAGCTTGCTTGTCTTCGTCTACAATAACCCATAAAGATAAATCCCCTAGTCTTGTACTAACCTTACTCTCAGTTTCCCTCTTCCCTGACACTGCTGATCTCCAGGCATAGTCTCTTCTCTTTCATAATCCCCTCCAGGTTCAGCTCTCATCCATAGGCTTTTAAAAACAGTTCCTTCTGATCAGTCTCTGGCCTCGGGATGGTTTGCAATGAGCACGTGCTGAACATGCACTCCACTGCTCTCAGTTCCAGTGCTCCATTCTAGACCCAAGAGTGTTTGCCCATTGAAGGGAGCCGTGATGCCCTTCTGCAGCTCCTGGGAGGGCTGCTCTGCCAATCCTTTAGGCTGGCTTCTAGCTCAAAAGCAATTCTCCTGGGTGTGGGAGTCAGAGATAGAGGTGGGGACATTACCAGAGTGTGTTCTGGTCTTGCTCTGACAGAGACCCAATGCAAATGAAGCACATGTGGAGATCCAAGAACTGGGAAGTGCTCCTGACAGAGGGGATGGCATTTGAGCATCCCAGACAATGACAGTCACCACCCTCCCCTGCCACATACGCTGCCCTTCCCCAAGCCACTGAACCTGTCATTCAAACTTTGCTCCAAAAAATGGGGGCTGTCATGGTGGGGATTACTTTTCAACAGAAAAGTCATCACACTCCTAATGTTAGCAATACAATTTTTGTCATAGCCAAATTCTTGGAAATGACAGAACATATTTTGGGGGGAAATGCATCCATAGGAGAATAAAATGCAAGAAACACCTGAGGCACACATTAAGAGTTTGGTAGATTTATGAGAACCTTAAAGTGAGATCTCCTAATGCAAATTGTCTGTCTGTCTTAGCAATAGGTGATGCTAGCAGGGTACTAGATATAGTTTCCTGAGATTTATTTTAGGGGCATGTTATTGAAAACTCTCCTTTGTATGAGAATGAGAATATTTCCATCAGACACAAGCCGCATACACAGCACGTGCATAGATTTAAGCCCTTTTTCCTTGATCTGCTGTTCCTCTTTCAGTGACCCAGGCCAATGCACTAGAATTTTATTACTTTGGCAAGATTTGATAGAGATATAGAGGATGCCCCTATTCCAGTAAGTTTATACAATTTTCTCCTTTTCTTATACTAAATCTTAATGGGAAGTGCAGATAATGGAATGCTGAAACTCCTAATTTTCATCACTGTTAAGATTAGAAAAGTAAACAAGTGACTATGTAATTGCAGTAGCTTGATGTAATAAAACCAGATCCTTAAATGACTAATCTCATCACCAAAAATAATAATACTAGAAAATCTTTTTGAAAGAATAAATTTTCACGAGTCTGTCTCAGCATATCCCTCTCATTTAAAACTATTAGCACTACGTGCACACAAATCAGGCAACGGGGAGTAAGGGAAGCTTGCAATCAGACCTAATGTCTTCCCTTCCTCTCAGCCCCCAGTACAGGACAGCCACTTCCTTTCTACAAACGCTTTGCTCAGATCTGTACGCAAGACAGGCCACATCTTCCGGGGAGGCTCAAAGTCTTTGCAGACACACAGTTGCCTTCAAAGCATCACTGGAAATCTGTGTGGGAAGACTCTAAAATATTAAAACCATCCTATACTCTTTTCTTCTAAGCCAACAACAAACCGCCTCTAAACTTATCTATCACTTCTCTGCTCAGTTTATTCTGGGCTGCAGAATAAGCTTTCTGACTACTGAAAAAGATATACAAATGCATAAGCTGCACCACATGTGCAAAGGAAAACAAATAGAGAAAATATGTATGTCCCTTTCAGGAAGACAGTTCTTTTCCAGAACATTAAAATTATGTACAAGCGTTTCCCCTATTACAAGAAGCAGGCAAAAAGAAAGCTGTTGTGAAAAAAATGCATTTCCAAATGCAGTTTATCTGTCCTAAATCCAAACTGACTTACCTTTTAGATCAACACTTCATTGCCATCTCGCCTGATTTTCTTCTTCCACAAGTGAACACTTGCCCTCTAGCAGATTCAAAAGTCATTTAAGCCATTGTCTTCAGTTTTAAGAAATCCCCATCTGAAAGTTTGCTACGGCACTTGTAACCACAGCCCGGCAGCAACAGGACGCGATGCTGCTCCTCCTCGCGCAGTGCTCGGGCAGCCAGCCCGTGCTTACCAACTACAGACCAGAGATTGTCATGTTTTCTGTTTCCCCATTTCTACCCTGAGAGCCGGCCTGTGCAGCAGGATGACTTTCGGAGACGCATCCTTCATACCCTCTCCTTGCTGCCAGATGTCCTCTGCAGCCAGTTCATTGCTTTCATTTTGTATTTCACAACAGCTTAGAAATTTTAATAAAAATTCCCGGGCTCCTACTCCTGAAAAAAAAGTTATTATTCTTACAGAAGGTGGAGAGGCCAAAAGAGCTGATCTCAGTTAAATCTTCTGAATTTCTCTAATATGACATTTCTTTCTGACTGTCAAATCCAGGCTGCTGACAGTCCTTTATATATTTATCCCTTTGAAATATGGTCAAGCTGACAAGGTGTGGGGCAGTACAATAGCGATGCTGTTCCCTGAAATATCTGGCACATTTGCACTGTGCTATCACAACTCACTGTGCAGAGAGAAGAGGGCACTAACAGACCCTCAGAGGCTCCCGATCAGTTTCTGTGGATGGATGCTCTCACCCCACAGATAATGATGAGGATGAATCAATTGGTTTAAATCTGGCAAGGAAGTAAAGACAAACAGGTGCCAGAAATTCAGTGTACATACTGGTTACTGAAAACAGGCAAGGCACAGGGAAATATTTTTTCTGATTAATTTACATAAAAATAAATTTGACTTTTGTAGAGTTGATGTGATTTTGCAAATCACCACATTGAAGACATCTAAACAAAGTCCATCTGCATGTTTATAAACATGTACAAGTGTTTAAGGGATGCAATATGTTAAAAAAAAAGTCAACAATAATGGTTAGTCTATGCTTCCAATTATATTCTTTCTTCAATTAGTCTTGAAGAAACTAACACCTCTATTAATCATTTCAATTAACTCCACGCACCACATGACATCCGCACCAGCAGCCCATATGTTGCGTTCCAATCACCCAAATATTAAAGCCTTTTTAATTGATTGATCTAAAGAACATTCAACAGGCTCAAGGTGGCAGCCAGCCAGGAAATCCCAAAAGAAGATGACAAAAAGGTGGGGGTGCTAAACCAGCTTCCCAATTTGTTTTTCCTCTTCCTCCAGGGTTCACTAAGTTAATCCAATCACAGCCCATAAAGCCCCTTTTTAATAAAATAAATAAATAGATAAGAGAACACACATGTTGGCTTTCCCCCAGAGAAGCCCCCTCCACTAAAGCTGGAGAGCCATCCTGTTAAGAAAGTGCCGCATAGGAGGGTGCATTTTTTATCCAGCAGAAATATTTAGCTTGGCTGCCTGCCAGGGAATGCTGAAAGAATAGACTGAATTAGGGGATTTACCTTCCACGTGTTTGGCACGCGTCATTAGAGGCTCTGAAGAGCTTGACTCTTTCGCTCTCTCACTCTCTGTTTTTACTCCCCCCCACCAGAGCTTTGATGCAGAGAATAAAGTATGAGCTATAAGAGCGGCTGATGTGTTGCAGTTCCAAATGTTGGCACGGTGGCTTTTGTGCTGTTGAAGAAAACCGGTGCCCAGTTTCTGAAGGTTTTCTTTTTTTTTTTTTTAATTCCAGTCAGGTATGGGGTGATACATTTTAAAAGCATTTACTTTAACACAGAAAAAAAGAAAATGCTATTTTTCTTTCTCTATTTTCTTAACAACAACAAAAAGTTTCTGAAGTTTTCTGTAGATAGATTTAAGCTTGGAGAAAGTGGCTTAAAAATAAATTCCATAAGTGAAACTCCAACCACAGAGCATTTTGGGAACTCGTTTGAAAGGTTACTTTTGTAACAATAACCCATTAATTGCTCTGTCATTTGACTTTTATATTCTGTCATGTAGACTTAGGTTATTTTAAAAAACATTTCTTTACCTAAGTACTTTGGTCTTGCAAAAACCTTTTAAGATCTATAACCGGAACATGTTAGTAGAGGTGATTGGTCTATACCTCAAGTAACTTGAGCACCTTCTCAGAATTTCTGATTTGTGAAAGGAGAGGCTATGTTTAAGTTAGCCTCTGCCACCTTAACTTAGGGCAAGGGAAAAGGAAAAAGAAAAGGAAAAAAACCCCACTGTTTCCAGATTAATAAAAGCATGGAGGTCCTTAAACCAACAGTAAATGCAAATGTTTGTGTCTGGCACATGTACCAACCCTGTTTACTGGGCAGAGTCTTGCAGATGTACTTGCAGTGCCACTAACACCCATTCATCGAGCTGGTGTGAGCACTGGAAGAGCCCTGCTGCAGCTGCCTCTGCTGTACTGTCTCATCACAGTATCAGATAAATATAGACCCTATTCACTCACAGTTTTTATTGCTACTGATTAAAACAAATCAGTTTAGAAGCTACTTGCTGACATGCTTACTCAAAGCAAGACTCAAGCAGAGTTTCCGAACTACAGTACTGGCTGTATCTTTATCCTATCTTCACTTGCAAAAAAATCTGGGTCTGACTTCGGTTTAGCTAATTCATGCCACCAGATGACAGATCACATGTGAATTTTCATCTCTCTTTCAGTAAAACTAGTTCATTGGGCCTTGCATATCAGGAGATCCTGCAGGCTGCAGAAAAGCAACTTAAGGAATGGATACTAGCCCTCAGATGAAAATACAAGATATATTAATATCATAAGATATATGTTAATTTCAACATCAGAAGGGTGCTGAGGACCATCTCCTTGCTGAACCTAAAACTCCTCAGTTGTAGGGACCTCCTCTTAGTTTAAGGGCAGACATATAGTTTATCACTTCTTAAATAAATCATTCATAATTCATAGCCAGGTTGAAAACCACACAAATAATAAGCTCTCAGTATTACTCAACGGAAAGTGAGAACTGGAGTTTTCCACCTAAACCCGTAAAGGCTGACAAGTTCAGACATGGTTTTGTGAGCTCCTTCCTGGACCCCACGTTTTTAATTCAATTTAAAGAAAGCTAGGCAGCCACTTCCCCCCTGTCTTTGAAGTAAAGATGTTAACATCCGTGCTAATAATACAAACTACCCCTTCTTTTATCAAAGGCTTCAGCAATTGCAAAGGCTTTCTTTTCATCACAAAGAAAAACTGCAAAGTAAAGCTGCCTGGTTCTGCTACTAACAGGGCAGGTTTGGCTCTGTACACTGCACAGATGCCAGCCAGTGCCCAAAGCACTGCTTTATAAATTCATAGAACTGTTTCAGTTACAAAAGACCCTTAAGATCACATAGACCTTAAAGATCATTCCAACCATGAGTCCAGCACTGCCAAGTTCACTGCTAAGCCATGTTTCTAAGTGCCACAGCTACATGACTTTTAAGTACCTCCTCCTAGGATGTTCCCTCCACCACTTCTCTGGGGAGCCTGTTTCACTGCTTGACAACCCTTTCAGTGGAGAATTTTTCCTAATATATCCAATCAGAACTGCCCTTTATGCCAGAGGCTGTTTCCTCTTGTCATAGAGAACAAGTCCTCACTGAGCCTCATTTTCTCCAGGCTAAACCACACCAGCTCCATCAGCTGCTCCTCATAAGACTTTTTCTCCAGATCCTTCACCAGGTTTGTTGCCTTTCTCTGGACTCACTCTGGCACCTCAGTGTCTTTCTTGTAGTGAGGGAACCAGAGCTGGACACAGTGTTTGAGGTACAACCTCACCAGTGCTTAGTACAGGGTCCTGGTCCCTGGCCAGGTCCTGCTGGCCACACTGTTGCTGATCCAAGCCGGGATGCCACTGGGTTTCTTGGCCCCCTGGGCACAGGCTGGCTCATGTTCAGCTACTGGCAACCTCAGGTCCTTTTCTGCTGGGCAGCTTCCCAGACACTCTTCCCCCAGCCTGTAGTGCTACATGTGAATCAACTGCAGCAGCCAGCATTTCACCTTGTTGGACCTCAAACAATTGGCCTTAGCCCATTGATCCAGACTATCCTGTCCAGATCTCCCTGTAGAGTGTTCCTACCCTCCAGAAGATTTGCACTCCTGCCCAACTTGGCAATCTGTGAACTGACTGAGGGTGAACTTAAACCCCTTGTCTGGGTAGTTGATTAAATAAATCTGGCCCCAGTACTGAACTCTGAGGAACACTACTGGTGACCAGCTGGATGTCACCCCATTCACTACCATTCTCTGGCCCTAGCCATCCAGACAGATTTTTACCCAGTGAGGAGTGCCCCTGTCCAACCCATAAACAGCCAGGAGAGTGCTGTGGGAGACAGTATCAGTGGCTTTACTGAAGTCCAGGTAAACAACATCCACAGCCTTTCCCTCATCCCCTAAGCAGGTAATCTGGTCATAAGGAGACCAGGTTAGTCAAACAGCACCTGCCATTCATAAATCCACACAGGCTGAGCCTGATCCCTGGTTCTCTTTTATGTATCAAGATGATCTGATCCAAAACCTTTATGTTTCCAGTGGAGTGTGTTTGCTGCTAACTGAATCTCCAGGTGACTGGCCATGCACACTCGTACAATTAGGAACTGAAAAATATAATTTCCCATCAGTTGTTTCCATCTTATCAGAAAACAGAGCATGTACTCTGGACTGACAGTCCCAAATGAGAAAATTCCTCTGTGGAAAGACTGCAAGTTTAATAAAAGGTGAATGAGCCACTGAGAGTAGCTCAGTTGATTAGAGCATGGTGCTAACAATGCCAAGGATATGGGTTTGATCCCTATACAGGCCAGTCACTCAAGAGATGATCCTTGTGGGTCCCTTCCAATTCAGAATATTCTGTGAATTAAGATGTGTATGCTTCAGGCTCGCATTCCATGACAAAGTTCCACAGGTCAGCATGTGCTTTTCAGTAAGGGAAGGCTTCCCTGTAAGGTAAGGCAGGCAGTTTTCCCCACACCACTGCCACAGAGCTGCCTTCCTGTAAAACATCCCCTGACACAAAAGGTGCATTTCTGCAGCTCTGACCCCCATCATGTATGATCCCAGGGACATGTGGGTTTCCGTGACTGTAACTGGAAAATGCCTGCCTGCTTTACCCCTTTAGTGAGTACAGTGAGACCAAGTGTACTTTAGTATTGTGAAACTTAGGTATTTTGAAACTTAGGTCAAATAACAGAGAACATTGGCCTGACAATATCAGTTCCATGGCAAATTGCTCGATGTATTTGCCACCATTAAAACAAACTTGTGTTTAAACACAGTCTGCTTATCATATTTACAGAATAAAAAGATGACCTTTAAAGTGAAATAAAAGAGCTCCTTTTTCCTCCCCACATCTCCTCCCTCTGTGTTTTTAATTAAAACCATGAACCAACACATGTATCCATCCTTCCTTCTGTAATAGCTTGGGATTCCACTCTCAAATACTATACAGATAAAACGAACATTTATGTGTTAGCGATTTGCAGTGCAGTAAATTCTCCTTTCCAAACCTGCCGTCTTCATTAAAATCTTATTTGCTTTGTAATCTCCTTTGATCGCTAAAGTTATAAGAAGCCCCCTCCTCTCCTTTTGATACTATCAGTGTAGCTTTTGACCAGAGAGCGTGATGAATTAAATGTATGACAGATATGACAGGTGAGGAGTGCTTGGAGAGGGCTTAAACAGCAGGGATAAGACAAAGCCCCCATTTAAGAACAAAACCCCTGCCCGATGGCTAGCCCGTTAATGACCAACCACTCTATTTGTCCTGGTGGATGAGGAGCAAGCTGATACTACAGACAAAGCTTTGTTAGCCATGGGGCTGTTCTTCAATCAGGCCACACAACCAACTAATTGAAATGCCCAGTTTTTCCCCCTCAGGATTTGATATACAAGCCAGGGGGTTTGTAGGTGTACTCTTTTGTTTTTCTTTTTTTCTCCTTGTAATGTATTAATTCAGCCACCACAAGTTTACAGCTGGACTAAGTGGAATTACACCATATAAACCTAAAAATCTATCTGCAGGGATCCAGCTAAGCCCTGGAGAGAGACAAGTCCAGCAATACAAATCCAAGGAAATTTGGAAGTCAATCCATTAGGATTACCAAGCCTTTGATTTTGGAAGTCACAGGCTCAAAATATGGAAGTGATGAACTCTATCTTCCTTCATTTTAGCCTCTTTTCAGAGGACTTATTGACCCCATTTTTTTCCCTGTTATTGATAAATGTGAATGGAATTATATTGGGTTTCCACTATATTTTAAATGAAGGAAGACATGAAAATATCTGCCTTCTTGAACTTGTGAGTAACATATCCTCTAAAATTTCATATGTATTTTCTACATATTTAAAACTGCCACAAGCAAAGTCACAACTCTTCTCATCAGCTAAAGGCCCCTGTCCCCCTCTTTAAGGTTCAGGTTAACTTCCAGAGTGGCGTGCTGCACCTAAACATGGAACTTCAGGCCCCAGTAAAAAAGTGGAGCTGCAGACATGGGTAACTGTAAACCACTGGCTGCTTCCCAGAGGTGAAGAAATCTCTGTGCCCCCTGCACACCAGGATTATATTCTCAATGGGCAGTCTCTCGTTTTAACCCACCAGTCTGCGGTTAGCAGAAGGCCAGGAGTTTCCAGGGATAGGTGTCAATGCAATATTCACTGTTAAACCCAAATGGTAAAGAAAACTTAGATTACAGGGATGTAGAAATAATCTGGGTATAACAGAAAACACTACCTGAAGCAAGAATTTTCACTTTCAGAAGAAATTAATTTTTTATCTCTTTGCTCCTTCCTGTCCTACCTCACAGTGTGCTGTGGCTGAATCATTTGTGCTGGTATCAGGAAACCTGGGTTCTGTTCTTAGCTCTTCCACAGGTCTAGTATGTGGCTTCTGGAAAACCTCATACCCTTTCTGAGCCTCAGTTTCCCTATATAAAAATGCAAATATTCCTACCTATTTCAGAAAAAGTGTGGTCCAGTGGTTTAAACCATCGAATCAAGATGTCTGAATTCTCAAACTGAATATGGTATCAATTTCTGCAGTCTTTGAAGCAACTACCCTTACTGACCCAAGGGGTCAGCTTCCCCTGGGAAATGCTGAATGGCCAAAACCCAGGCTTCCTGGTAGAACATATGTGTTTCTGGGTAAGTGGTGTTTCTGTCTGGATAAGAGCTCAGCCTCACCTCACAGCGAGACCACTTACACGGAATGTAAAACAAAAGACGGCCCAAGCTACAGCCAGCAAAGCTTTCGGGATCTGCTCTCACTAGAAGGCCATGGAGACCTTCTCTCCACGTGCTTGTCTGCAGACCACCCAGCAGAGCTGGCCTGACTCTGGCTCAGCCATTACACTCCTAATTCAGCATGTGGAGGCGTAAGGCCAAAGTTCCAAAACTCCACCATGCAGGACAAAGGGCTGAAATGACAGCTTTCCCCTTCCCCAGGGAGCACCCTGGAACTTTTGGCCATTTTGCAGCAAACCTCTGTGTCTCTCACGCTCTCTCATCCTCCACTTCTCCTCCATGAAAACTCCCCCGAAGTTTTGAGTCCATTCAACTCAGAATAAGTAGCAATTTGAAAACTTTTGGAGGGCAGAAAAAGCACTTTTTGTCTGGCTCTATCTCATGGTTCTCTGACTCACTGGACACTTGCAAAGGTTAATTAAATAATGTTTACATATTCACGATACATAAAGCCCCAGACAAATGGTGTTAACATTATGATGCATAAAACTGTCATTCAAAGAGAACAACCTTATAGAAATAAAGAGGAGAATATTGTTAACCCCACAGAAATACACATTTTTTCACTATGGACTCCAATAAAGACAGGCAAAGTTGTTACCAGGATTGTCATTAGCCTTGTACTGAAAAAAAACTGGACTGAATTTTAGGAAAAGAGCATAGGGATTCAGGTCAGTAAATACAGGGGTAGGGGGGTGCAAGAACAAAAAAAAAAAAAAAACCACATTAGTTTGGTGTATTTTGCAGATCTGAACGGAAGCTGCATTTTTTTCAGACAGCTTTGCAATCTCCCTATTAGATATAATGTTATAGTCTTATTACACATGTTGCCTACTAGATGTGCTCTGACTTTTATAGATATCAACTCCATTTCTTAATTCAAGACATTTGTCTCTTGTGATCTCTGCGCCTCTGGGTTAGAGTTCCAGCCAAAGAGGTGAGCCAGCTTTGTATTTGCAAAGCAGCCATAAAATCCTCTGGTGCTACATCCCTGAAAACTGCTGCTGCCCTGCAAAAAGGCCTGGATTTTGTCTGTCTGCAGCTCAGCACCCAGAAAGGACATTTTGCAGGAGGGCTCAGTGGACATTCAGGAAAACTGCTTTCAGGACCTTATCTGAAGGACAATACTTAACTTTCACCACCTGGGCCTGGCCCCTGAAAGGAAACAGTCACACTCAATTATTGTCTTTTTCTAGAAAATTACTATTTAATAAAACCTCCAGCTGATATTAACTGGTGGAAAAAAGGCTATTTTTAGTCAGGACAGTGATTCTCCCTCACTCCTTTCATCTATGAGTAATGTATTTCCTTTTGCTCTCAGTACCACAAACCAGTCCACACCAGATGCTCAGTATTAGGTAAAATTAAAAATGTGGGCATCATACCCTTTGAAAGATGCTTTGAACTCAAATTAATATACCTAAACCCACTATTTAAATTAAAGATATCCTGTCTCTCTGCTGTGTAGTTTTCCCTTTTATCAGAAGGGGAATTTTAGTCCATTTAAAGGTTTTTTGGTTCAGCTCCACAGACCACGCTTTGACTTAACAACACATTGTAATTTCCTTTTAGCCACAAGAATAAAGGAAATGTATAGAAGCAACACCATAATCTTGTCAAGCACTCTCTTTCGTTTCCCTGAACAAGCCTGTTTGAGAAAATGTGAAGCCTAAGATTTTTAAGATGTTATCTGGAAGATGTTTAGATCATGGAACACTTTTATTGAAAACAGACGTAAGTATTTTTATGCATTTACTGATGTACCCACACACATAAAATATATGCCTACTAAATTCTTTTATGGACAAGAACAGAACAGACTGAAACCTGAAGAGGTTTTTCAGACTTCAATCCTCTTGCCTCAGCATTTTACCTTTTCCAGACTTTTGCCCCAAATCTGCATGGATACGTGAGAAAGCCCCACCAGGGAAGTAACAACCAGGGAGTGCCTGCACCCAGACTCACCTGTGAGCAGGGCTCTGTAAGTGCTGTCACAAACAAAAATGTGGGAGCAATGTAAAATACACTGACTTCTCATGTATCTCTATGCATATATGTAAAATGGGCTCCTGCATGTCTTGTGCCATTTATTTGCATCTTTGATCTTTTTCAGAACACAATTATTTAAATGTGACTGCTCCGCTTCTGGAACTACAGGACTCAAGCAGTTTGCTGAACATATTTGGACTCTACATTTCCTAAGCAAACGCCACCCACCTTCATGTTCAGTCCATTCCCTCCTGATGCCACCCTTGATGTCATCACTGACAATGTTCAAACGACAGGCAGAGGTGTAAGAGCCGCATCTTCCCTTTGACACTGAACCATGGATCTGTGAGTGCCCTGGTTTAGGTTGCATGGGACAAGGAGCCACATCTTGTCATACACAGCAAGCCTGGGGGGCACCCACACGTGCTCTGGGTCATCCAAGTGCACATGGGATGCTGTTCCCTCTGCAGACCCCTTGGTCCTTGGCAGCTCTGCCAAGGTGCTGGTGAGGCACTGGAGGGCAGCTAGGTCCTGGCCACAGGACAGCACAGCACAGGGAGGGGGATCTGCCAGGAGAAAACCCAACCACCAGGCTGTAGAAGCTGGTGCTGCTGAGCCTGCTGTACTGGACAAGTGGAGAGGTAATAGTTGGCACTGCTAATGATGCCATGAAAACTACTCCACGACAAAAAGAGCAAGTTAAGCATCTGCAAATTCTCTCAGTGCTAGTTAGACAGTGGTAGTAAGAAAGTTTATCCCCAAGAGCTTTCTCCTCACTGAGGGTGTTGAGTTAACTGGAGGTGACCTCTCACTGACCCACAGGCAGCATCTGCAAGTGGTGTGTGGCGGTGGCAGCCAGGAAGCACTTCTCCCAAACAGTGCCTTTCAAAATACCACTGCGAAAGGCAACAGCTGAGGTGAGCCAGGAGTCAGCCACTCAGCCCTGTCCAGCATGGAGGACTCCCTGCAATCTCCCTTCACCCTCCTGGGATTTCATCCATCTTCATTCGCTTTTTCTTGCTGCCATTTCCTCTGACTTTTCAAACTTGGGACACTGGTAACTATTATTCATTCTCTTGTTTCTTACCAGCCATGCAGCTAAGAGTTGCAACTTTCCATCAGTAAATACCATATCAGTTGTTATTTAGGCATTCTTTTCATCACTGCATTTTTTTTTTCCTCAGGTATTTCATGAGCAGAAGCAGGGTTTATTCATTATTACAGTTAAGAAATCTAAGAGAGAAATATCTCAATGCAATTACTAAGTGCCATTCTGGGTAATCACAAAATAACTTGCTAATGAAAACTCTGAATAGGAATGAAAATATAACAGAGGTATAAAGAAAGTAACTGTCCAAACCATTTGATTTTAAGCAAGTATGAACAAACCTCTTCACTGTGTACCCTTTTTGTCTATAAAAAGGGTGAAGACATGAAGCAGCAGGACTTAACGCTTCCACGACAAACAATGGCGCAAACATCAAGAGATTTTCCAATTTCCAGCTATAATAAACCATTTAGCTCTGGGTAATTCCAATAATTTTAGTCATCAACTTGCAAAACTGCATAACTTGTATTCAGTTGACATGAATTTGACTAATCTTCTTGCCACGTCTGGTTAAGAGAAGACAGATAATAATATATTCTGGCTTCACAGTAGGGAGGGAGAAAGCTATCTCTTCTCTTCCTCTCCACTTCTTGGTGGTTCAGGATCAACAGGGAAGAAATGGAGCTGTTGTGAGGGGAGAGAATTAGCGTGGGAGATGAAAAGGCAATGAGGAGTCCTGGTAGCAGATTTGGGCATAGGATCATGTTCACCATTCTAAGAACAACCCCCAAAACTCTAATACCTCAACTTTCCTCCCCAAATATGAGAAGGCAGGCTCTCTAGCTTGCATTAGTGGATAACAATGGTGAGGAATGTGCAGCTGGTGACAAGAACCTCTCAGCTCAATGGAAAAGACCGAAGGAGTCTGGGATTTTGTGTAACAGGAAGAGTTCTAATGACTTCCCCAAGGTTTAACTGAAAGCAGACAGCAGGAATAGGAGCTGTACCCAGGAGTCCTGAATCACAGCCCTTTGTCTCAATCACAAGACCCTCCTTCCCCTTGGAGGCTTTGCACTATTTAGGGTAATCAAGAAAAAGATTGCCTTGCCTTCCTAGATGAGGAAGAAGGTTAATGGGTTCCAAAGGAATGATGAACCTTGCTATTGCTCCAGAAGCAGGGTGTTGTTTCCTATGCTGGTCATCTGTGTTGAATCAAGATCAATTTTGATTGCATTAGGTTAGAAAATGCAGAGTCTTTCTTAGGAAAGATGCAAGAGAGCAAGTCTAACCATGCAGCATGCTCTGCTGCAAAGCCTGCAGAGCCAGCTCCAAGCCCCACTGGCTGTGGAAAACTGTAGTATCCTGAGGGGTATCAGGGCATCAAGAGAGCAACACAGATACAGTAACAGCTGAGTTAATAAGCTTTACGTCTCAGAAAGGCACACAAATTCAGGTTCAGGAACATACATAGTTTCTAAGGCTGCCTCAATCACTGCTCCTACTCTTGAAGGCTGCTGAACCTTGTTTTGTTATGCAAGCATGATCTTTCTTGCTTTCTGGTTTTGCCAAGGTTGGGAAAGGATGTATGTTGTTGTGCTCAGTGTGTCATGAAGTAAACAGCAAGGATCTGTTTTTTGAGATTTTTCAGCTAAGGATTTTCCTGAAGAACAAAACTCTCTCAAGCAAATTCAGAGAAGAAATTCTTTAGTCTAAGAGGGGTTTTTCCATCACAGCAGTGAGGCAAAAAAATGCCAGTCTTGGTAAGATGGGCCTCATACCTTAGTAGAACAATTTTTTTTTTTATGAAGTTGCCTTTTCTATCAGAAGACTCTGCTGAGTGGCTGAGAAAGATCTAGACTCATCTTTTCTAACAAGTTTTCTAAGGTATTTCTGAGAAATATCACAGTGGCCTAGACATTCAGATACTTCCAGAAGGGTGAATTAGTAAAGCATTATGCAGATATTTTTTTCAGAGCAGATCATACATAATAAATTTTCCATCTTTGGAAAAAATTCTAGCTGACTGAGCAGTATACATGCATGTGCATGTCCATGAACTCACACTATTTTCAGTATCAAGACCATCTTCAAGCAATTTCTCACTCTTATAACACATTTATCTTATGTAAAACAGATGCATGTCTTTGGGGTAGGCTTTTGTCTTTTAGTCTTAAATTGTGAATACCCCTTTTAATTAAAACGGGAAATACAAATTTCCTCATTTAGTTCCAAGCCTGAAGCCCACTAGTATAAGCAGCCATCTGCAGATTCAGCTGGAACCCTTTCAGCATCCCACAATAAGTCTGCTGCTTAAATTAAGGATCTTTGGACATGTACAGACCAATGCAGCTCCACTGAGCTGTGCCCTTGTACACGAGCTGTAACAAAGCTGAACTAGTAGTGCTGTATTCATCCCGAGTCCTGAAACTCCATTCCAATTGGAGTTACACAGTTACGTTATCACTATTTAAAGGCTGCAGAGCTGATGATAATGCCACCCTTGTTGGCAATGTCTTTTAATGTCTCTGCTCTATGCTGTGCCTGTTGGAATGAAGAACAAAAATGAGGAGAGCAGCAAACATTGCAAATGGAGATTATCTAACTGCAGAAGAGACAAACTGAGGGAGGACACCTAATTATCCTTAATGCAAAATAATTCAGTCCTAACTTTCTCATTAAAATATATATTTTTTTTAAGTCTTCCCTTTTCTTCACATACCCAAAAGAAGGCGAAAGCAGTCATTTCCTTTCCCGATGGTGGAAGTGATACCAACTATTATGTCAGTATTAAGTGAACTTCCTCCCGTCCTTTTCTGTCGAGTTAATGTCATCTGACTCAAATGCGATTATTAAAAGTGGGCTGTTCGGTTCCAACAAACTAAAGGCTTGCAAGTTTAGAGGTACAATTGCTTCAGACCCCTCCTACGGGTGATCAGAGAGGGTACCTATTGAATAGACTCAAAGAAACACATTTTCACACCTGTCAGGCCTAGATTAATATCCCTGCTAATTGCACTTTAAGAACGGCCAATTAGTTCTAGTTATAGAAGCTTTCACGGGTAAGGGGGAGAGGCAGCCTGTTATCACCATCAGGACTCATTGTTCCCCTGAATAGATTTGTGTCCCAAAGTGCGCGTGCCTCAGCGGTTTGACTGGAAGCCCTGCTGCACGCCACTGCAGCGACGCCTTTATCCCAGCCCCAAACCCGCTTTAATGATGATGGAGACGGCAGAGGTGACCATAAACATAAAAGGAAAATAAACTAGTGCTATGCTAAGATTGCAAAGCCAGAAACCGTTTTCAAGCCAGAAGCAGTTTGCTGAAATTTCTTAATAATCCAAACTTATTTTTCATCTCAGATAAAATCTTGGTTTTGCTGTAAAGCGACAGTACTTTGTAATAAAACACTTGCTCCAGCAAGGAAAAAAAAAAAAGCCTGTAATGTGGCTGAATTTGCAAAAGGCCGATAAGTGAAGTTGTGGCCTTGAAGTGGCAGCCTGAAGAGTGACACTGCAGCGCCAACACCACCGGTGGGACGCTTGAAAACAAACCAGGGACCAAGGGTTAGTCCAGCTATTGGAACGTGACAGGAAGGCTAGTTAATAAACACCAGCTAACCCCTTCAATTACAGCAATAAATTGTTCAATTGGTTAAATGTCCACAGGTTCTGCCCCAAACACTTCTGTGAACTGTTTAATTAGCAAACTCTTGCATCACTGGACAATCAGATCCCGGTGAGCGTGGGGGACGCTGGGCTCCGGGGAAGTGAAGGGCGCTGGTGCCCCACGCAGCTCGACTCTGCAGGGTTTGCCTTTGAACCACACAGCCTGCTATGTTTTAACAGCTCTGGAGATTATTCATTCAGTTACACCTTTTTTCTTTTTCCTTTTTTTTTCTTTTTTTTTTTTTTTTTTTTTTTTTTAAACAAAATTAATACTGTGAGGGCAAAATACAGCTTGGTTGCCATTCTTTCCACATCAGTTTTCTGCATTTCGATAAGAAGCCCCACAAATTACAGCTTCTCACCTGCCGCAAGATTAGATAGCCGCACTCGCGAGACAGGGTTATGCAGCACAAGAGATACAGAGTACCTGGAAACTGCATTTGGTACAAAACAAACCTGCAGATTAAAAGTCAGCAAGCCTATTTCTTGAAAATATTTAACACACTGAATTTGGAATTATCTCACCAAGAGTTAAGAATATTTGAAACGTTGCAAAATGATTTATCATTAAGATTACTGCTGGCTGTGAGGAGTATTTAGAGAATATTCACGAGGCATGTGCCACAAAGACATTTTAAAAAATCATTATACAAACGAAGTTTTTGGTAAAAGCTATTTTACATAAAACAAACAAACAAAAACACCCAATATTTTTTTTCCTGAAAAAAACCAACAAATTAAATTTGATCACTGAGGATCAATTCAGTCCAGTAAGTTGCCTTCACTGGACTTGTAATCACTGTGATAAACCACTGAGAGTACATATTGTGTTACCAACTAAAAACCACAGACTGATGCAGTGGAAAAGAATGTGTGGCTTTTAAAAATGTTTGTATTAATAAGATCCATTTAACAGGAATTTAATGTCTGAAAAACAACTAGCCAAAGGAGGTAAGTACTATTTGTTATGTTCAGACAGTGAGGAGAAATTGCATTTCCCTGGTGAAGTTTTCTTAATGAACTAAACTCAAGGTAAATTTATCACAGTTGGGAGTAAAAATAGGTACAGTGTTTGCTGTAAGTGGAAAGCTGTAAATGATTGCTCCCCGTCTCTCTAGCAAAAGTATTTCTTTGGAAAAGAGCTCTAGGCAGAAATGTTCATTTAGAACAAGATTTTTAATAACATTGAAGAAATCTACTATTTTACACTTTTGCCTGAGAGGTCGAGCCTGGATCCTCAAAGGGTATCCAAAGAACAGACAGGGCAATTCCATTTACTGGGGAAGGATGTGGTTGGACTATGCCCTATCCTCCACTTGGCAAAAATGTACAAGTCACTGGAACTAAACTCAGGATGCTGCTGGCTGAACTTGGTGGCTCCTGGGATTCCTCTCCTAAGTACTGTGTTCTCCCACTGAGCCACCCAGAGAGTCTCAGCAGTAACTCAAGCTCTTAGATTCTCCTCTAGGTGTGTACCCACCGGGTCCACATGCACGCTGGGAAAGATGTAGGTTCAGCCTTGTTACTGTCTCAGGTTTAAGGACATAAATGGTCTTATTTGGTTGCACATGCACATCTGGCACAGCTAAGCAAAGCAAACTCTTTAAATTTGGGTTCACGGGAAGATTTCTCGTGATTTTTAGTCACTGGATAAATCTTGTACAGAGCAATTTGAATGCTTAATATTAAAGAACATAGTTCTGTTAAATTGATGTTAAATTGATTAAAAATTGTTCTATTAATAGTTGTGTACTGACTGTTGCAGAATCCAAGGGTTTAATGTCTGTGCCGCTAGAGCAGACAATGAAGAGCTACTCTGGTGGTTTTTTGTTTTCTTCATTGTCTCTTTTTTTTTTTTTTTTTTTTTTTTTTTTTTTTTTTTTTTTTTTTTTTTTTTCTTTTAGTTTTGTAATACTAAGCGAATTAACATCTCTGAAGTCTCGGGGTCTCAGGACAGGCTTTCAGGCGACACCGATTAGCACAGCCTCGCTGAATTAAACAGACTGAAACAATTCAGGCCATTGACAATCCACGGGGGCAGGGTGGGGAGAAACTGCAAATTAGGAAAAGAATAGAGGACACAATACCAGCACTGATGTCCTGGCACACAGGCTTTTATTCTGGAGATAGTTTACAAGCAGTTCGTAACCTTTGGACTCCAGACAGTCTGTAGAACCAACAAGAGGAGGTTCAAGATTTGGTCTGAACTTTCCATCCAGCCCCAGCAGTGTCAATATTTGGAGGATGCACATAAAGTCTCCATAAAATGGATGTTAGTGAAACAAAACAAAAAAAAACCCCGGAAACTTGTATTCATCAAGTCTTTTTAGACTTTGTCACTCTAAGCCAAGAAGGTATTAAGGAGATAAAAATTTAGAACTTTGCTGTGCTTAAAAGAGGAGTTTCCCAGCAAAAAATCGAATGCATTTTTTGTTTAACAAACCTGGAGTTCAAAAGCTGCCTCTGCCTAATTTCTGATTTGCTTCAAAAATTTTGAATTATAAGTTTAAACTTTTTGCCATTAACAGAATAACGCCTAGAAATGGTGCAAGTGTGACTTTTCTGCCAAAGAAAAAAGTGATTGGAGAATTCACAAATCAAAATAATTTATGTTCCAGGCCTGTCAATATTTCATTGATCTATCTAAAATATGTTAATCTCTCTTTCATTCTGTATAATAAATCAATTCAGTTATCATATCAAACCATACTCTGTCAAGAGAAAATTATTTAAACAAGATAACAAATTAAGGGCTTGTGCTTTGGTAGTAATTTTAAAAGACTAATTAAAAAAATTACAGGTATGTAATTTATACTGTGAATGCAAGATGCTTAAAATAATCACTCTGTATGCCAGAGACGTTCATGTCATGCTAACTAGGAAGTGGCATTTACTATTAACTTTGACAGAGTTTTTGTGCAACTGAAGTAAAATGAAGTATACTGTTAATAAATAACACAAAACTAGAAGAAAAAGAGTTGCCTTTTAAGTATCTCATAATTTTGTTTCTTGTCACGTGTTTGATGCTCTAAGTCACAGGGAGCTCAATTGAATTAAATGTACTTACACTGGTCCAGTGGTAACCTAAATGAAGAGGGAACTGAGTGCCCAACAATATTTTAATAAAGAATTTGTATCTGGTCAAAAAAATAAAAACAAACTTTAAATGCACCAAAAAATAAACTTCTGTTCTGAACAGACGCTTCTGTTGTAAGCAATAGATGCTATACAGTTAAAAATCCATCCCTTTATACAAAGCTAGCTTGTTTTTAGATGTGGGTCACTTCATCAAGGGAGGAAAAGTTAGTCTCAAAAAAGAGACAATTTCTGATGTAATTAATATAGCTCCTACTAGTCAGGATCAAAAAAAAAAAAAAAAAAGAGTTACCAACTTACTCTACCCATAACTGAAAAAGTGAAACCCACTGGTTTTGCTCTAGATATGCTTTTAAAGCCCTCAGTGCTGAGTTCTGGATTTCTACCTGTAGGAACAAGTAATTTGTTTATTCTCAAAAAAACCCCCTAGTTTTTGTATTTCAAATACACAGAGGGGAATTTGTATTTGCCATTAAAAAGCCAAAAACAAAACCCCAAACAAACCCACATTATTACAACTCATCTAGAGCTAGTGTTTTTTAAACCGTTCAGATTTAAGATAATGACCCATTTTATAAGCCAAGATGATTAATCAAGATGATCATACAATGCTATCACTGCAAGAACTGTGCTTGGGTGAGAGGTCTCTCACCTACACAAAAGGTACATTTATGCCCTTATGGAATTTCAGAAAACAAGATGGTTATCCCATATGCCTAATAACAAGCAGTTTCCACAAAATTTCTAAATCCCCCAACATACAAAATCCACAGTTTTGACTCACCTTATCTATTAATTTTCTGCCTTGTACAGAAAGCTCAAAGTTTCAGCACTATCTTGCCCCTTCATTCTCCATACAGAGTATCTCCACACTGTAACCTCCTGCGTAAAGCACGATCTTGCCTGTTTCTCTCCCCTTTCTCAAAGCCTTGGCAAAAAGTTACTCCAAGTATCCTGAGAAGCTTCACACTGTGTCAAGCACCTGTTTGGCCCACAGTCTGTTTAAAAATCAAAATAACAGCTGAGTTGAGGTCAGCCACCCTACACACTTCAGAACATACTCAGAAACACTACTAGCCTCATCCCTCCTGTTTGGAGTGGAAAACAGCAGCTCTAGTGCTGTTTAGTGCTTTCCTTCCCTCCCCTGTTTGAGTAGGCAGTGAAAGCCCTCCTGCTGTCTTCTACTCCTAAGAGCAAAGCTTTAGTCTCCAACCTGAAGTAGGTTGTCTGCAGAAATAAGACAACTCATCCCACACTGATAGCTTTGTTGAAGGAGCACAGGTTCAGCAGAGCCAGTTAACCATTAGCTAGCACCCATGAAGCTCATATTACACTCACAGTGCCTACTTGCTGAGCTATCCTTATATGAAGTTTAGTTGAAGAGAAGCACTTGGTCAATCAATCTTCTCTGAGCATCACTACAGGCTAACAGCAACACAAAACATCATGATGAACGCTGAGCCAGCTCCAGACACTAATTCCATGTTTGTAGAAATTATGATTTTGAAATGCCTCACTTATATCACTCAAATCTTTATTGCCAATACTGAAAACTTCTCAGAAAGAATTCACAGGCACTGAAAACTCTAGATGTTTGCAGATTTAACAGACATCCCTAAAACCAGTCCATGCAAATATTCCCCTACATTCATCCATAATCTGCTCAGCTCTACAGACTGAAAGCAGCAGCTGTTTTCCTAAAAAATAGTGGAAAGTTACCACACTTCTTCAAATATTTTTTCCTAGAATCTCTCAAGTTAATTATGCTAGTCAGAAAACTACTTAATGCTGCCATTAGTTTGTATCAACCTAAACCTTGACAAAAACTTCAGCTGCAACAATACTCTATCATGTCACACAAATTATTTTGTCTTGCCCAAAGCACGGGATTTATTATTATGGACTTTTATTACAAATCCTTCTAGAAAGCACAAGCAAGAGCACTGTGCCAGGCATCATGATAACGTGCAGAAAGAAACCTCGCCAGCTCAAAGAGTTTGAAAGAAGGGAAAAGGCATCACCTTCCCTTCACAGGACACATAGAGCATGTGTTGAGGCTTAGAAAGATTAAGCCCCTTCTCCTGCAACTTCAGACTTAGCATGGCAGCTATTATGGAACTTTTTATCCATGCCAGGGTTCACCAGCAGCCAGACTGAAACACAAAGGAATGTCAGTCTCCAGTAATTTAGCTTGAAACAGACACAGGAACATAATGCACATCTCTCCCATGTCCTACCGATGATTTTAACACCACTAGCTTTACCCCCTTTTTACACCTATACACCCCTCTCCTTGTGACAGTTGGTGCTACCCCTGTTCCTGGTTTATATTAATTCAAGATCCAAATCTAGCACGTAGCTTTCCAATCTTTGTAGCACAAATAAGATTAATTTTTAATTTTAAGGCCCTGATTCAGCAAAACATTCAACTACATGCTTAATTCTATCCCTATTCAGTAAAGTACTTAAGTATTTGCTTAATTCTCATTTACTCTGCTGAGACTTGAACATGTGCTTAAAGATAAGCCTCTTCTTAAGTACTTTGCTGAACTAGGGCCTAAACTGTGACCTAGGAGCCAGGAAGAAAAGAAAAAAATAGATCAATAATGTCCAGTGTTATTTCCTCAAAATATTAGGTTAGCTGACTGCAAAAGATGAAGAAAAAACAAAAATAACTTCAATTCAAGTAGTACCTACAGCTAATACAGCTGCTGCATTGGAAGAGACCAATTCTACAAAATCTTACTAAAAAGATATCTTCAAAAATTCCTTCTTGTTTCTCATTTATATCTACAAATATGCCTTATGGCAATGTGTTGAACCTATTGCTCAGTCTCAGTTCCATGACTGGAATTTTGAAGTTTTTCAACTTAATTACATGACATTTAGTAAAAAAATAAAATTTAGAGCAGAATCCAATTTAATAAGTACAGTTGAATAGAATTCAGTTTTGCATTATCTTAAGAGAAAATTAATGGAGAAGTTGGGAAGATGCCAGGGAAGGACTCCATAGTAAAAACAACAAGGATAAAAAACAACAGACTCTGGTACTCTGCTAGCAGAATGGCCTGAGTTTAGTCATCATCAACAGAGACCACATTTATTACATGTACACTGTGTAATACATTTTCTTGTTAAAAGGTCTCATCATGGGTGGATCCTTGGGCCAGTGTGGAGATAATACAAGATCAGGATCAAAGAAGCCCTTGGCAGGTAGAGAAAAATATGTCTAAATATCTAAGCTAAGGCTTAGATAGCAGAGAAGGCAAAATATTATTTCAATTTTATTTTTTAAAAAAAGGACAAATATATTGGCTAGTGTGGCAAGTGGCTTATTTCTACCTATTTGCCTGCCCTATCCTTATCATCCTGAATCATTCCATAAAGCATCTTCCTCCTGCTGTAAGATCCTAAACTAGCCAAACATAGCCTTTTTATTGCAGGCTCACTGTTCAAATTAAAGCTACCTAGCCTGTATCAAGGGTATTGGTATCAATTCAACTGACATGGCCAGAAAGTACTGGAAAGGTGTAAGTCAGGAAAAGCATCTGCAGATGAAACTTACGTCCTATTTCTTCCAACAATCCATCATTTCCTGGCAAAAAGTCTGGTGAAGCCCAAGTACTGAAATCAGATACATGCTTCTAAACTGTAGAAAGATGCTTTCACTGGGTGTGTGCCCACACAAATGGAACTCAATGCTCCAGACGAGTTCCACCCTTGGAGAAAATGACCCATTGGCATTTTGCCAATGTGAGAAGAGTCCCTCTCACAAATAAATACTAAACATGTGTCACTGACAGGTCTTCTGTTGGCAAGTCTTTCATGTCAGCTGCTGCTGCTGCTCTTCCTTCAGGAACTGCGTTTCCTCTGTAGCTGGGGTCCCTGTTTTCATCTACCTTTTGATTTCCAGCTAACAGGAATGCTATTTAATCTTTACAATTCCTAACTTACACATATGCTTAGCTTCACGTACTATGAATGGTTCCACTGAAGCCTGAATTATGGCACATAAAGCTAAAACATATGCCTAAGCACTTGCAGGATTTGGGCCTGAAAAATTGAGTATTTACTAGCTAGTACCCTTTTGATGGATCCCTCCCACCATAACGATGGATAAAAGTGTTTATTAAAATCTTTGAAGATGAGAGGTACTCCGTAAATACATGTATGGGGTAGGGGAAGTGGAAGGACCTAGAGATACAGATTGGCACTGGCTGCCCGGATGTTTGCCATAGAAACCACATATCATTATTAGCAGCTGCAGAATTAAGAAGCTTACGTGGCTGAGGTAGCTCCTCATATTTTGGACAAGCACAGCCAGATAGCAGAGAGTGCGGTTTCTCAGCTCCCACCTCAGTTCAGTGGAGGTGGCAGCAAAAGGAAGATGCCACATGTGGACACACCACTCCTTGGAAGGCTCTGTTATAGCAACATCCACGCTCAGCATCAAAATGCAGTCACTTCTGTCACCATGGCCTCTCTCTCTTGCCCATGGCCAACACCTGAGACAGAGGATGGTGAAGAGATGAGAAATGTCTAATCTGTATTCCTGTTGTCAGGATGGTAGGAAAGGTCACCCGGCGCTCCCCTTCGATCATATGCAGAACCAGGTACCTGCTGTTCCCTGCTGAGCTGCTGGGGATGTGGAGGCATAAAATATTTTCTGACAAAAAGAAACTAGATCACTTGTCCGGGGGAGCCATAACGTTTATTCTGATGACAATGAAAGACGGCTTTGATCCCCACAGCAGCCACACATCTCTGATTGCAAGCGGCAAGCCCACCTCAACACACTTACAATGCTTGCACCAGCCTCCTTCCTCCTGCCAGGCTGGATGTCAGGCTAATCAGTTTGATCTGACAGATTTTAATTAAATTAATTAAGATATTTCTGAATGGACTTGATTAGTGTTCCACAGAGGAATCTCCCATTAAAAGGAACACAGGAAAAGGGCTAATGTTTTCTCCTCTCATAATGAGAAGTTTCTTGGGTAGTTGTTGGATTTTTTACACCATTAATAAAAGCACTTTATAAACACTTAGCATATGATGGGTTTTGACACCCTGTTATATTAAGTTAACAATAGTCTTCTACACACAAAGAGAAGATTATCACGTCCTCCTTCAACCAATTTTGTTTCTGCCAAATCCAGCATTTAAAATACAGTGACTTAGTCTGATTTAAACAGAAATATGCAAAATTGAGAGGCAAAACAATCCTGATCACTTCCAATCAACCTTCACAGAGCAGCTTCTTGTACAAATACTGGAAACTCAGCATGTGTAGAAATGAAATGTTGCTAAAACTATGAGAGACTGCCTTATTCCCTGCATTGGCTTCTGCAAGAACCAAGACCATTTTTGTTCCACTAGACTTGACTAAGATTGTATTGGCATAATTTTTGAAGGGTTGTGTATGCACAAACTCCCCTTTTATCTGTACAGATGAAGGCATCACCTTGCTTTCCACACCACATCTGTGATCTGCTTTTCTGGGATCTGCAAAAGCTTTGGAGCTGGAAATCCCCTGGGGCTGGTAAGCAAAAAAATGGCCACAGTCACAGTCACAAGTGGCCACAGTCCACAAGAGACATCCCACCAGCCAAGACAGGCACAGCCAAGTAGCAGTTCATTCCTGCAGCTAGGAATGACCTCTGCTCTATCACAGGCAGTCAAAAGGATGTGTGCTGCAGAAGCCTATTAAAAAGTGACATTCAAGTTCACAAATAGAAAAGCTCATTGTACTCTGCTTATAGTAAGGGCATCCTTGACTACATGACAACCATTAAAATGCAGTTAATTCTTACCACTAGTTTCAATTGAATGTATTTTGGAAAATAAACTCACCTCTAAATATTTTTTAATTTTCCCTTGTACAGCAGGCAGAAAGTGGACTTCTCTACCCACTTTTTTTTTTTTAAATCTACCATTTCTCCCTACTTTGTAGGTTTAGTTTAATAGCAAATGAAACTTCCAATGAATTGCAAAGGATTTTGAATTCAACCTGAGAGGAAGTAGCAGTGATCTTGTTGTGACTGAAAGGAGTTCAGATAGTGAAAAAAATACTACTTCATCCACCAACACTTCTTTTTTTCCCTGAAGCCAGAGTGGTCATTCAAAATATCTGGAAGGGTCAAATGATGGTGAGCCCTATGAATTTTTTTCTGACAAAGGCTGAACAGGGGAAGGGAACTCGGAGGTGGTAAGATAATGTATTTGGAAAGAAAGTCAAAATAAAGGAGAGAGAAAAACAACACTATGAAAAGGATAGGAAAAGGACTGAAAAAGGAGGCAAAAAGACTGAAGGCATAAACTAGAGAGAAGATTAAGACCCAAGGTATTCTGAGAGACAGACTGAATGAGATAAAACAAGAGAGAAGATTGATGTCCTCCAAAGAAAGAAAAGATTCTGAAAAAGAGAAAACAGTGATGATAGGAAATTATCTTATAAGAAAGAGGGAAGAAAAAGAAAAGGTCATCTTAGTTTTTATTCCATAACTCCTCTTTGTTTTTATTTTTTAATTTTTTTCAACATGTGTGTTCTGCTATACAGAACATGTGTGTTCGCAAAAAAAAATCTACAGTGTTTCAACAAACAAATGCTGTTACAGCTATTACAGCTTATCTGCTGGTTAGTCTGACTCCAGCAGACACAAATGCATTTTCTGGTGTTATTTTAATTAGTCTCATGGCTTTCTGAAGTTCAGATTCATTTATTCTGAGTGTGAGCCAATAACTAAAGTCTTCTCATTGTGCTTAGATTAGATTCACATGTCAATGTACAAATTCCATTCTCAAAACCATACCTGGCTGCAGCATCTGTTGCTGTTTTATTCTCATGACCACACTCAGACAAGAAATAGAAATTGGCTAAAGTGTAATTCTGTCACTTGATTTCAACAGAAACATCTATTTTGAGACATTTTAGGCTCTTTTATAAATGCTTCAAGCAAAAAAGGCAGATAAACAAAGAGGCAAAGATTTGCCTTTGCCAGAAACAAACAAAGAAAAAGGTTTTCTTTAATAAATTATATAAAGAAAGATAGGATGCAATAAAAAAGACATAGCCAGGAAGGAAAAAGAATTCAGTGTGACTGACCTTCAAGTTCCCTCTGCTCTTTCATTAACTGTCCACTGAGGTGATCCCTGGCCAAATACGGGCAATTCAGAGCCTGTCATAGAATTACAAGATGAATTAGGGACTGCTGCCACAAATTTACAGCTACCAAGGCCTCTGCTGATTGCTTTTTCCCAGACTTGAAAGTAATTTCACTGGAAACACTCTTACCGTGGCCCCAAGATCAGCATCACGACAAATGAGGAACGGGAATAACACTTTTCCCTTCCAATTATCAGGTGATTTTTTTCTCCTCTGTGATTTGTACGCAAATAGACATAATTTAAGCCTGCGTGACATGAAAATGCCAGATCTAACAAGTTTGCTTGCTGGAAAACTTCCCAGGAAATCCTGAGTTTTCAATTCCCTTGCGGAAAGGTGACTTCTGTTTTTTTTTTTTTTTAATTTCTGACTGGCAGAGCTTGTAAAATAACTTCAATTATCAGCCTGAATAATTACTGACTCACTACACAATCAATTGAAAAGTTAATGCAGTTGAAACTGTACACAGACAGCTCACTACAGGTGAGTAACTTCACATGCATGAGTAGTGTCACTGCACCCGGTGGCATAACTCATGTGCATAAGTATTTGCAAAACCGGGGCCTCAGATTGTAAACTCACTGAAGCAGAAACCAGATCTTATCTGCCTGTAAAGCACCTGGCAGTGCACCTATCTTTGCCACTACATAAATTAATTATCATTAGCATCTGAATTTTGTCAGCTCCAGCATTCTCCTCCAAGCTCAAACACTGAATTTCTCGCCAGAGGAGTTTTGGTGCACAGTAGACGACAGTAATATGTTCATGAATATTTAACTATTGTGGCATTTAATGTGGAGTTATTTCAAAAATTTCAATACAAGAGGAACATGTGTAAGGCATCTGAAAAGCTTTTAAGGTTCGAGGTCTGGGTGGGGTGAGGGAAAACTTTAAAGGTAAAAAATATACTGAATTGAAATCTTGAAATGCTTTGACCTTTAAACGGAACCTTCCTCCCCTCCTGAGGTTTAAGATAAGTTCAGCAAACAAAATTTCACCTTAGGCTTGACACATAATCTCCTAAATTACTCAAGAAATAAATAAACACTTTTTCCCTAAAAAAATTCAACATAATTTCAAAAGAAAGACAGACACCAATTTATTTAACTGTTGGTGATAGTTTGTACATACAAGCTTACCTACAATGTAAAGTCTTCAGATTTTAACAGGAAATACATACTTAGAAAGAAACTGTTGTGAAATAGCACCTTGAAGATAAGGAACTCTGGACAAGATGACTTTTGGTCATCTGAAGAAAAGAATAGTCATCTTCCTTAATCATTTCAGACTGATTGCTTCAGTTTAGTAATCTCACATTTCAATAGGTTTTTACTGCTGAACCTACAGAAACAGGGAGGGGGACAGGAGGGGATGTGAGAGGACAGGACTGGAAGTGCCAGTCAGTTCACTCAAACCTTCCCAAAAAACTCCAAACAAACCAAAAACATCCTACACAAACCAATCTCAGTCATGAACTAAAAAGTCAAAATGAAAAAAAAAAAAAAAAAAAACAAACCAAAACCCAAAGTCAATCTAGTGCTATGCAGTTCTTTTTCTCCCTGGAAAAAAAAAAAAAAATTGAAGGGAGCATTTTGGTGTTTGATGGTTTCCTGTTAAGTAAATCTTATTCAAGACAGCAGCTGGCTTTGATGCATTTATGGGTATTCAGTGCCATTCTTTCTTCTCTGCTTTCTCTTTCCAGTTTCTAGTCTTTGCCAGTGGACTGTTTAGATAGCTCCTTCAACGGGCACAAAGTAGTCCAGTGAACAGTGAAAGCTACTGCATGCTCATCAAACCAAAACTAAACTGAAATTGAGAAAAACAAACAAAACCGATCAAAAATTTGAAAGGATTAAGCTCTTCACTCATTTGTTTAGGTAAGACAGAAATCCTATTTTATGAACCCTGTGCAAGCAAAGACATTATAACTGTAATTACAAAGACTCTGATTAACTTACATATTACACACAATATATTGTCTCATTAAAATGAAAAAAGTTCATTATTTTTATTCTAGTCTGAGACCTGTTTGGATATGTATGGACACAAGAACTCTTTACTTGCTATCTTATGACATTGCTATTTAAAAGCTGTTTTTCTTTTATTGTCCCCAAAATCAGAAAAGCTCCACAAGTCAGTTTCTGGTAGCACAACTTTCCTTGAATTCTTAGGTGGGTCCACAAAAAAAAAAAAAAAACCTTGAAAAAATTTTAGCATTTTTGCAGGAGTGTGATACCAAAGTCCTACCATGTAGAGCAATACCTTAAGTCAAAGAAAGAATTGTGCTTTTCATGTCAATGACAAAAAGGGAAGGAATACCAAATTAAATCTGTCACAAAAAGAATTACAGAAATAAGTGTATGATTAAAATACAAACAATGACAATGAAATCGAATCTATTATAAATCTTTACTTTTTCTGTTCTTGTGTTGTGTAATAGAAAACTGAATACACTCAAGACACTTCACCCAAGAGAGGAGTCTCTCCTCACACAACATACACCACTTTGCATTTAATAACTATGTACATTGGAAAAAAAAAAAAAAAAAAAAAGAGGAAAGGATTTAACTCCCAAGAGTAACAAAAAGCACAGCTGATAACTCGACTACAAAAGCACTTCCTTAAATTGTGCATCATCTTGAGGGCTTCATCCACCTCAAGAAGCCATCCTTGGTGGCAGCTACTTACACAGCTCTTTCTTCCCGTGGAAACCACTAAGTAGAAACCTCACCTTGGATATAGGTCAGCACATCAAGTGTGGTCTGCTGGTCAGTGCCTAGGGCAGGTGTGAACAAGGGCCAGCTGGTCGCTTTCACACTGAGACCTGCGCCAACACTTCAGAGTCTTTATGGAGTGAGAAAGTAGAGCAGAAGCTCAGCGAGTACATCTTTTAAGCAGGATATTTAGGAGCCTCTGCAATCCTTTTACCAGACACACAAATGCAACCTCGGCTGCTTGCTGGGGTTTTTTTTTTCCTTCCACTCTAAAAATACTAACCCTTCTTCTGAACTAGTTGGAAGGGACTCGTGAAGGGGTGGAGTAAGGGAAATCAGTGCACAAGTCACCTTTCAGCCACCTATGACATCAGCCTGCTGCCCTGATTCCTTCATTAATACCTTTGAGCTGAAAACAATGGGCCTACCATTAAGCACCACACAGTTTGAGATAAGAAAGCCCTAAGCAGATAATAATCGGTGCATTTAGCTGGATTTCAAACATTCAGCTGCTTAATCATTTCTTCCTCACTGCATGCTACCCAAACACACGGGGAATGCTTTGGATGCCTTGGGCTAAGGAAGAAGGAGCTGGGGTGTGGGGAAGAGGAGGGAGAGAAGGGAGCCACAGGATGGGGGTAGGGGGGGAGAGGGGGATTTCATTGGCAATCCTCTCCCTGGGAAATGAAAACATTTCTTAATTGCCATTAGGGAAATAGGTTAAATACAAGCTTGGTAAGCTGCTAAGGGCTGGCTAACAGATTAGAGGGGATGGCTGTTGAAGCATTCTCATTTCCATTATATGACAGAGCAGGGAATTTTTATTTTCTTAATAGTCTTCAGAGACTGTTCCTGTCAGGCACTGGGTGTGAGACTGCTAGTTAGATTTTAACTAGTCACCTTCCAGCTGACGAAATGAGGCCCAGTTCTCTGGCCCTGAAGTGACTGCTTTCCTGTCTCATCCAAGGAAACAGAAACTGCAGGACAAGCTGACAGGGAAGGTATTGTAACACCTGCTGGCTTTGCTCACACAAAATAACAATGAGTAATCACAGAATCAGAGAAACTAAAGGCATGATGCAGCATACCTGTCACACAGGAGGAAGGGGAAAAAACACCTCAGGATCCCCAAACACTGAACAGACTCACGAGCTGAGCTTGGGCTTACCAGCAGTCCTGAGCAACACCTTACCTCGGAAGCCTTGGGGCCCACGGTGGGAGGAGTGTGGGCAAATTAAAAATCTCAGATGCCACTGCCTGCCTGCTAAGATCCTCAAAGCCTTGTCCTTCTCCACATTCTACCAAGGCACCTCCTTCAGGTGGGTGCCCTTCCTCCTCATTTGTAAGTTCCTCAAAAGCCCCATCTCTAGCTTACAAAGAGGATGATAAAGTTTTCAGTTAACTGATAGTGAGCAAACAGAAATCAAGTTTTCTTGTAAATGGGCACAGCCTTTATTCATCCACAGAACTAAGAAGCAGCTACAGGCAGTACACACAACAAAGCTGAGACACCATCCTGTAATCCTGCGTCATGCAAAACTCCCTGGGGCATGAGTGGGAGTTTTATCTGAGTAAGGTCTGAGTTTTTTAAGGAAAGTCTTTGTTCTGGGGCTCCCTGAAGCCAGTGTACCGAACTATTCAAACGACCACGGATTGTCAGGTAAGTCGACAGGGGGTCATTTGAAGAACAAGTTTCTGGCAGCAATGCTAGTTTAAAGCAATTGCTGCCACCTCTCTCTTTCTACCTGCTGACATATTTACTTTCCCCCATTACAGTTTCCTCCAGTGATAAAGACACAAGGATTTGTTCAGCTGTGAGCAAATGACTAAGGAACTACTCTGGCTGTAAACTACCCTGTATGGGAACTTTTCCACAAGTTTTAACTTAGGCTTATAAACCATTCTTAGCCAGGGAACACTGTGGCTGTGATTTAATAAACAAGGAGCAGGGACACACAGGCTACAGACACGGCTGCAACCATTCTGTGGCACTGCAGTCTACTCACCCAGGAGGGTCTATGTCACATGTACCAGCACCACTCAGACTCCTTCACAGCAATGTCATGCAAGTCACCTACAGCAATGGCAACGACACCCGGTCTAGCTTTAACACCCCAACTGTGTCCAGGTATCGTCCAAAAGAATTCTGGATGAGTCAGGCCATAGCTGCCAGCAACCCTCCCCAACAGTGCAGTGTAGATATCCAGCACCTAAGACTCCTGTGCCCAGTAGGCCAACATCACTAGCCCAGCAGTTCAGAGACTGATTGTTAAAGATGCTTTGTCTCCTCAGGGGAAAAAGAACAGGCTGGAGTGATCCCCACCATCTTTAGACATACTTATCGTGTATCCTTCTGTATCATCAGACATCTATCTCAACACACTTTAAAAGTCTGGTGCTAGCTGTCAGTTCCATCTGACCAAATGTAAACTTCTCTGTTGCTGATGTCTGAAAGAGATTGATAAATGTGTTGTAAATACTGGCTGATTTTCTCCATGGACAGTAAAGGAAGCTTTGAGAAAACTGACTCAACCTCTGGCATGTGAAGATGGGTGAAAAATATGCCACCCCCAATTATTCCCCATGCTGGAAGCAAATGCCAGCCATGAAATTTAGTTTGGATGTTCTCTCTTCCAGGTAACTGTTCTTGCACAAGACGAGACCCAAAGCACGCTTACCTGGGTGTACAGACTGTGCAACAGCAACCACTTTGCTAACAAATGGTGTTGAAGGGCATTTGCTCAGCTATGCTGCTACCACAGATTCAGCCAGCACGGGCAGAAAGCCCATTCATTTACACAGCACTGGCCTGTGTTTCACTTGGCTGGTAACTCCATGGACCTCATTTGCATGGAGTATATTTCCCAGGAACACACTGGATCTTGACCTGATGCCAATAAGAAATGGAAAAGCATCTTACTTGGTTATGCTTCCCTTTATCAGCTCTCATTCAAAAATGTTTGACTGTTTCCCATACATAGAAATTATCTATGAATGAAAATTAAACCCTGAGCTTGGTAATCTTGCCAGATGATTCAAGAATTGATTACATACACCAGGGCAACTAGGAAACCAAGGTTACAGTGTACTTGTTCTAAAGAGCCTGGGACAGATCCTTCGCATCTGCCAATCATTTCAGACCAGAAGTTTTTAATGCATGGTTTTCCTGTGACCACCTATTTAGTCACAGCCAATCTAAACCAGCCACAGCAAAGACAACAGAGTAAGGAAAATACATCTTTGTGTGGTGGCTGCACACAGCATCCTTAGTAACTGAAGGCAGCTGCTCTGGCTGGGCGTAAGAAACACTGGTTTAGGCCCATGGAAATCAGTGGCAAGTTGTGCCTTTTGTATGAAATTCTATAATAACACTGAAATATCCTTCTTAGAAAATAATTATTAACACAAGGTTCATTTATGCTGTGGTGTTGGGTATTTTTGGTTTTTTTTGTTTCTTTATTTTTTGGATTTTTTTTTGGTTTTTTGGGTTTTTTTTGGTTTTTTTTTTTTTTTTTGGTTGATAGACAACAGGAAAACAGTGGAGAAGTAGAAGAAGAGTCTACTGTTATCCCAGAGCTTCTGATAAGAATTTTTTTTCCAGCATAGGTACAGTTCAAGACTGTGCATCTTCTATTTACATTTGGACATGCAAGTGTTAGCTTTTCCAAACATGACCATGCTATGGTGCAACCCTTCTTGGCAAACAGCACACATTTATTCACGTCCAAGACCTTCTGAGTGCCTGCGAAAGGCACTGCAGGCTAAGCCAGCACGATCCTACTTCCCGGTGAAGAAAAAAGATGCTGTCTCAAATGCCATAGAAAGTCAGTTAATGTGTTTTTTTCTGTCCTTTGGGAAAGGAGAGGTACTGTTTCAAAGTACCAGTACAGTGGCAAATAGTGGATACGCTGTGCTTGACATGAAGTACTTTCCTTTACAACCCAAGTAGCATACAGGTAATTTGTCTCTTTCTGCAGGTTATGACAAGTCCAATGACTCTGAACGCTACCTCTGGTTTAAGGCACTCGAATTCTCATTCCATAAACCCCCTAGCATGCACATTCCTGTAATAGAACAAATTCCTTTTCCCTGCTTATTGCATAGGCATTTATACTACATGTAAATATAGAAATAATGTGTCTATATTAATGAATAATCTCTAAAATAGTATTATATCATCAGAGGGTTATCCTTTATAAAATTAATAGGACCAGTGGAAGAAGTGGCTTTGTGGTAAGCATGGAAGCTATTGCTGCTAACAGGGCTCCTGGTTCCTAAATATAAATAACTCCAGATAATTTTTTCCCCTAAGTTATTATTTACAATGTTTTTCCATCTCATGCATCTATAGAGAACATGTCTATTACAGTGTCATATTCTACAACAAGGAAAATGAACCTCATCAGCAGTTCTGGAATCCACCACATTATTAATTGCATCTCAAACCACATTTGGCAAACCAAAAACTTTGAGTAATCCTGGACAAGTAGTTGGACAGAGGTCTACTTATAATTACATAAAAATATGCTGGGAAATAAGTTGCTTGTGAATTAACTATTAAGGATATACCATTTTTCATCAAAATGTTACTTGCATTCAGTCCTTTGCACCAAAGGAAAATGAGGAACAAATGGACTATATGTCACAATGGATGAAAATCATCTCAACTACAGCAGAGCCACTCCACTGCAGCCCAGTACAGTCACAACAGCAAGAAGCTGCAACTAGATGAAACCAAAGAGAAATAAATTTTAAATACTAAATTTTATTTTAAACAAATAATAAAGTGAACAAGCTGACACAGGGGGCTGTCTGTGTTACTTAATGCCCTTAAAACAAGATTAAATGGCTTCCAAAATAGAAGCACGTTCATTTAGGATATGACAACTGTGCAGGAATTACTGGGTGAATTTCTGTTCTGATGCTTTGCTGAAGATAAAACTATGTGATTGTAACAAATATAGGCTTTAAATTCTCTAAGTATGAGGAATGTGACCCACCACTACTTATGATGTGACAAAAACACTCCCTTGACTATTAGTTAGAACAGGAAAATTGGCTTTAAAGGATATTAACAGAGTTTTTCATTATTCAAGTACATTTTTTTTCTCCTGTCACCCTCTTATCCCCCCTTTTATTCAAAACACTAATACACAAGCTTATTTTATCAAATTAATGTGGTACTGACTTTGTGCATGAAAGGAAAACAAGCCTGAGTTCCTATAAACCTTTCAAACTTTCATTCCACCTCCTTCCCAGTTTGCACGGAGGAGTCTATTTTACAACTTTATCCATGTAATGATCCTTGCAGCCTGCTTCTTCATGCCAGAATTTCTCTTTGAAGTTTGCTCTCCCATTAGTGTTTCAGTGTAGGTATTCAAACTGATGGCGCAAGCACAGCAGAACTCCAGAACTGTCCATGTTCCATCAAATACAGTTGTTTCATGTTGCTCGTGATTTACAGTCTTAATTAATGCTCTCAAAGAAGAAGAGAACATCTTGGTGGAGCATCCCCCTTCCACACACACACACACACACACACACCCCTCCTCCCTTTTTTTTTTTTTAAACCAGCACTCTCAGGGTTTTGTTGGACATTGTGCAGGATGGCTTTGCCAAGTAGAATGGAACACACTTAATACTTTTCCTTTATAACCTTTGCAATAAATCAGCTACCACTCCACTTACACGAGAACGGCCATTAGTGTCCTGTCCCCTCCCCCAGCACTTCCCGAATTTTAAACAAAGTAGGAATAAACTGAAGCTGAGCAGAGCCAGCGAGCCCAGTAAATCAGTTTAATGAGAACTGAATCAATCGTATGAAGTCCACTACTGAACAAATAAGGTGGACAGGAGAGGCTGAGTTTTCTGTGGAGGTACTGGGGATGGGGAAGCAGGAAAGCAGGGCTCACATACTTCATCTTCAGCAGTGACGCATGTCTGTTGTGAACACTCTGTTCTTTAAAATCACATTTGCCGCAGCTTGCTGCTGAATTCCTTGTTTAGATTTGGCTGTTTCCTCTCCTGTTTGTGGTTTATCTCCTCCATGTTTTCCCACAGAAGTGGAGTTTTCTGTTTACCCATTTTCACCACTTGTCTCCTCTAAGATTCACTTTGACTCTCTGTTTATCCTTCTCAGGTCTTCCCTATTTCCACATTTACTGTAAGTGAAGACTCTAAACACACACACACACACACACACACACACACACACACACACACTACTATTCCATTACAAAGTCAGAAAGCGAATAATTGTGTATTTTTAGGAATGCACAGTATTAAAGAATCCACAAACTCTACTGTATGACAGCATGTAGACTCCAGACATTCAGCACTAAAAGGGCCTTGCCAAAAGTGTAAACACCCACCCAACAGAAAAATTTAAAAAAACCAAAAAACACAAGCCAAAACCAACCAAACCAAACCAAAGCACAGTGCTTCAAATGTGTTGTTTTTTCCCCAAACCAGAGGCAGTAACTTACACAAGTGGGGCCAAGTATGGATTTTCTCAGTCAAAGGGTACTAAGAGGCTTTTTACTTTGAATACATTAGTCCCCATCTTGGGGACTTTTTGATCATTCTGTCTCATGTACTCAGAAAAAGGAGCTGTTAAAATGCATTAATGAGCAAAATCAGGAATGAGTATGTCCCCTTTGCACAAGGCTGTAGTACTTTCCTGCTCCAGCTACAAAAACTGTTGGATGAAGGAGAGTGCATAGCCCCACCATTCAGTTCACCTCTGTGTGTCTTCCACAGGTCTGCCAAACCTCCTTCACTTGGGACTCAGTAAGACAACCTCATCCAATCTCAGATATCCCAACCCCAGCTATAACTCTTTTCTCCTTGAAACAGTCATCCCTTTTCAAAATTAAGGGCAGAAATATGGGCCACATTTTCTCTTCTGTCTTCTTAGTTCCTCCAGAACGAGCAAACAGAAACTATTTGTGAGATCCTGCTGTCACAAGTCCAACATTTGGACCAAGATAGAAGCATTTGCAGCTTATTTGTGAATGTGGTCCTGTTTCCAGAACATTACTGCCTTCACTGTGAGTCTAAAAGAAGAGTGCACTTTGATTCAACACTCTGAAACACTTCAGGATCATACAGCCATACTTTTAATCTCAGCAGGTCAGTCAGTGAAGACTACTAGCCCATCCAGTGCTTCTTCTCTGCCAGTGCATCAATTTCTCAGATGTACTATTGCCCATGAAGAAGTTGAGTACCTATTAAATTTCCAGACTTGGCAATAGGAAAACCTATTACCACTGACACCTCTCTACGATCTGCATGGCTTCCGGGAAAAGGCAACTAATTAACATCGCTAATTAGAGAGACAGACAGGGCCACTTTGCACCCTCTTGCCCCCTGCTTTCTCCTTTCCCAGTACAAAGGAGAGAAGAGGACACACCCAGAGCTGCCAGCCTGACCTCGGAAACGGAGACCCTCTGCCGCTGCAGGCACAGTAGAGACCATTCTGCACAGTTAAGGGTAGTAGGTGCTCATCAGGTGTTTCTGAGCACAACATTTAAGGATGTTAAGATGGTATGTATCCATACCAGGCGAGGAACAGAATATATTTATTAGAGTAAGATTGGAAAACCTGCTTATCTACCTGTGAATCTTACCAGATAGGCTTTTCTTAAAACCTTGTATTTAAAATAAAAAGTGATTTGTGGGAGTCTCAGTTGTGAAAGAAAGAAGTTAGCTGTCTAGTCTTGGTAACAAAGAAAAGCCTGAAACTGCACCAAGCCCAGAACTCAAAATACTATTTTCATAACCTGTGATTTTTAAGGCAACTTCATGACATGACTTACAGTTCTCGAAAGCTACAGTTTGATAACATTACAGGTGATAATATAAACCCCCCATATTCTCTGAACTGATTTAAATTTTTTTCTTGGGTTTTTTTTGTATGTAAAGTATTTTATCATAATACCCCAAGACATAATAAACGCCTTTCTCCAACCTCTAGACCAGTGCTTTGCTCTCCACTGCATTTAGCAGTAAAGGCTGTGGTTTTCTGACAAAGCAAGTGCAGTGTCTGCTGTTGACGGTAAAAAAAAAACAAACTCAAATGATAAAAAAAAAAAAGAATGCAAACAAGTGACACTAGCAAATATACAGTTTCAAGCTTCTGGTATGCAAAAGCACATTGAAGAACTCAAGATAGAGAATATTAGGACTATATTTGAAATTTTTTTGAGTCCCTGCTGTTTGCTCTGGCTCTTCTGTCTGATAGGTATTTTAACTACCTAGGATGGCCTATGGATTCAGAATATCAAAAGAACTGAACAGTTAAGAAAAACAAACAGAAAAGGAAATTAAAAGCAAGTTCTTGGCATGGCTAATTCACTCTTCATTCTAAATGGCTACATATATCTCTAATTTTTGTAAAAAGAGAGAAGAAAGGTACTGCATTCAAAACAGAACAATAAGTCATAAAGTCTAGTTCCAAAGAGCTTAGAAAAGAGAAGGAAATTTCACTGGAAGGTTCTTTTTTTTTCTACTCTTACCAAAACTTTGCAGGCATCAGGAAAACATGCGTCCAAAAATTATTTATTGTAACAGACCATTGTTCTGGTCATAGCCACCAGTGGGTCAGTCAGATCCAAAGCCCTCTGTAATGAGAGTCTCTCTGTTGATTTCATGGCTTTGGAACCAGACCAATGTTTGTGCATTTCTTTCAAGGAACAGTTTTTCCAAATAAGCTGGGATTCTTTTGGAATTATTCCAAGGGCTACGTGACACTTTCAAGAGTTTATATTCATCCAAGTGACTTTGAGGAGCCAGTTCTCTTATTTTACATGGAAAAAAATACTTGGCAGAGGATGGGAGGGAATTAAAAGCACTGTATGAATCCATCTAGGCATTTCTAGACTCTTCTTTGGAAGGTGTCCCTCAGATTTGATGTCACAGACAAGGCAGACAGCAGCACAACTTTCCCTTCCCTTCCCTTCCCTTCCCTTCCCTTCCCCTGGAGTTTCCAGTGTTACCCATTACTTTTGCTTCCCCACAAAGCAATCTGGTAAAGATTGCTCTAAAATCATTGCTCTAAAGCATGAAGAAGCAAAAATTAAACACACATTCTCCCAGTCATGGGGTGTAATTAGAGATATGGGTGAAGAACAGAAGTCCCCCTCACTAGCTACAAACGCAATTTTTTTAGTGCTCAGAAACCATTGTGATATGTTTAAAATAAATAACCAGCTACAAAAATACTGTTAATATTAAAATTATGTGAAAAAATTCTTGGTAGACCTCTGGGATCTACCCAACTAACACTAGTGTCAGAGTGCTTACAGATATATAATTAACACAGCTTGAAACATTCAGTACAAATGTTGAGCAGCCTGAAAATTTTAGTTTTACAGCAGTATTCCTGCACAGATGGAGTAATACCATGGTTTCTTACAGCAGCAGCCTGATAGAATAGCAGCAAAGACACAACAACATCTTCTTTAATTAAAGCACTAACTTCTGCACTCCATTTTTCCTTCAGCGGACACAGAAAAGTATTCAGGCCCTTCAGTGCTGGAAGAGTATTCAGGTGGTCTTTATGCCCAATATCCTCAAGCAGTTCTGTATTTAACATCCATTGAAATCAAACTGTTTTGCTAATATGTGAGGGATTATATTTTGACTCTTTAGTAGCTTTTTATAGTATTCAATTAACAAACTTTCTGCCAAAAAGCCAGGCCAAAAGGTCCTGCTGCATATGTAGCTAGCTAGATTTACCACATTTACATTAGCTACTCCAAGCAGAAAATAGTGTATTCATAAAAAACCTAAAAGTGTCTCGATTCAGCAAAATCTGTTGCATAGACCTGCTCTTATTCACTCTGTGATTTTGACTGCCTCTTGCAAGCACTACTGTGAATACTCAAAAGCACTTTTTCAAATGAAAGAAAATCAGAGCATCTAGTGTCGGCAAGCCTTGTAAAGTCCATACATGTTTACACTTGGCATCAGATTACACACATTTGACTTCTTGATTTACTGAGCACACTTGTGTTTTCCCTTCTTTTGTCAGAAATAAAATACAGCTATTCTTAAGAGAAGTCTTTGTTTTTAGAAAGACCTAATTTGTACTGTATGTTAGGAGAGTTCACTTTTTGCCCCACCCAGAGAGAAGCCTGATCCAAATACCAGGGGAAAAAAGAGAAACTCAGAAGAGGTTAATTTGGGTAACGGCAATGTCTGCTTGCAAGATGTAAAAAAAGAGAAAGACAGAGAAAGAAAACAGACAGTGAAGTCCTTGGACAGGTTTGGGGGTTTTTTTTGCTGCATCACAAAAGCAATTCTGCTGAAATCTTACTCGGAACATTGCCTGAGTAAAAAAGAGAAACACAGTTCTTAAATTATTTTGTACTTTCCACGTAGAGGAACAGTCAGAACTGTATGGGGTTTTACGCCTTCTTAGTAGCCAGCTTATAAACAGTGCAGCTACCAGTCTTTCCATAGGAAAAACAGTGTTCTGTGGATGATGATAACATGACTGACTGCCTGAGCTTCAGAGGCATAGAAGGCCTTCTACCTAAATAAGGTGTGATGGCAGGCCATCTATTAACTAACAGATGACTGGCAGTCAATAAACATTGGATGAGAGTCAGGAATCAGAGGAAAATCTTACACAAGTGAAAAATTTGCACAAGTTTACTTTTCTATCTCTTATTTCCATGATTCTCCAAGAAGAATATTCCATAAAATCAGATGAAAGGGAAGGGGTTTTATTTGAACAATGTGTGTTAACAAGCCATCAAGTGGAGCACTGGTACATAAGAGTTTGAGAATCAAACTCATAAAGATAGCAGTAGCCACAACAAAGTGAATAACTAGGTGAGACCTGAAATTTTCAACATATTTTTATGGATATTTACATGCAGGAAAAGGAAACTTATCCAAATATAGAAATCAGGTCAATTCAAAACAGTTGTGTGATTTCCAAGCTAATTCAGGAACTGCCCTATCATTAATCATTATGCAAAAGAAAAGGAAGATAAATCAAACACCATTTGTTCCTGCTAATAATTTGAGAAAAAACCATAATGCAAACCATTTTTTTCCAAATGTAACAAAGCAGAATTGCCTCAGAACATGGCTTGATGCCTTCTGCACACAGCCAACCTAAAATCAGCCCAAAATAAATGATTTATGAGCAAGTAAACAAACAAAACACTCAGTTATGAATCCTACTATCTCTGTAAATTGCCTGACAAATGAGTACACTTTGCTTTGCTGCCATGGGGAATCCTACTGAAGGTTTGAAGTACTGGAGCCTTACTTATATCTCCCATTATCCAAACAGAATATATTAATCTAGAAGGAAAAAAAACAAAAAAGAAGAAAATAATGCTTTATATGTGCAATTGAACCTATAGGTTTTCCTTTTGTCCTAAGTGTGCTAACCCCACAGCATTTCTCAGATATTTCCTGCAGTACCTTTTCTAGAAATAATGATTTCTACATATAGCTTCTTTCATAAATCTATCACAGTTCAGTATCAAATTAGCAGTGACAGAGAAATATGTATCTTCTTATTTTTATGACCTTAATGTTGGAGGCTGTTGTTCAGAGCTACTGTGACTGCACCAAAAAAATTCAGGTCCATATAACATCTTCCTGATAATGTTGCAATTGATAAGCTAAAAATGAAAATTGTGTGATTTTTGTATGTGCTGTGAAATTGCTGATACCTTAAAACTTTACATTAATTCATGATCTTGCCTCAAAATTTCATGAGCGAAAATAAAATCCATGATCTCAATACATGGCCAAGTTGTTCTTTCCTCAATTTCAATTTTGCCACTTTTTCACAATCAGAACATAAGACCAAATTTGTAAGAGAGGATGCAGACACAACCTGAATTACTCACATAAAAGAAAATCTTGATATTTTGTTTTCAGCTGAGATGTAAAATATCCTCCTGGGAATTGCTATTAAGCTGTGATTTGGGACCCCTGCATTCAGTTAGAAGAGTTATTATTTAGACTTAAAGGCTACCACAATAAATAGTTGTCTTATACCTTCTCAGGAATTCTCTTTGGGCTGTTAGAAATCTGGGCTTGGGCAGTCACCCCCACACTGGGGAAAACTGCAGCTTTGTTTTTCCTCACTTTTTCCTCATCTAGGAGATGCTAGACCAGTCGTAAAACATGGCATGCAAACAGCTTGTAGAAACAGGGAAACCACATTTTAAATTATATATATTAGGGTTCATTTAATGAGTTTCAAAGAATTTTTCCCATCTGTTTTATTAGATTTTGGAAAATAAACTGTGTGATGTACTGATGAAATCCAAAATAGGAAGGTAACTGTAGTTGCTTGTTTATATGAAGAACAAGTGTGTTTCTCTTTAGATTAACAGACAAATAAATCTATTGTATAAGAATTTTTTTTTATTGCTGATGTGCAATCATTTTAGCAACTGAGCTGTGTACTTGAATTTTGAGATGCTTCTTGTCTGCTTTAATAATCACATTAATTATAGTTTTAATCTGAATTCCCTGGAACACAGAGATGTTACAACAGTAGAACAGCACACATTCTAAAGGAGACTTCCTCATTAGGAATTTTGATGGAACACATGGAGGAGTGCTCACAGAGCCCATGAGCAAAAATTCCAAATTACTTTAAAGTTTTATTTAAACATTTTCAAACAGAGATGCACTAACTGCACTTCTGAAGGGACAACCTGAAAATGTGGATTCAACTGCTTAGAAGCCAGAGCTGCCATGGTACACATTCCTATGGTGGCTCCTGCTTGGCCAACACCAGGCATCATTTCTAAATCACTAATCTAGCACTGTCTGAGAAGGTTTGCAGTTTGATCACAGCTTCTGCAAGGAAGCACCTTGGAAAAAGGAAGCTGTGTAAGTCCATGCACACCAGCTAAGGCTCAGTCATCTCTCTACCCTGCAGAAAACAACTCATGAGAAGCCCACTGATATCTATTTTGCACTTCCACCACTTGTGACACTGGAGTGCTGTACGAGCTGAGAACTGTGAAGCTTTTTTTTGCCCACTCATACTTTGTCCCTTTGAATAATAATAATAATAATAATAATTTTCTAATGTCTGTTGGCATATTTTTAAACCAAACAGAAGGGGTATTTTCAGTTTCTTCATCATCAGGATGAGAAGATGAAAATGTCTACATATGGGAGCCTCCCTAAAAGCTTGTATGAGACAGGTGCAGGAAGAAATAGTCTGTCTAAGCACTACAAGGGTATGCAGGAGACACCATTGTGTGCTATGTGTCTTGAGATTGTTCACCTATGGTTTCTAGTTAAAACCTATAACCTTTAAAGTATTATTTCTATGCTAGGCAGGATGTAAATAGAGTAACTAGTACGTAAGATCAGAAACCAGAGAGCTTTGCAAGGTGTTTGTGGTTCAGATACTAAATTACAATTTGATTAACCTACTTAGCAAAATTCAGATGACAAATGTAGCTTTGGTGAAATTATTTTCTGAAAACAAAACCTTCTGCAGACTACTTAAGGATATTAAATACTGTTACAGTGATTTAATGAGTGTTTGGTTTCACTGCAACATTGGAAAATTAAGTAAGAGTTTCAGTTTGATCAAAGGCTTTCAGTATTTTCGGTTTTATTTTAAGGAAGTTTATAAATTTTGTATTGCTGAATTTTGCTTAATTTAGTAATGTAAAGTGCCTCCATTGTACAAAGTCTGCATAGTTTTCTTTGCCTAACACAGTGATAGGCTTGACACATCAGCCTTCCAGACTGCACCTCTACAGACAAACATATTTGAGTCTTTATTTCTCCCTCCAATCCATCTGCTAAGCACTGGCCATGGGGCCAGTCTGTTTTGCCCTAGCATTTGACTCTTTTTGATGAGCTAATGCCTGCAAGGTCTCCACCTTCCAATGACTCCCCTGCTAATGTACAGTGCACACCTGTGACTGTAGTTTTTGGAGGACACTTGTTTCTAGCCCATCACAGCCAAGGAAGGCCCTTTGTGATCTATTTCACATTGCTGTGTGACAAGGACTGTGTAGCTTCACCGAGACTTTTGGTAGGTATCGTCTCACCTGGAACCTCCAAGCTCCAATACAAAGTAAATTAACTGAGGCAAGAGGAATACACTAATTAGTAAAACTAATTTCAGGAAAATTTTGTGGCAGTTGAGAAAGCCTCAGAGAAAAAAAAAAAAAAAAAAAAAGAAAAAAAAAAAGAAGAAATAACTTCTAGAAAAAATTAAAAATTGTACCAAATACCTCCGTCATGGCAGTCAGGTGACAATGAGACACAGGAAATCTCACACTTGCATAAGTGAGAAAGGCTGGAGACCTTTAATAGTCTAACTATAATTTCCAGTATTTTGTATTGCTTGCTCTGTAGAGCCAAAAAAAAGACAAGACACCCTGTATAAACATGAAGCAGTATTACAGGAAACATGCATTTTTCCTAATTTCAGGGAGTTGCTTGCCACATTTGTTTACAGAATCACTCATTCTGTTTACAGGGACATTAACTGCATGAGTATCATTTTTCCTCTCTGTGATTTTTATACACTGAGCACTCATTCTGAAAGTAAGTCAGTGGACCCTCTTTTATGCAGTTCAAGCCTAACATTGCAACATAGTCATTATGGTGCTTCCTACATGTATTAGTTTTTGAAAGGGCTGACCCCAAAATAAAACGATGCAAATCACATTAGCGTTCAAGCCAAATGCCACTGTGCTGGGAGAAGCGGAAAGGCATGAGTCTGTCTCCGGCGCTGCAACAGCAGCAGGGGCTGCTCAGCCAAGCTGCAAAGTCCTCTGCTGGGGCTGGGCAGGAGGAAGCAAGCAGCTTGGAAAGGAGGAGACGGGGGACCAGGGGATCTGGCATAATCACAGAGGAGAAACGAAAAGCAAATAGCAGAACAAGAGAAAATGCATGCTGAAACTTGAAGGAAACCAAAGTGAAAGAAACAGGTGTGGACAAGTAGATAAATGATGAGAGGAAAAAACAATCAGTCAGTCATGATTCTTATTTTCAAAAATAAAAGAGTAGATGAGAAGGGAGGAGCGAGCCCACTTTTTAGAGAGAACACAGGAAAAGGAAAGGTGAGAAGGAAGGTCAGCATGAAAAATGGAAAAGTAAAGTGGGAAAAGAGAGAAAAATTTCAAGAAAAATGAGAAAATTGTAATGCTTATCCCTCCACCCTCCCCCCTCTAAAAAAGCTTCTCCCTTGTCTTGTTTTTCTCTTGGCAGAAAAAAAATGTAGACTGAAAGAAAGCAAAAGGATGATTACATTCTCACAGTAAGGAGATAAAGGACAGGAGCAAATTGGATATGAGCTGTATTCATCAGAGGGTATGTAAGGGAGTAGCTGAATTCAAGAACACTGCAATGCAAAACGAACATTTCTTCAAGAAGGAAAACTGTCTGTCTAGCAGAATTCCTAAAATATTACTGCAATCCCACAGCTTTGTCCAAAAACCCAGTAAATAAAACTTTTGTCTGAAACTTTTCCCACCATTCCAAGGCAGTTGGTATTTAATCTAAATAACCTCCTGCTGAGTGTTGATCACAGGCTGTAGCTCTGCAATTCAGCCTCATCACAGCCCAGTCTAAAGAGAGCTTTAATAAATAGTCAGCTCAAATTCACTCAAATTCCAACTTGCTTAGAGTATGATCTCTTTTTCTGAACTCATAATGGCTGAACCAAAATCTGGAACTTTGTGATGTTTGTGGAATGTAGGATTTTTGCGCTGGGTCTCCAGCTGTTGTGAAGTCACTGCTGTTTAGTGCATCAGCAATTTTGACTGGAAAAAATATAATGTGTTTTCAAATATGTGGTGAAGTCTGCAGCTATGGCCAGACTAGAGTATAAGAAATGCCTTGATGGTAAATAGGCCACCAGCACTGCATCTCAGGTAGAGACTGAAAAGGGAGACCTGAAGTCTATTTGGTTCTGCCCAGGTTCTTCCCACCTTGCTCCAAATGCTGCTTTTGCAACTGGTTTTCTTCTGCTCATTATTCATTTTAATGGCATAGGCACCTCACTGTCTGTACCGTGCTCACCTTGAATCCCACTGAGCCACACCTCATTACAGCAAATCCTCCCTGAACAATGACGGATTTATTGACATGCACTGGAGTCCAACCATGAGAAAATTAGATTTGTTCACACCCAAACTTCACAGGAACCATGAGCCCAAAAACCTGCAGGCACGACTTCTAATGACATGGACATTTTTAAGCTCCGTAGAGACCCACTGCCCCCCTGATATTTTTATCTTGAAGAAAAAAAACGGAAAGCGCCTGTTTGCAAGCAGATGAAGACTCCCCAGTCCTCACTTAAATGGAAAGCACTTGCTGCTGCAAGAGAGCTGTGACTGCAGTTGCTCATTCAGCCAGACACCTCTTCCAAAATAGCCCCTTCTCACCTGCCAGGTCCAATCAGCAGCCCAGAGGAGGGCTTTTATAGAGGCCAGCTATCATTTCCTCCTGCTTTAGATCCAGTGACCCAATGCTAACACCATTCCCCACTCCCAGCATTACTGCACTGACTGACAGGGTCAGTCCTTGCTAGATGTCACTAAATCAACATCCCTGCAGGGTCTCTTTCCAAAGGGAGAATACGCTGTCCCGGGTGACCTTCAGAGTTCACAAGTGACGGACGCAGAAGCCCCACACCATCCATCACTCCGGCAGGAAGGGACATTTGCAGAGGATCAGAATGGCACGGGACTGCCATGAACTTCCTGCACCCTGCTTCCCCTGCATACCGAGCCCTGCTGTTTCCAGGGGTTCATTTATCAGGAGAAGGGAATAGAAGGTGAAGTCAATGAAGCTGCACTGAGCGCGGCAGAGGTCAGGCCCAGGAGGGAACCCAAAGTGCGCATACACACATACACAAGAGACACAGAGAGAGGGCAAGTATGTTTTCTATTAGCTGCCTGCTATAAATATTACAGGTCAAATATTTTGTTTTGAAAATAGCCAAATCCCAAGGACTGCTTCCACCCATCAATCTAAAAGGAGGGGAAAGAAATGTCAATGCTTTCTTCATTCAAAAATTAGCTCAAAACAAACAAGGTCATGGCTGTTCCATGGCTAACAGTGATGAGCGACTTCTATCAGCTCCTCTTCTGTTCCTGACCTAGGTAAGAGAAAAGCCAGATTTCTGATGCATGGAGAAGCAATTCCCAGGACAATACCTAGAGAGGCAGTCCTTCATGTGAACTGTGATCTGGAGTGCCTATACAGCAGGTCTCAAACTGACCAAACTGATTTTCAGCATGAACATGTGATGCAGCTTATGCCTTACAACACAAAGATATCAAACCATAAAACGAAAAGTAATGGATTACATGGTAGATAGATTTGCCAGGAGATATGACCCTGCTTTAATACATCATTTACAATTAATAATGGCCTTAATGGCCTTATTTAAGTACAAACAGACAGTAAACACTCCTTCACTATACACTATCTGTTGCTGAGAAATATTTGTGAAAACCCAGATGCTTGGCTGGCAAGTAATACCTGAGACCTGATAAACAGCCCTGTTTTCCATAACACAGACCTTATCAGGGATAGGTGGAGTCTGGGGGACACAAATTAAGAGCCTGCTTTCTGAAACCCCTCTGCCCATGCTGTTTCAGCATCTGTAACAGCTCCCAGCCCCAGCTGCAGGCAGGCAGTCACTGGGAGCACACCTGCTGCCCAGATGCCAGAGCAAGAGCCACACTGGTCGCCTTTCCCACTGGCATCTTTTCCCTCCATTTGCTGAGCAAATGGCAGGGGAGGGCTGTGTTCCTCTGCTCACAGCCATGCAGAGGGATGGAGTCTGGGCACACCGACATTGCAAGTCAGCAGCTCTGACTCGCACACCCCTGTTTGAATGCTCTCCTGAGAGAGCAGCAATTTTGCTCCTTAACACTGGGAGCTCAAGCGTTGCACTGAGTTTTGTAAGGTAGTGTGTAAACATCACATCAAAACCCAAAGCAACTCACTGCCCTCTAAATACACTATCACCAGCTTCACAAAGACAGTTTTTTCATTCTGGCAGCTGCACTTACATATGATAACTCCTCACAGTGTATTTTTTATGGCCTGGTAAACACTTTGCATATATTTTGACACATAAGAGAAGGGTAATAAAAGGTGAGAACATTCCAGCCCAGGAGCAGAGTGTCCTACCTGGCACTCTAGCTCTGTCCCAGGAGTCCATGGGATGGGAGGAGGGGACTCTAGGCACACCTCACCCATGGCTCCTCCCTCTTGTACTCTCCACACCAAAAGCATGACAAGCACATTGGTGCTCTGGCTCCTTCCTCAAGTCCAAATATATTCATTTTCACCAGCCACAGCCATGCTAGTAGTTACACTACATAGCCAGTCACTAACAAGTTTTATACACCAGTGAAGGCAGAGTTGGGAATATCAGCGTTTTCTGGGATGGAGAGGTAGGAAGTGGAACAGCAGAAATACCTATCACCACCAGTCCACCTGTGCCATGCATTAGTAACTTGGCAGCTGAAATGCCATTACAACCTGACTGGAAGGCCAGGCTTTGAAAATGCTTTTCCATTGCAAACTTTATGTCTTATTTTGCTCTGCTCCAGCTTCTGGTGCAGTGAGGGCCAGGGAAGGCAAAGTTGTCAGAGCAACCCTGCTGTCCCTGCACCTCAAGTCTCTGTACTGAGAAAACATGCCAGTCACCACAGGAGTGACTATTCTGCTGTGATAATGTGTGGGACCCCTTTAACTATCAAAAATCAAGCGGAGCATTTCGTCAACCAGCTGCAAAATCCCCCCTTCTGCCATCTTCATGGACGGCGTGAATTCTGGAGGAAGTGAACGCCCTGATCATACGCATCCCTGACACCCTGACACGTGCAGTACCTATGCAGGAGCTGAGGACTTCTCATCAAACCAGCCAACACCTTTTCATGGCTGAAGAATGAGGACCAATGATCCATACAACAGATTAATTACAGCAATGTGATGGGAAGGATGTTTCTTACAGAACACCTGTTTCTTAGCAGGACACCTAACCCATTTTTTACAAAACTTAAATGCACTTCACAGACAATGGTAGTGTGAGAAAAGTATATCAGAAAGGGTATAACATAAGGCTAACATTCTCCACTTAGTTATGTCATCCTTTACCATTTTCCTACCACATCCATTGTCTACAATAAATACAGCATTGGAAGATTTACTATGCTCACCTATCCAGGGATAGAAGTCTAATTGTGACTCAAAGAGGGGCACTGTCTTGTCTTACCCTGTCACATCAGGTGTTTCAAAACAAACTCCTTTACAGTGAGAAAATGCCGAGGCAAATGAGGACTATGAAGGAGAAAGGCATGAAAGAGGGGTCTTTATGTTCTATGTAGGTCTTGCCCCAGGCACAGAAACAGGTATGAGCAGCACTGGGGTGAAGGGCAAAGCTAATATTAAGAAGGGGTATACATTCTGCAAAGTATTAAACTCTGTAGGTATGGAAACTGCTATGTGTGCTGGGAACCAGAGAGAGACACCAAGGCCACCTGAGGTGCTGCTCTCTGGGCAGCAGCATTTGATGTCCATTGGCCTCTGCAGTGGGGCCATGTCTGCAATAAGCAGCTGCTATGCAATTTGTTTACTGCTGTTATGGCTGCTCTGGTTTATGCACTGGAATGGGATTATCTGGGGGGTTTAGGTGATTGGGCTGGGATGAGGACTAGCTGGCTGAGACACAAGCCAGCCAAAACAGACATCACCCGAGAGGTGCAGAAGGTGGGTGGGGGTGGAGAGGACAGGAAGGATAAGCCTGTACCAGCCCTTCCACCCAACAGTACAGCCTTTTATACACAAATCCAGTTCGAAGCGCAAAGGTCTTGTTACAGACAAAGCTGATACTACACTAGAGCCACATCAAAGAGCCTTTTTTCTTTGTCTGCGCTTGGTAAAGAGCGTGTGACCTCTTATTTCAGATGTGGATTTCTGACATTTACCATATTTTGGTCACCTCAAGAGCGGGCTACTGTCATGACTTTGCTTGCTCGGGTCCTTAAGATTACACAGAAGCTGAAGTGAAATCAAACACACGGGGCAGCCTAAGTGTGGTTCTGTGATTACTTATGCACGACAGTTAGCAGCTTGAACTTAATGCAGTGATAAGGATTTAGCTGTAAGTGCTTTCAGTTTCCCCAAGACAGGGCTGCCTACCCTGCCACCATGTAACTCCATGGTCCCCTAGGTCTGCATAAGTTCATTGATATGCAAGAAGCAATATTGTCTACATGCTAATCTTAGACTTGTAATCAGTTCACTGGGAAGGCTTTTCTTCCTGAGATGACTTTTGCTATCAATTGATGATTTTTGCACTATCAAATCTTCCTGGTTTTGCTTGGATTTTGACACTATTTGCTTTATATTTCTTTGGAGAGACAAATTTTATAGTGAATATAACAAGGCAGGAGGACGACTGCTAGTTTGTGAATCTCTGAAGTAATAATAGAGCTGTCTTATAAACTGTTAGGCACCAAATACTGCAATTCAATACTCCAAATTTGTTGGTTATGCTGTACGTACCTATTATATACAAAAGTTACACTGCAAGATCATAGAATTTTCACACTTCCCTCCTAAGTGAGATGAGATTCAATAAGATAACTGCTTCCCATAAAAAATTCATGCCCAGGAATAATGTATATATAAATACACAAAGCTATATCACAGTGCAAGACACATCACTTTAAAACAAACTCAAAATATTTCCCAGTATAAAATAATGTAGAAGGTACTATCTCTACCACCATAAAATGTTTTGGTTTTTTTTTTTTTTCTATTTCCTGTCATCATCAAACTAAAATGCAATGCAGTGAAAAAAATCTAGTTTTTCTGAGAGGAGTTTTCCAAAACACACCAGCTTACCAATTTCTAAAGAATTTAGTAAGCATGCCCATGGAAAGAAAGACCTATGCACTGTTTCCAGCTTTAATGGTTCAGCAGGGTACTGAGGTATGAGAATCAGAAAGTGAGCTAAAAAGAGTAACTTTAGTGGGATGTTTTCAGCTGAGAAATGCATGGGAAATAAGCCAAAACCTGGGGTAACTAAAGAAATAAGAAACTTATTTTGATTCTAAGAAATACAGTTTTGCAAAACAGGCATGTTGTTTATTACTAATTTTAATTTGCTACCAGCTCTGAATGCACAGTAACTATCTGCTCTTGCCAAAGGCAGAGCTAATAATAAGTTTACTTTTTCAAGTCACATTCTGCCACATTGCTTCCCTTTATTTTTTCTAAAACTCTGGAAAGTTTGCTTCAGTAAATTCAAGACCCACTGAGATACCAGACACTCTACTTAAATCCAAGAGACATAGAAAAGGAAGTGGAAGGAAGAAGGAGAATTTGTCTTAAAACCAGTTAAGAAGGCAGGAGGTGGGGGTTTTTCTGCACGTTGTAAAAGTTTTGTTTTGGGATGAATGAATAATGTTAAGCAGTGTGAAATAAACAACATCTCAAGTGTTCCCAAAGAAAGTCTGAGTATTTTTAAAAATACATGTTTTATTTTGAAAGGGACGCTCTGAGATGCTAGGCTTTGAGAATGATTAATGAAATTAAAAGCTTAAAAAAGTTTCAGCTGAAAACTCTCCAACTCTTAACCAGAACAACAAACTGAATTCATAACCAACCAAGTTAATTGCTTTGCTTTCCACAGCAGCACGTATTGGCAAAGTTATTTGTCATGAAAACCTCCTCTACACAGCTCTAGCTGAAGAGCACAGGGCTGTTTCCCTGAATCTGAGGCTTGAAAGAGCTGATGTGACTTTGGCCAGACCACAGTTTGCATCTCTGGTTGCCAGAGGCAGCTAGTACTCTGCAGAACTCCATATACCCCTTGTTTTTCCCCAGCACACTCTGGAGATGGGACAGGCAAGAGATAAGGGAGAGGCATGGAAATTCCCCTCCAAGCAGAGGAAGGCTGGAGGGGGGGAAGCATGCGGGGAATTTCCTTCACACAAGGTGAATTTCCTGGGAGCAGCACTGGCTGGGATCTTTGCATAAAAACCATATTAACCATCTACAGCAGAACATGGTATTGGCCTCACCTCCATGAAAGGGAATTGGTAATGCCACTGCATTGATCAAATCTGGCTTGTGATGCACTTCAGACACATTGTGTGTTATTAGGTTACCTCATTTTCTTGCACATTTTTCCAGTCATCTTTCCCCAGCAGCCTTAAAATATATAACTTCAAACTAGTGCCAGGTACCCTCAATGATCAGGGCTGCTTCTTCTTCTCTCTCTGCCTTTAACACACACTGCTTGGAATATTATTTTTTTAAACTCCATTTAAATAGGATTCAAGAGCTGAGGACTGTTATCCTTCACCACCTAACTTTTTCACCTGTAATTCCTGACCAGACTAAACCACTAAACCATTAACTTTGGTACCTTTGTGAAAGAGCATATCAAAAACATATCCACTTTTTGTTTTCACACTTTCTTTCCCTCTTCAGGAGAAATCAGAATGCGAAGCAGCATGGTGCACCTTACAAAATCCTCAGTGTCTACCACACTTCCTCCTTTTACCTACTAGAGGAATTGAAGGTGACTATTCTTACACCTACCACAACCATTTAAGCCATTCTTTGCTTTCTTCAGAAGTTGCCACACACACACACAAATTCCTGCCTTGCATATGTTTCAATATACTGTGTAAAGTTCTTTTATTTAATTCTTTGGGCGAAGAAATAAGGGAAAATTTGTTGTGTTTTTCCAATTCCTCATCTTCATAACTGGCAATGAGTAACTTTTAATTCCTGTATGGCTATTTTTCTCCATCATCCATTGGGGTGAAGTTGACACAGTAATTCCTAGCATACAGTTGCTAGGAAAAAAAAAATCCAAATGTGTTTATTTTCATTATATGGTGCTAAAAGGATGTGCAACTGCAGCTAAGGAGCTATTGTGTCAAGCATAGAACACTTATATTCTATTTCATCCAAGCATTAAGTAAAAGCTTAACATCAAGGGTACGAGTCATCCTACCTGCTCAAGCAGTATCCCTCATGGAAGCAAAGCTGAGGATGCCAGAGGAGCTGTGCCAGTACTGAGAGACCTGTGAGCTGAACACATGCCTTTCCTACATCAGCAGAAGCGTAACACTTCTATGAAAAATACCCTTTACCATCTGACTCTCAGTCACAAATGTGCCTGCACTTTTAAACTCGGTTGAACAAACCATGGCAAACCCTTAAAAGCTGTACATTTCCCATGTGAGGAAATCCCGGTGGAGTTATCAGAGCTGGCTGAGGAATTGTAAGCTCACATCAGCACTCAGCGATGCAGAGAAAAATTGAGAGGGAAAAAAACCAAAACAACCACCCGTCAGGGATTTCCAGTATATAAAGCTGTTGCAAGGGGTGCCAAAAGAAATAATTTCGAGCCAAAGAGTTTGTCTTGATGGCTCCGCTAATTACAGGCCAGGGCTGCTCCCGCTGGGCTGCAGAAGGCCAAGGCTCGCTGTCAGGCAGACGGATTAGCCCCTGCTGCCCATTAAGGGCACCGCTGGAGTGTGGGCAGGGACACGGAAGGAAACATAAGAAGGCGGCATGTGCATAACCAAACAGGCTACCTTGCTGAAAAGAAAACCCCTAAAGCCACATTCTGCTTCATTAGCACATGAAAATAAGGTAATTGAATACTTCATTCTCCCATCCAGAGCCAGAGATCCATCACTCAGAGAAATGGAGTTTTGATAAGGTGAGGTGTTTAAATGAGGCAGAAAGAGTCTTTGAGTGTGTGTTACTTTGTTTACCTGAGAGGAATCCCACTTAAATATAAGCAAAAAAGATATAAAAATCACTTTATCCTATGAATTACTCTGACATGACAAAGCCCCTCCAAGGATAGAATTTATACTAATTTCAACATTATTCTGAAAACAGAAGGTATTACACTTGTTGTTGCCTTTATTTTTGCATCAAAACCCATTTGTCTCTCTTGTTTAGCTTTTTTTTCTTTCCTCCTCTCTGTCTCACTAGATATTTTTGCTGGCTTCTAACATTTCATACATCAAGAGATGAAAACTTGAGCAACTGTCAGGGCAAGGTATTTTAATCAAATTTCTCTTGTTCTTTTTTTAAGTTATACATGTAACACATTCAGGCTTTGGTATTTTGATTTATTCAACATGCCAGCTGATTACCGAAATATGGAAATAAATTTTATAAAATATTTATCATTACCAATTTCAGACTCAGACAGCTCCTATTTTAGTTTTTTAGCCTTGTTTTAGGGAAAAAAAGATAAAAAAATCTGATATTTGAAAGGCAAAAGCATAAGAAGAATGTGTTTCATTGTCTTTAGCAAGCTAAACAGCAACAAACTCATTTTCTCCCACTGGCTAATCACCTAAAGTATGAAGTGCAGTGACTGGCATTTCCTCCAGAAAAAAAATATTTACGTAAATACTGTAAATAGACCCCTTTCCTCAGCCAAAAAATGCCTGCTATGGTATTCAGATTTTTATAAGAAAGCAGGAACTAGAGATGTATAGAGCTAGACAGAGTGCACCCTTGTTCCTTGGGTTTCAGTGGTATAGTTTCCCAGTCTTCTATACTGATATATTGTCTTGAACTATAAAGAAAAATAACATGACATTACAGACCAGCTCTCAGCACTGGCAACAACAAGGGTTTTGATAACATTTAAGAGACACCCCTCCAGCCTCTCTAACAGTGATGCCTAACCATGTCTCAGGCTTTTTCCCTGCTCTGTCATGTGTCCAGGCACGTGATAAAGCAATTAAAAGGTTTTCCTGCTTAGAAGTTTGGGCAATAATCACAGTGCTAGGAAAGAGCTGCATTTTCACAATACTTAAAAGGTAACAACTAAATTATGTTGGTGTTCAGGCTGTGCTATCATTCCCCCTTGTCCAGGCTCTCTGCTCCCACCACCACATCTTTGCTGCTGGTGGCAGAACAGGTCCACTGCTGTGAAAAGCCAGTCTGGGGAGATAACCCTGCAGAAATATTCTTGATTTTCTGTGTATGGTGGTTTGTATGGGATTAGCTGTGAGCCACCTCTAGAGCAAGGGAGAAGGCAGGAACTGCAAGGAAAGAGGGAATTCAAGCTGTTGTGGACCTACACCTTCTGGAACAATGCCGCTTTGGCCAAATGACTGAAGACGGACCAAAGATACAACTGAAGGCAGGGTCCAGGGGGTAAACATCTCACCATCTCTTCTCATCGTCAATATAATGGTGGGAAAATTAAAGGGCTTACATCTGAAGGCAGACATTCTTCAGGAAGCAATCTTTAAGGTAACTAGGGCCTACCACGTAGTTTTGAAATGCACACAGCAGAACCACCACCTTAAAATTCAGTCACCACTTTCACACAGCTTGGCAACCCAAAAATCCAGAGGGGTGACACAGTGAGCACACGGTACCACCAGCTGGAGGCACACTGCTGCTCTCTGAAGATGCAGTGGGCATGCAAAGAGGAGCTGGGCTGAAGGTGTTACTGTGAGTGAACTTCAACAGTCCAACCTTGAGATTGATCCCAGCAGCACTTGCTGCTCTTGCGCCATGGCTGCCATAGACAACAGCAAGGCTGGCAACCCTTTTTTTGTGCTGCTGGCTGAATAAACCTCCAAGCAAAATTAGCAGGCCACGAATTAACACCCCCTTTAGTGCCTGCCAACAGAAAACAAAAATAAAACAAAACCATGTGGCCAAGGGTTGTGTAAAATGCTGTCACAGGCCTTCTTGCATATTTTCCCCACCCTTCGACTGGGAGAACACGCTGTGAAAACTTTGCAACTAAAGAAAACATTTGCAAATTATACCCAGCTTATGATTTTCTCTGGAATAAATCTGGGTAAAGCAAAATAAGGACTCAATCTCCATCTCTATCTCAGAAATAATATCTTAAATCAAACTGTCTAAACAACCCTCTTTATCATCTAGTAAGGTACAGAGTTCCTAGGCCTGAGTCCAGAAAGCAAACCATGTGCCCCAGGAATTCATCCAGAGCAAACTGGATCTGCAGAGCCCATGAGGAAAGAGAAAAATATGTATCATCAAAGCACTGGTAACTTTCCACAACATGTTAAAAAATTATTCCAAGAGGTCTTATGCACATTGAGAACACACACCAAACTAAGCTCTTGATGACCGCAGTTACCCAACATCCCTGGCTTACTTCTTGTTACCAAACATGCACCCAAAATCATAAGCAGTTTCCTTCATGCCATATCTACATTCAGATATCCGTGCAAAAGTCTAACAGTGCATCTGCTGGCTTCCTTGAGTCAATGGAAAATTCTGCCTGAAATTCCCCATAGCTAACAAGGTGCCAGCACTGAAGCAACACAAAGAATTATATAAGGACTCTCATGTAAAACACCTTTGTTATACATCTAAGTCAGATGCGTCACCGAAGCAACACAAAAATTGATGATAAAAGTTTCTCTACCTTAATACATTTTTCAAAAAGCTAGTTTTTCAGTAAGTTCAGTTAAAGAAGATGAGAAATACATTATTATGACACAAATATGTACCAGCATATATCCATATAACCTGCATAAAAAGAAATCAAGCATAACTCTACTTATTCTGCATATCTAAAATTAAATCTATTTTTTTCTAACCATGCTCAGCAACAGGAAAATTTAACAGGTGTCATTGTTTCTCCCAGGTGTAATAATCTTTTTAATTTGCTCATGTGAGAAAAGAAAAACCATTTAATGAGAAGGATGAAATTGATGATTAATTAAACAACTTCAAGGGCCTTAAAGGGATTCTCCTCCATTTGGGATAGATTTCTTTTAGCTTTAAGCAAGCTGAAGGGCAAGAGACAGATGCTTCCTTGGTTTTTTATTTTAGCTGGTATGTGTTTGTAAAGGCTTGATGTTTCTCAGTTTACTTGTCAGCCTTTTTGGCATCGGTCAGCCAGAGGTCTCTACCCCAAAACACAATGGGTTTTTTTTAAGGGCTTGTGACAATATCCCAGTGCAGTTCAATGCAAGACTGGACATTAGTTTTGGTATTTAAGTGGCAGCATTTGCTAACAGTATTTTTTCTCCTATTCACTGCCAGTTTTTTGAACTGCATATTTGTATGTAGTAACTGAAAGCAAGTCACCTAATCAAAACAGGCTCATGACTGATTTTCTAGTGAAAACTTGCAAACAACAAACAGGACGACAGGTCAGAGTTGCTGAGACATGTGGCCCCTTTCCCTTTTTCTTACACCACCACCACCTAGGGGACCTTTGATCTGAATGTCAGCGGTGAAAATACACAAACAGATACTCTCTTATTATATACTCACAGGTGTACATTCCTAAAACTGTTACATTCCATTACTTTCAGCTGTGCTTGAAAACAATACCTTCAGAAGTTGACCCCTTCTCTCCTCTGATGGCACTGGTATCCGAGTACAAAGCATCACAGCAAGCACGGTATTCCAAACAGCGGCAATGACCAAGCCAAAAAATTCAAGCAACTTGTGTAAGGACAGGGCCAGAGCACTGTCTGAAGTTTCTCTGTGTTACTTACACTGTGCACCACTTTACAGCTTGCACAGAAAGGCTGCTTCTCTCACTTAGTGGGAACGCTCCTGGGCCAGGCAGCTGGAGTTTTGATGCAGAGAAGGCTGGATTTAAGGTAAACTCGGCTCTGTTTTACCAGTGCAGCAAGAATTAAAAATCTTATTGAAGTACATTCAGCCCCAGTGGATGTTCAGATCACTTCTCATAACAGCATGCAACAAATCATCTGTTTGGGCTGGGGTTATTGAATGCAAGAGCACGTCCCATCCTCATAGTGTCCCTACTTTTAAAAAAAATCAGTCTCCAACTTTGGCAGCTTAACATAAGAAGAAGTGCCCTTCTTCTGTTAAAAATATGACAGTATACTTCAGTAGCTGGAATGGAGGAAGAAAACGTGAGGGAATTTCTCCATTCTTTTCTCCGATTGTTCGGTACAGTGTTTATCAGCAGGCTGGTACCACATCTCCTTTTGTTAGAAAATTAAAAGTTGAACTGCAAACATAAAAGCCACCATGAACCATGCAATAACCTTCAGGCATTTTAAGAGCAGCAGAGGTTAGAAGGGCAGCTCCTAACTCTAAACAGCACCTATTGTTTCTCTTTCTTCTTGAATAACAAAAGCAGAGCTGAAAGCTATTTACCTGGTTTTACCTCTGTCAGATCTCATTTCCCCCTTTATTTTCAGCAGATGATCTTATCAAATAGTGTAATTTCTAACAATTGCTTTGATCAGATTTTGGTTTTTAGTCTCGCTGTGATGGATTATTTAATTCTCAAATAGATAACTCAGCATATAAAGTCACAGCAGAAAAGCACTTAGGAGACCTCAGGAGTCTGTCAATGTGTATTTAAATTAAGAGTAACTATTTTTAAGCTCATAAGTTAAAATGCTTTCATTTTGAAATCATGAGAGCCAACTCACAGTACAAGGCTCTGATCCTGCAAACACTCCCTCACAAACAACTTTCTGTCTGAGCCCTCCCATGTGTTCCCCTCCCGCTGCAGAGTCACATAACTGGACACTTAACTTGCCCAAACCACTGCAGAGCAAGGCTGGAAGGATTCAACTCCCGATCCACAAACTTTTCGGTGTTCTGCTATCCAACGTAGCGTGTCCATTATATTATTCAAAATACTTATAAACAAAACCTTACATGAGTCAGCACCACACAGACTTTTTGTGAGTGGCCAGGAGGGGTCTGTAGTTAATACAGAATTATAGAATCATTTAGGTTGGTATATAAAATCCTCAGAGATCTAGCCTTAAAAAAAACCTCTTACTACAAGATAAAAGCAATACACAATACATAAAGTTCTTCCACTGTTTTAAAATATTTCTAAAACTTTTGAAGGAAAAAAACCCCCATTTTTTGGGGGTGTTTTGCTCTCTAGGAAAAAGGCTTATACAAAACAAATAATTTCTAACATTACTAATTTTCACTTAGAAAATTATTTTGTTTTTTTACTTTCTCTAAATCACTTCACAACACCCACCTCTTGTATTTTATAAAATTCTGTAATTTTATTTTTAAAGGTGGGGGAAAAAAAACCCTTGAAAATATGTAACAGAAATCTGAACTGAGAAATAATTTTATTGCTATAGATTAAATGGCAGTGAAATATTTGCAACCCTAAAATCATCTTTAGACATAACAACCTATGATGCAAGTTTACAGCATTTGATTCTTTGTAACTAGCTGCAGTTTACAAATACCATAAAGAAGTTTAAGAAAACCACTAAAACCTGTGAAATAACAGGACTTCCCTCTCATATGAAATCATCTTATAAATTCATATCTTTAAGGAATTCTAATATAAGTGTTTAGAAGTTCGTTCTCCTTACTGTAACATGCTACCTATGAAATCCAACAATGTTGCATTAGTAGGATCAGGTCCTTGAATTAGAATGCTATCAGATACTCAGCTGCTATGAACTGTCATAACTCAGCTGGAGCTGATGTCCCACTGGGATTAATTTCAGACCAGCAAAGTGTTTCTGTCAGTAAAATAGGTACAAAACCAAGAGTGAAAACATGTCTTCTTATAAAAGATGGAAATATATTGAAGAGGCACATTTTTGAAAGTAGCTCACTCTTACAGCTTTTCAGTCCAGTTTAGAGTTTCACTGGAATATTTTCACTTTCTGCAAAGACAGCATCACCAATAGAAAATAAAATCAAGCCAAGTTCTGAAATGTGCTTTACTTTTTTGGCATCAACTCTCACCCTTTTCCAACCCCACTTCTATCCAAAGCTTTTCCTAACTACAAACAAAAAGAAAACAGACATCCAAGTGCCTTTAGTAAAAAACTAAAATTATTGCATACATTATTGGTTTTCTATATATCTCTATTGAGTCAGTTGAAATGTTGTAATTACGTATATTTCCTGCTTTCATAAAATGTTGGTGAAAGGCTTAGTTACTATGGTCCTTTATAGCTCTGGAAGAACTGACAAGTGGAAAGAGGAAAGTAACTTTCCAGTCAATTCAAAGGAAATGGAGTATGGTCATTTCCACTTGCAGAATCCACTTACTATCAGGCTCTACAGACATTTCTGTGTCACCTTCTGCAGTACAGCATCTGGGCACAACACTTTCCTCTTACTACTTTCTTTTTCAGTGAAGGTACTATTAGTTTATAAAGATCAGAAAAAACTGGACATGGGGTGAGAAGTTTGAGAAAAAATGTATGATTAGGCAGTTCATATAATTCTCCTCAGAATATGCCTGTGTCCCTGTGTTTTAGAATTCATGATTTCTCTGTTGTTTCAAAACTCACACACACAAGTATCTCAAATAATTCTTCTAAACCATCAATTTTGGGCAGGCATCTAAGAAACTTGATTACTTTTCTACATTACTTAACAAAGCAAGTATTCTTAAAAATATTTATGCAGAAATTCTAAAAATGGCTATTATACTTCAATGGGAAACAGATTTAGCTTGAACATTTGAAAATCAGTCAGATTTCCTATCTCAAATGAAACAGATTTCCCATGTCTAACAAGAATTAGTTTAGTAACATTGCTTTCAAGAATATTTATTGGTGGCTTGTAAGAAAGAGAAGTTTATTTCTCCTCTTTACTGTGCAAGTATCATGGGAGTCATCCCAACACACAAGAAAAACTCAGCATTTTCAATTATTTTGTACGGATGATACAGGTTAGTAACTAAAGCTATTATGACCCTTAGCAGAAAAAATAAAATTATTCTGGGAAATAGGCATGGGGGGCAAGATTTTAAAACTTCTTCACATGACACAAATTGTTAATAAGAGGGTTACTAACAACAGTACTAGAAACCTTTAATTACAAATACGCCATGATCTGGATGCTATTTGCAATATGCTTGCATCTGGCAAGCTAAACAGGACTGGAGTTTTTCAGAATATAATTACAGGTGTGATTTTGAGATGGGCAGCTATCTTCACTGGCTTGAAGAGGACACAGAGCATATATAACTAATGAAGCATACACCATCACGCAAAAGAAAAGCCTCCAAAGACTTGAAAGGAGAAGGAAAGTAAGGAAACATTATCCCATCGTCCCTCCATGCTTCTGGAATGTGGGCAGATCATAGTAAAAGTTTAAGCAGCAAGAAGATTAAAGGAAAACTGTTAAAGCCAAAAAGGACACTCACATCATCTGGCGTAAGTCAGCCGTGCCTCTGCAGACTTCAGTGGAGATTCGCTGATTTACGCCAGCTGATGTTTTGACCCGACAGCTTCACAGAAGATACTATCGATTAATCGTGTTCTATTCCGATTAAAAGCTTCTCTTGCCATCACAGCACATCTTGCCCCAGCTGGAAGCCACTCTGGCATTTTTCTTTTTGCTAGAGAGCACCCCATAGGCAAATTCCAAAATCGTAATAATAATAATTAAAAAAAAAAAAAAAGTAGTCTGCATAAATTGTCAACTACTGTTTGTTATTATTTACCATTTTTTGGCACATACAGACATACCAGGCACTTCATAGAAAATACTTTGAAGACAATTCCCTTCCCTGCAGAGCTTAAAAGACAGGGTCCATTCTGCAAACACAGGGCACTGCTTTACCAAAAATTATTGCAGTTACTTCAGTGGCATTCCTCACAGCAGTAAGACCATGCTTATTATGCATGCTGGTAATTTCGGGTCTTGTGATGAACATGGCAAGCAAGAGAGAGTAAATGACCAAGATATTTTATAGAGAAGATAGTTTACAGAGAAATTCTTCAGATGCACTACATTTGCAAAGTTTTCTGAATCTGAACACTTTTTCTGTGCATTTAATGAATGTGCCTATTTTTCACAAAAATACCCAAACTAACCCAATCCGATCAACCAAAAAAACCAAAACAAAACAAAACAAAACCCCACCCAGAAAATTTGTAATTTTTCAAATAAATGATGCTTAGTGTGTGGTTTCTACTGTGATAAATTATTAATGAAGAAATCCTTAGGATTTGGTTTAATAAAAGAGTGCAGTTGGGAATGGTGACAACACTTCTGGAAGAGTAACAAACACCCATATGGTTTCAAGCATGGACACCCAGCCCTACACAGAGCAGTACAAAGGCACACCTTGACAAGACTTCTATCCAACCTTCAAATTAAAAAGAAAAGTGAGCCAACTGTGGAACTGGAATGCTATCAGGTTGGAGGAGGGCTCCAGGGGAAAAAGCTATAATTCTTAACAATGAAGATCACTTTTAATTTCACATCATGAGTATCAGAAAGCCACTATCACAATTTCAGGGCATCCAAAAAGAGGAGAGACCTATCAACTCAGTTAAAAAGTATCTCTAGGAATACTTGATGGTGTGAAGGCACAGTATCTTTCAAAATATTACTTGGAATTAACAAGTATTCAGTTTTAATTAATAAGGCAGATCCAAGGAGTGGCAAATATTAACGTATTTGTTATACAGTGAATTTATACATAAAGGCACATTGCCTTCTTTGCCCCTTTCTCTGGGCCACAGACTTTTCATGGTAACGTTTCATTACTGCCTCAGGTTGGGTCATTCACTTTGACAAAAGCTAACACTTTAATAAATTTTAGTGAGACTGTGATATGTTTGAGACACAAAGTTTAAAAAAAAATCTGTTAGACTTCTTTGTAGAAGGCTTTTGGGAAAGTACTATTATTTATCTATTGTTACTTCTAAGACATTGGTAGTATCTTAGGTAGTAGTCAGTTTTCACTAGTCTCAAAGGAAGGAATTTTGCAAACAAAGCCACAAGAAACAAAATCTGTGATGACAATTTGCATTCATGTATTAATTTTCAAAAACACAATCTTGACCATTAAGAAGAATATTTCCAAATTTATCAGTTAAACACACATCTGTATTTCCATCACAATCACAAGATCTAAAACACATTATTATTAGGTGCTTTAGCAAACTCTTAACAGCTGCTGAGAATAGGAGCATTTCTACAACTATTGGCAGGATCTAGCAGGCTTGAAAATCAGGAAAATGAGATCCGGCAATGATATTTTTAGGACCAAACCTTTCCAAAAAAAAAAAAAAAAAAAGAAGTCATAAACTAAGAAATCTTACATGCAACTTGCAGTTAAACTGTCAATTGCACTACTCTGCCTCTTTTTATGTAGTTACATATTATGTTGTAGTCTTTTAAATTGACAAGGGGAAAAGTTGTTAGGATTACCAGAGGTGCTCAAAGAACTTTAAATTGCCATTGTGAAACAGCTGTGTATCAGTGTATTTCTGAAATTGTATTTGCTGCTCTTTAAAGGTTACTTATTTCAAACTGAAGGTGATGGTATGATCTGTTTCACTTCCATCCTAAATGCTTTACAAGAGTTACAGTGTTTTAATTTCTTATATTTGCTGTACTGGCTTACCTAATTTATTTAAAATTGTTCCCTCTTTTGAAGTGTTTGATAAAGATTCATTTGAAGGATGCAGTGTCCCACATACATTTATTACTACAGAAAAACTTTCTAAAAATTACACTGCTGGCAATAGAATCCATAAGAACACTTCTGGTTTAGAAATACTTTCAGATAATCTATTTGCCTTCTATTTGTCTTAAAGAAATCACATATTTAGAGGAGAAAGGTATATTTTACAAATTCTTATACTCCATCTGGAACTAGCATTTCATATTTACCAACTGGTGCAAAAGAGAGTTCATCTGAACACAAGAGCTAGGATTCCACTTAATTTGTCATCTCTGATTATCACTTGGAAGCCTCTGAATTTATTAAAGACAACTACTGTGTGATAAGGACAGTAGAGACACTATTAACCATGTCATTTAAATTGCTTGAACTGGCATCGTGCCCAAGTCCTTCAGATCCGTATATCAACACACTTGTTGCTGACAAGGACTCATTTTAGGGGGGAGATGAGGAACTCCCTCCAAACTGAGCATGCTGTACAGATTTCTACAATAATTCATGAGAGTAAACAGCATTACTCAGTCTTTATATTTTTGATTCCTAGACAAGAGAACAACAAAACAATGACAAATAAGTGAAAGACTGTTCTTACTAGGGGGGGGAAAAAAAGGGGGGGGGAAGAAAGCATTTTTTCAATTTTCATTTAAAATTACTTGAATTTGCATTTTATAAACATATTTTACTTGTAACTGCGATGCTGACAAACTAACAAAGACACTGCACTCAATCACATGCTCTGCCAAATTTTATGATCCCATATCTCTCCCACCCTTGCCTCCTCCACAGGATCTCTTGCTTTCACTTCATTATCCTGTAGGAAGGAGAAAAACTGGTGGCTGGACACAGTTTATCTTCAAAACTAGTAAGAATAACTTTATTTCACTTCTGGCAATTCTGGCAAGAACCATGCCACACAATAACAACACCACATTTGGAAAAGAATGCAATTAAGAAGATACAAGGATAATTTCACCCCAAATTTGTACCAAAATAAATACTAACACCTTTGATGGAAACAACCTACGTGTTAAGTTAGGCATACTACTTCCACAGTAGAAAAGAGTCAGAACAGAAGCTTTTTCACTGTAGTCTTCATCTGTTGTTTTCCCTTTAAGAAAAGAAAAGCTATCCCGTTTTTGGAGGGGAAGAATTCATTAGCTTAAGAAGCATCTCAGTGTGTAAAAGCAGCTAATCTCTCTGCTAAAAAATCCTGTGCTTCCCAATATGCATACCATGTCCAGCAACAAGTCGACAGTCTCCTGTTTATCACTTCCCAGCACGGGTGTGCTGGCTCTGCGGGCCGGAGCGAACACCCAGGTACTCACAGCACATGTGGGCAGGATATAAGTGCTGGGGAAGAGGCTCTCTTACCTTCCACCAACTGTCCTTCGCCGCCTTCAAGTGAAGATCTGGAAACACAAATCCAAACCTTCTAAAGTAAGAGTACAACCAGCAGCCAGCCGCACTTCTCTGCCGTCCCCCCCGCCCCCCCACGCCCTCCGGACCACTTTCCCACCGCTTGCACTGCAAACAGCAACTTTCCCGTGGCATTTATTTTTTACTGGTGAGCCATAAAATCGCCTGCTTGTCCAATTAATGCAAGCATCATTATTTTCATTTACCTTTCACCATCTCAATTGAAGGAAAGAAGAGGGGGGAAAACAGGAAAGCAAACGCATAAAAGAAGCTTCAGAAACATGAGTTTCAACTCATTTATGAGCACAGATAAAGGTTAATAGTTAAACTCCTTCCTCTCCCTCCCACCCTCACAATTATTGATGCCCTTCAAGAAATGAAATATTTTTTTGTTCTCGTTTACCAGAGGCTAGACAAACTGTCAACATCTCCACTTTATTTACGGGTTGAGCAAGAGCAGTTCCTCAAACATCAACATTTTTTACGTTAATCCTGGAGAGAATCCACTTCTCTAAAACTACAAAATTTGCCAACTTCTGTAGTATTTATTTTTAACGAACGAGAGCAAGAGCCTTGAGCTATGCTCCGCTGAGGAGGGGAAGGGGGAAAGTGCAGCTCCACTCTCCCAGCTTTAAAGCGCTTTCCCCCACCTTCAAACACCACTCAGCCTCTGATCACTCTCCATCCCATCACCCCCTTCCACCCCAAAAGTTTCCCCTCCCGATCCCCCACCTGCTCCACGTCCAGTGGGATTTCAAGGGAGGAAACAAAATTTGCGAAGTGGTTCCTTTTGGGCGACTTCTTCAACCCGTCTGGAGATTTAAACCTGAAAAACAAACACCTCTATTGAATGCAAACTAAGCTTTGGGGGTTGCCGAGTTAATTCCTCGGCAGACAGCTACTCTCAGTGTCTGGTTACACAAACATACCTACAGACAGGTTGCAGGGGAGTCCCTTAGAAACCGAGGAGAGGCTGGGGGAGGAAATAAAATCAAAATAGGCAGAAAGATTGGAGTGGGGGACTCCGGGGTGCAGCGGGGTAAGTAGGCTGGAGAGAGGGATGATTCGCAGCTGGAGACAGGTTTAATACGCGGCAGTTACGGGGAGGCTCAAAGCGAGGGCCAATGCGGGCAGGGTCTGAGACCCCCGAAGTCTCGACTGGGGATGGGGGGAAGGGAGGGAGTGTCCTTTTGCGTGGCGGTGATAACAACTTTTTACAGACCACCTAAATAAAACAAAGGAAGGCACAAACCCGGCCGGGCGCGGAGGCGCGGGCGAGAAGCGGGCTGCTCCGGGGGCGGGCGGCTCCGCGCCCTCCTCGCCGGCACCTCCTGCCCCGGCCGTGCCCCGCCACCCCCTCGCCGCCGCCCCGCTTACCTGCCGCTGCCCCCGGGCCCCCGCAGCATCGCGCCGGGCACAAAGCGGCGGCGGGGCAGGGCCGCGCCGGCAGCCCCGGGAGGCGCGGTGGTAAGAGCAGCGGTGAGAGCGCTGACAGCCGCGGCGAGCAGGGAAATTGGGGGGAAAAAAATAGTTACAAGGAAAGAAAAAAAAAAAGAAAAAAAAAAAGAGGTGGAGAGACGACCACCCTAATAAGCCGCCGTGATCATGCTGGGGAAGCGAGTCCCTCCTCCCGCAGGCAGCGCTGCGGGGCGCGCTCCTGCCCTGCCCTGCCTGAGGGGGACGCGGCGGAGGGGAGGGGAGGAGGGGGAGCCGTCCGCCCTGCCCTGCCTGGCCCGGCCCGGCTCGGCCCGGCCCTGCCCTGCCCTGCCCGGGCTCCAGGGATGGGCGCGAGTGCGGCTGCGGAGGGAGATGCCGGCGGTGCGGGATGCGGGGAGGGAGGGGAAGGGAGGCGGCGAGGGGCGCCCCTGGCGCGGCGGGCGGGGAGGGGGCACCGCCGCCCTCGGGAATCATCCACACACACCCCCGCCCCCCGCTGTTCGCCCCCCGTGCGGCCGGGCTGCTTCCCGCCTGTCACATGGCTCCTGCCGCCACCCCCAGAAGGGTTTCGGGAGTCGCTTCACTTTCACTTTGGCCCCGCCAAGGGGCTCCCGGGGGCCGCGGCGCCTGACAGGAGCCTGGCAGCGAGGGCCTCGCCCGCTGCCCCGCGCCCTCCGCGGCTCCCGAGGGGCGTGAGGGCCCGAGCTCAGCCCCTCCGCAGCCCTTGCCAGGGCGTGGGGCCGCCCTTGGGCCCCTGGGAGCGCGGCGTTGTCAGGAGCGGCTCGGCTCGTGTCTGCCTTCCTTTCCCGTTTTAAGTAGGAAAAAAGGAGAATGATAAAAATATAGCTCGGTCCGTGGGAGCTCCGGGCTGGGGGATTGCGTGCAGCACGGCAGCAGAGGGGTGTGGCAGGGGGACTGGTAGGAGTAGGGCATTTGAGAGCTGCAGAAGCACACTTGCTGTGTTTTCTGGCGGGACTGATCCCATATGTATCCTGCCCCCCAGCCTGCTTGATCCCTTGCGTCAGTCTGTCTAAAGGGGTTGGTGAAAATCCTGCTGCTGGAGAGCCAAAGCCATGCCTTGCATAGAGAGGATATCCTTGAGCGATCTCCAGCATCTGGCATGGTGATGTGGAGGTGCCTCTGAAGGGCCTTTCTGTGCCTCCCAACAAAATACTCTGCACCAACACCTATGGGCACAGACTGCTGCACCAACAGCAAGTCCAGCATCCCACAATGAGCACCAGGGATGGATCTGGTCCAGCAGTATTATTTTTGAGCTCAGAATAAATATTTTCAGGATGAGAGGCATGTTCCATATAAGTATGTCAGATGCTGTTGCATCCCTACGTCATTTTGAAAGAGCAATTAGAAAAGGAAAAGGGAGTTACAGCTTCCATCTTGCTGCCCTCTTCTACTGTAGGCACCCTGCTGTTATGGACATAGCCCTCTTGATGTGATTTCCCACGAATATCCCTGTTCTTAATGTTGATGCCTTTGAGGGGAGAGAGCTAGAAAAGAGCAGTAGCCTTCTCAGAGAAGCTCTCCATGTGCCTCCTGTGAAATGCCCGTCACCTGCCTGTCGCTTGTGGGCAGGTGGTCACTGACCATCTAAGAGAACTTGCAGCTCCCAACGCTTCCCAAAAGACACAGCAGCACTTCCTGCACTCATTATGGCTACACGTGCCCTGCGCAGAGGCCACCTTGTGCTGAGTGAGTCAACTGGCATCATGTCCTGCTTTTATGTAAGCTCTTTCTCTCTGGCCTCTCTCAACAGTCATCAAACGTGGCACAACACATGTCCATAATTTTTAATGAGCTGGCCTGTAACCACCTTCACCTTGCCACAAGCACAGCAGCAATCCCTTGGTTTTCTTGGCTGGTGCCGGCATTCAGGCTGCACGTGCCATGAAACACTAGCACATGCTCATGCTTGGTTCCTCTGCACCTCAGCCTGCTCTCCCCAAATGTCTGACATGTTTTACTCAGCATGAACAAGCAAAATATAATTACAGTGGGGTTTGGTTTGGGGTTTTTATTTTCAGTGCACAACTAGATAAAAGATTACCACACAGAATATACATTCCAGTGACAACAAAGTCCCAGCACCACATTTTAGTATTCTGTCCTGAGGTTTCTGGTTCTGAACTACAACTGTTAGCTTTGAGTTTCACTGTTAAATGGAACAAAGCCGTCTGTGATGTTGGTGTTTGTGTTTGTTTCTTCTTTTTTTTTGGTGTTTATCATAATGCAACAAGAAGCATTAATAAATTAGACTGTGAACAAATGCTTTCTCAAAACTCGCCCAGTTCATGAGTATTATTCTGAGTATTATTCTGTCATTCTGAGTATTTGCTAACTTGAAAATTAAATTGCCATTTGAGACTATTCCATATTCCATAATATTCATCATCTTTCCTCATTTTTCAATTACAAGGTCAGCTTTGACTCCTTTTATCCATGTTTTTTTTCTGCTACAAACCGCCATGAAGTAAAGAGCACTTGACAGCAAGCTACTGCTAACTGGCAAAATATGGGAGAATCTGTCCCCAGTTACACAGTTCCATCCTCTCACCCTGTCTGCGTGACAGCATGCTCACTACTCAGAAACAGTGGCCTGAAGTTAAGAAAGAAAACATTTTACATTAAGTGAAATACAGGGGAAAATAGCCTGATTTACCAAATAGGAATAGTGAGATACCATCCCTGAAAAGAGTAATCCAGATAAAAGTGGAGAGAGTGAAGAGATGATGAAGTGGCCATTCAGGCCTATCTTCTGATGCTGCCCAAAGATTAAATCTGGCCTAACAAAGCAGAGCAAAGACCTGAAATAATGTTATCTTACCTCTCCTCTCCTCCCCCCCATCCCATTACTACATTTTTATCAAGCTCTTTTACCTTTGGATGCTTGGAAAACAAACGAAAAGAGCAGAAAATACCAAAAGTGAGAGGAAGGAATATCACCTTTTTTTTTTTTTAAATTTAAAAAGAGACACGAATTTATTTAGATGTTGTCTCACTTTCATCACAAGACATTTTAATTCAAATATAGGCACTTTAACATCAGTTGTACTGACAAAAGGCTAGAATTAAAGGAATATCAAGTTAAGCTTCCATCAAGTGTCCGTGACATTTTAAGTAAATTGGGTGACTTTGTTTCTTGGCTTTTTTCAACATCAAAAAAGTGTTCTCAAACAAGTGAAACACGTTTTTAAAATCAACCGACTCAAAGGCTTTCCATCCTCAAAATTACAGGGAGGAGTGCTGCCCAGCAGTAAAAATATTTCAGTAATCAATAGAAGAATAATCTGAGGCAACCAGCGTGCATTTGCATGTCAAGGTATACAGAGAACGTCTGCCAGGGTGTTGAGGGGTGAAGGGAGGAATCGGCAAACTCAAAGCTGTCCCTTCATGTAGTTTTTATAATATTCTAATTTACCCACGTTTGTAAGCAAAAAAAACCCCAAACAAACAAACAAACAAAAAAAACCAAAAAACCAAAACCAAAACAAAAAAAAAAAACCCAAAACAAACAAACAAACAAAAAAACCCCAACACCCAAAAAACCTAAAAAAATTTTAAAAAAACCAAAAAAACCCAAACCCACAACAAACCAGGAGGAAAGGATAAATTAAAATGTATACCTGGCACACATTTTTGTTTACAAACACTTGAAGACTCTTTTTGTGATTTAAGTAGTTCTGAGGTTATTTATGTTAATGGTATGCATGAGTCTAAATGGCATCCTGTTCTGAAAAAAGAGCTGAGGGAAAAGTGCTTTGGGGCAGTCTACAGCCTTTTTTGTCCTCTGGCCATAATGACAACTGAAATGGAGAAAATGTGACAAAAGTGTGGTGCTGTGTGAAGTGGGCTGGTTAGATTAAATACTGTGTGGAATGGTGGTCTTCCACAATGGGAATTAGGAAGAGCTTTCTCTTCCTGAGCTAGACAGACTTCCTTTAAGCTTGGGCAGGATATTGTACCTTACTTTTTCTGTACAAGGTAAATAATATTTCTCTGTAAAGCAGTCACTGTGTCACAGTGATTGCAAGTATGGTTGTTTTCAGGTTTGTAACCTGCTTCAGCAATCCCACATTGAAAATATTTAATTCAAGGTAGAGTGTAGCTAAGAAATTTCAATCAGCAGAGGAATTCATATTGAAGCACAGTCTCTACTGAGGGAGAAATGAGTGCATTAAAATCCTGGAAATTTGCTGCTTATTTTTCTTTTAAGCTTCAAATAGCTTGAATTTACTGATGGCATTTTCTTTTAGGGTACAAACCTCCTGCTCTTTTTTCCTCTTGCCTAGAAGAGATGGGTGTTTGAAGGGGTAAAAAAATATTGTTAGAAGTCTTTAAGGGCAATTGATGACTATCATGGTTGCTCTTGGGTTTATTTAATTTGAGATTTTTAAAAAAATATTTGTTGAACGGATATTCAAGCACTATCTGACAGTGCCCAGATGTGGTAAATTAAAATTATTCTTACTAAATGTTAAAGAACAAAAATAAGGGTGGAACTTTTCTCTTTGTAGTTAAAAAAAAAAAAAAAATTACATTTCATGCTGGCACTCTTTCTAGTTCCACTAAAACCAAATTCAAGTCCAAAATTAGTTGCAAATATAAAGATTTCTTGAATTGGAAGAGAAAGTCAAACTGACTTCCACAACATGTGAAGATTCAGATTATTGTTCGTGATTGTTATTTTGAATAGGGTGAAGAGGCGATGGTTTACACATTCCACATTACTATTTAGGCAGTGGGTTTTACATTTTCAAGAGCTTCCCAATCCCATCTTCAAAAATCTAATATTTTTCTGACACTAAAATGAGATTCATATAGGTGCCATAATAACATGAAGAAAAGGGTAGAAATTTATTTGATTTGTTCTACTTAATATTTTAGTGTCATATTCAATACTTCTATTCTGTGAATTCTCTTCAAGACTTTCTGCAAGCAAGCTGAACTAAAAGGTGTCCAGGAAAGAAAGCTCCCTCCAGAAGAGATTTAAAAACATGGTAATGGTCATGGTAGCTCAATCCAAGGTGTATGCAGTCTCAAATTATGACTACTAGTGTCTACTTCTGGGGAAGATGCAAAAAAATGCCAAAAATAACATTTCTAGATTAATCATCTTTCTTCCTAAACATTCTGTTACTCAGGCTTAGAGATGAAGATTTGTTCTACTTCCAAATGTGATAATATAAAAATATTATTATTTTCATTCAAGAGTATAACTCTCTCTATCCATCTATATTGTATTCCTTTAATTCCATCAAGACCTTGCTTTTAATGGCATCTGATGACAGTGTTCCACAAGTTAACTCTCCCTTGTGCAGAAAATTCCTAAGATCTCTTTTCCATTTCCTCTTGTCTTATTTATGTATTACTCATACAAATCATGAGGGCCAAGAAGTTCCTAATCTCTCTTCTACTACACCCATTGTATTTTACACATCTGTGTTATTCATCTTACCCTCTGATTATCGGATACTCCCCAAAGCATGCAGTGGTCTTTCCAAATATCAGTTTTGTGTAGATTACTGACATTTCTTGGTGCTTTTCCCTGAACTCTTATATTTTGCTCCTTTCTTTTTGAGGTCCTATTTCTGGCAGGGGCTTCCCGCTGATCTACACAATGACAAAGCTTATGTAAATCTTTCTCCCATGCCTGCCTCCCCTTTCCATTTCTATCCAATATTTAATTTGCTTCCTTTACTGTCGCTGCCCTTTGACCAGAGGTTTTCACTGTGTTATGCACAGTGATGTCCAGATTTCCATCCTGAGTCACTAGAACAACTTGAGGAGCAAATCAGTGAATGTGTAGTTCAAGTCTTATGTCTGTTGTTTAACATTTCCCAAGCTGTTACCCATTCTCTTGGCTGCCCTGGGATTCTTTGAAATTCCTCTCAGTCAGTCACGCTTTTGGCCAAGGTAACCACTTGCACCAGTTAAAATGGACACCACTTGGCTGAGTTGCACTTGGTAGCCTCCTTTTGCCTGCCAGACTGTGGGCAGTCAACTGAGTTTAGGAAGGAAAGTGAAGGAGAGCTGGATGCTTGGGCCATCTTTGTGTCAAAGGGCCTGAAGAACATAATCTCCTGATTATGTTCTTCCTCCTTAAAGGAAGATCCTTTCTGCCTCCACTCTGGAATGGGATTGTAGAAGCAGTGCTTTTGCAGCCTTTTGTGCTGTTTGAATCTGCTTATCAGCAGATAGACCATGGCTTTTGGAAAAAATATTTTTTTTTTAACAGAGGTTTTAACAGAGAACACACCAAAGCAGGATCTTTTACTTGTTCAAAAATGGCCTTAAATATCAGAAATACTACAAGCACTTAAACAACTCTTTTCCCCTTCTCTGTTTGGATATATCTACTACAGGCATAAGAGAGAGTCCATTCCCTCTGGATTAAAGTGAGAGACATGGTTAAAAGGCTAATAAAAAATCAAGGAGTAATAAATACTAAGTGATTTTTAAGTAAATATATGTAGGTTGGTTTTTTTTTTCTTCCAAAGGAATGCTCAGCTGTTAGTGTTACATTTGACAGCTTGTAAAAAGGTGAGTTTTTGCTGAAGAGCAAGAACAGGTTGAAGAGAGACAAAAGCATGGTCTGAGATAAAGAAACCAAGAGGTATCTGCTCCACAGATTGAAGGTGTTACATTACTCTGTGCAATGTCCAGAGAGGGAGAAGTCTGCACAGCAAAATGGTCATAAAATACATTTTTGCAAAGAAGACAGGAAATGTTTCTGTCAAGAAACCCTCCTCACCCCAACCAAAAACAACCCCAAAAAACAAACCAAAAATCCCACCAATCCCTCTGGTACACTTTTCCCATCTGGAGAAACAAAGTGAGACAGATCTCTCCCCCCTCTCAAACTACATATCTCAAAGGCACTGTGCCCTGGGCCCCTCTGCAGTGCGGCTGTGGGACGTGCTACCAGCCCTACACGTGCTGGGACACTTTTGGCATCTCAACCAAGACAGGGCAATCAAGTAGACCAGAACTGAGCTTGCTATAAGATCATGGCTCATTTAAGTATGTAACTCAGAGGTCATTGCACTACCTCTAAGAAAAAACACTTGCTGTCTCATTCTTCCCTCAGGGTTTATTGCCAGAGTGATTATATTTTCAGGAGTGACAGGGAGGCCCTGAGCTATAAATCTAAGGGAGATAGAGAGTGAGCTGATTATCAGACACCTCCTTCCCCACTCCAAAGTCAATAACCTCAGCATCTCACAAGGCTACTTTCTGGAGGAAAACAATCTCTCAGCCAGGCTCTGTCTGTTTGCATCTGCTGAATTGTATTCAGTCTGTCTTCTCAACAGCTGGGAAATCAATAGCTTGCTAACCATCCCAGAGCCCCAACAACACAATCTTTTTTGTACTAGTGAGGAGGAGGCTCAGGTGGCACCAGGATTAGGTGAATTGGGTTTGAAAAGTGATTTAGCAGGAAAATAAGTGCTTGCTTGAACGTAGGTCTCTGTTCCCCTCTCCCAAAATCCAGCATGTAAATCTCTTCTCCCTGGACGCCTGGGGGCCCTTTTCTTTGAACCCCCACAAATAATTCTATGGCGTTTTAATGACCAGGTAGCCACTAAAGAGTATGCAAAACGTTACATTTACGACGATCCAAAGAAGACATCAGCAGTCTCTCGGAATCTCCTTTTCACCCCGGGGGGTAAGTTTATTTACAGAAAGTTAGTTTTGTTTTACCCTAATGGCAAGTGGTAAACTCAGCCGATAATAACAAGTCATTTGTTTAGCTTCTGAGAAGCTGCTTGCAGATGGGAATCGGTTTTTATAAACCGTGTATGGAGGGACACATTTGAAGCAGCTCCCAGCGCTGCGGAGCCGGTGAGGAGCGTCAGGGCACCGCGACGCCGAGGAATGAGTTAACTCCTGGGAGCGAACATAAACCCCGCGCCGAGAGACTTCGTGTTTTATCATAAATTCTCCCGCTTTACAACGCACTTAAAAGGGACTTTTTTTTTATTTCACATAAATCCCCGGGAAGAAAAAAAAAAAAAAAAAAAAGATGCCCGATTTCCTTCCCGACACCAGCCCGAGCATCAGGGCTCGTCCCACCGGTGGCTGATTCACCCCTCAGCGCAGGAACCACCAAGCAGTTCCCTGTTTGCGGTGCGCGCTGCACTGCGGTCAAAGCCCAAGGCCGAGCCGGTAATCTCGCTGGTGCAAGGGGAAAGAAAATCACCCACCGGCCGTGGGGCCCTTGCCGGGCGCCGGGGACAGGGGCCGCCGGGGCGGCGGCGCTCCCGATGCCCGCGCCCCACCTGCGAGACGCGCCCCGGTGCTGCAGCGGCGCGGAGACAAGGATCAATTAGCGCCGCGCTAATGAGCCCTCGGCTTTCGCATACCCCTCCTTTCAGCAGTCCGCTCCGCCGCCCCAATCCGCGGGGGACGCGACCGGCCCGGCTCGGCTCGGCTCGGCTCGGCTCGGCTCGGCCCGGCCCGGCCCAGCCCAGCCCAGCCCACCTGCTGCTCGGCGCACCTGAGCGGGCTCGGCGGGCCGAGAGCAGCCGGCTCTGCCCGCCCGCCGGCCGCGGGGGCTCCGGCGCCGCTGCGTTCTCCGAGCCAGCGCGGAGCAAACACGGGCGGGTCTCCCCCACCCGCCCCTCGCCAGCACCGAGAAAAGTACGTTATTCCTAGCGTGTGCTCTTTTTCTCATTATTTTTTCCTCCCCCGCCCCCCCCCTTTTTTTTTCTTTTTTTCCCTTACGCATACCCAAAGCACTTCGACGACGAGTGCAATTTAAATTTGAGCTCCGCCGTAGTTCTGGCACTATCAAACCACATTCATTTTCACATCCTTTCCAAAAGTTTTGCCACGGTTCCCTCGCTGCAATTTGCGTAAACAGCTTAACTGAGTAACTATCGGGAAACATAAATACGCGGAAATAAATAATAGCGCGGCAATCGGAATGAATAACCCAGGCTATATCGGGCAAAGGAGAGCAGAAAGTAGAGATTATCTCCCAGAATGTGTATTGCGTTTTGTTTTTGTTGTTGGTTTTTTTTTTTTTCTTTTTTTTAACCTCGTTGTGTTTGCGGTGAAAAAATAATTAAAATAAAGGGTTTTTCCTGCCCCCCCCCCCCCCCCCCTTGTTTGATGTATCCTGCTCGCGTAACAGCAACGTCTCGAAGAAGACAAAGCAGACGGATTCGGGCTCCGCTAATTAGAAAGCAACGAATGCCGGCATTTAATAAACATTTGAGTGGCCGGTGGCGCAGAAGGAGCCAGCGGAGGGGCGGCGGATTCCGAGTGCCGTGGGACCAGCGCCGGAACGGCTCCGCGGGACGGGAATTAGCGCGGTTCTCCCCGCCGGGCTGCGGAGCGGGAGCGGAGTCGCGATGCGGGCAGGGAACCATGCCCACCCCTCGCCTTCAGCTCCCTGCCTGCGCACACGCTCCGCACGGCGCCGGGAGAGCCGGCGGGACATCCACACTGATTTATCCACGGGGGGATCCAGCCCTCCCCTCCCCTGCTCCGAGTTTCTCGGGGGTCTGTGCCGCTGCCCGCCCGGCCGCGCACCCTTTCTCTCCCCGCGAGGTTCCCGTCCTCGCCGCGGGTGGCCGGCGACAGCTCCGCGCACCCCCGCCGCTCTCCGCTCCGGGCAGCGGGACGGCGAGGACCAGGCGGGGGCCGCGCAGCTGTTGACAGACAGAAAGCCTCGATCTCCCAACCCCTCCTCAATCCATCTTCGCGGGATGGCAGTGGACAGCCCCGGCGGGTTAAAGTAAAAGGCTTTGTCGCTGCTGAAAAGAGGGAGAAGTGGGGAGAGAAGGGGGAGAGGAAAGAGAGGTCTGATGCTGAGGAGTACAAGATACAGGGTAGGGGGGGGAATCACCTAGAGATCGAGCTGTGAGGGAAGTTAAATACGCATCAGTCCATCCGTCCAACCATTCCACTGCCACCCCCCAGTGCTTCAGCCCTGTGCACCCACAGCAGTGCTGCCAAGTTGGGACCCACCTGGGGAAGGTGCAGCGCGGCCGCAGGTGTGCGGTGCAGAGCAGCGTGGAGCGCTGTAGACCAGGGAGGAGAGCTAAGGGCAGCCGGAGTGCGGGTGAGGGTCTTGACCTGCCTGTACACCCCCAGCACCGGTGGCCTCCATGGATGGAGGGTAGGGGCTTGACCTCCGTGGGTCGGGACAGGGTGGATGAAGTTTGCTCTGTCAGCAGAGCCCTGGGCAGTGTGAGGAGCTGGCAAGGGAAGAGTTGCCCCGCTTGAATTACACTGGGTTTGCTAGTCCCACAGAAAGGACTGCAGCAAGTGGGGAAGCGAGAGCCAGCTGAGCCCTCCTGCCAGCCTCGTCGGGGCTGAACTTGAGGTCAGTGGAGCGCAAAACTCCTCCAGGGAAGGAGGAAACAAATGTTCGTGGATCGGGTATCGACAAACTTGAACAAGTGGGAGGGAGAGGACGAGAAGGGACATTCAGAGCTGCCTTCATAAAACTGTAAACAGTGGTGTTGGGACAGAGTTGAAAGGAAATTGCCTGGCAGCTGCCTGGAGTTTCCCTACTATGTGCTTGCCCTAGTGAGAGATGAGAGAGCCCTTTACTGGAAACGTGAAGTCTCCCCCCATGCCCGGGAGCTGCATCGTGTGGCAGAAGCTGTCCATCCCCTCGAAGATTCCCCTCCAGGTTACAGTCAGGCTGGTGGGGGAAAGCTGGAGAGAAGAAATCTCATCTCCTCACTGCTGATTCAGGCCTTTGCATGGGGACACAATGCACTCCAGTGTCCTGGCCCTCGCAGCTCCTCCTAATGCCAGGCGAAAGGTGACTGCCCCTTCCACAGGCTGCCTCTCTGTTCAGGTACTTATTAAATTGGCCCAGTCTGCTGGCAAGGAGAGAACTTCCCATTGATTTTTACAAACTGTGAAACCTTAAGCCTGTATCAGGTGATGAGAGAGAGGGGGAGATCAGGGGGTTTCAGCACTTGCAAATCTCTTCATTTCATCACTTTAAAAAGGAATTTTTATCTCCAACCATACTGAAGATAAATGATCTATTAATAACAATAAAAGAGAGTTCGAAGCAGAAAGACCCAGGTATTCAGTTTTTTTTTTAATGGACTTCTGGTTTAGGATTGATTTTTTTGAACAATGCTTCAGCAACAGTTTTTCATAAGATACAATATTTGATTTTTCCACAAGATATCAAGAACAGATGCATCTAAGTAAACAGATACATGTAAGTACAGACTCTTGCAGAAGGCAGTGCTCATTTTGTTCATGTGAGCTTCGTGAATGATTTATTTTTGTAGCCTTTAAGCATAATAATAATAGAACATATGTGTCCATTTTATTGCCATATTTCCAAAGTTCATACAACTCAGCAAGCAATGGGCATTTTTGTTTCAAGCTGGGCCTTAGACCATATACTTTATTAAAAAGACAATTCCACAAAACCCAGACCTGGTAAAACTGTGTACAAAGTGCCAGGGAGCTGCTTTATTACAATAGTTGCACCTAACATACTTGAAGGTTCAGAACTGGCTCCATTCTTACTTATCTTACCAGCAGGCCTGTGACATCCCAAGCCAAAGCTGTATAATCATTCCGTTATAAACCACATACTTCCCAGTTGCAAATGGTCATGGTAAAAAAAGTATTTGTGGCTTAAGTTTGGTGTGAAGAGTGTCAGGCAGGACATTTTTTTACACTCTGTAAGATTTTGAAATTAGGCAATTTGGTCAATTTTTTGTGTTTGGAAAAAGTAGAAGAGGGTATTGTGAATTTTTTTTCCAGGTTTTAATACTTAGAAGATGTCTGGCTTTTATGAGTGATCTTCAATCATTTGAGAAAGAACTTGAACCTATGCATTAAAGGTTAAGGGGAATTTATGACGAAGTTCAGCAGAAATGGGAGAGAGCTCAAAGTCTTTCCTGACAGTTATATGTGGTATATTGGCTGTGCATCGTAGGTAAAACATAGCTGAAGTTCCAGAAGTCAGTTTGGGAACATAAGGGCAGTGTGAGTGAAAAGTTATGATGAGATAAATACTTCAGTGTGATACATTTATACTGCACATGATGCTCCCAAGGATCCAGTTCTGTATCATCTTGTATGGACAAGAACACTTCTCTATTTGTCAGTGAAACCTGGGATGTAGGATGTGGTAACAAACAGCCTAGCAACATAATAAGTTATGGGGGAAATTAATTTTATTAACATTCATGATGTGATTAGCTAAAGCTGGCACTCTGTAGTCCAAGGACCTGCCTACATCTAAGGGTCTTGTGCATCTCTTCTGGAAATGGCTCTCAGAATGGGATCAGAGCACAGACACACAGGTCCAAAGATTTTACAGCTGGACATAGTGATCCTGGAAATATTTCCCACCTCTGATTTTATTTTTACCATAGAGACATAGATATTAGTGGCAGGATATAGTGAAACCCTAGATATAAAAAAGCAAAAATATAGATGTAGGAGACGCGGACAAAAGAAGGGTAGGAAGGAGAGAATAGCCAGGACACTACACAGTAGACTGACTGAATTAAAGATGCAACTAGTGAAACTTTAGGAAAGGTCTGCTCCCAAAGGCCAGCCAGTCAAAGAAAGTGTCCCTAGACTCATGTCTCCATCTCTACCTGCACTCTATGCACAACTATCTACCTACCCGCTGGGCTCTGTCTGCTTTAACAACTTACGTTTCTGAGCTGTAGGCTGGCAGCAGGCTGGAATTTCTCCCTTCCCCATGTGCTGGGAAGAGCAACTTCTCTCTCCCTCACAGAATTAGGGTGAAAGCTGGAAAGGAGCGCTGAGAAGGCAGAAGTCACTATCCTTCTGCAACCTGGGGTGCATTTAATGCATCCTGCAGTTCTGGAGAGCACTGAACTTGTGCTGGATGAATTGCTATGTCAGCTCCAGAAACACGCTACATTTTCTCAGCAGAATGGGTATCGGCATGTTCCACCAACACCCACAGTTGTCGCTGCCACTTAGCAGGGCTGCCTTAAGGCCCTGCCACAGAATGACTGCATATTGCATGCTCATGGAGACTGGACTTCTGGCACAAGCCATGTGTAATGCTGTTTCACTGTGCATTACACGGGCACGGTCACGCTGCTCATGAGTATCACTTAACAGTGCACATCATTCAGCACACCCACAATACGACGCTGTGAGACCTCTCCAGCATGGTCAAAGTTTCCAACAGAATGCACACTGAAGACTGCTCTTCAGCTAGGGCCCAAGGCCAGACCCTCTGAGCTCATGCTTGGCATTCACTGCCATTATCCTGTTCAGAAAATGACCTCTTAGTGGTGACATGACTCCTAGGGTCACTCCTACCTCCGTGGTGGTGCATGGTGGTGGTGAGATGTGTGTTGAAGTGAATGGACCTACAGGTTGAGGAAGAAAGGATGTGTGGACCAGAGGGGGGTCACACCCACCTCTCTGTCAATGTCACCACACTGCAAATATAATGTCTAAAAAAAGTTGCCTGAAAGGTGTAAAAAAAACTGAAGGAAGAGTGTGAACATGGAGGCAGTTGCAATTCTTCATTTATCCTTAGGCTGACGCTCCCAAGAGCAAGACCAATGGCCACAGTTCTGCCAGGAACAGGAGACAGGCTTAGCTAGCAAGAGTCAGATAAAAATTGGAAGTGTTAGCTGTTGGTCTTGATCTTACAGGTCTTTTTCAAACTAAATGATTCTACAATTCTATGAAAATGTGGCAGGTTCTGCATGCAATTTCTGTAAAGGCTGTTAACTAAAGCAGTGACTGTATTTATTCTTTGTCAGCTGGCCTGGTGCATGTTGCAGCCTCTCAACAGTCTCAGTTTTCGTGGTCCAGGGTCCCGGAACAAGCAGATTGTGTTCCTGGTCCAGCATGGGAATGGTGTGCCTGGCCCCGAAGCCATAGTCACCTTGAGCAGCTGAGACACTGCCTTGGGGCACATCATCTGGCCCTATTGAATCTACTTTTCTCTTTCACATGCTGTTTGTGTCGTCCTGGCTTGTAAGAGCAGGGTGGTGTCACCTTTTAGCAGTATGAGTGGAGCAGCCCTTCTGCTCCCCTCCCGGTGTCTTGCTTACAGAAACTGAAACAAACGGCAGGAGGAAAATCGGTAGCTGCATTTCAGTGTTCTGTGAATTACAACCTGTAATTGCACCATCCTGTGGAATGAAATGCACCGGCGGGGGCAAAGGGAGGGAAAGGAAACACTATTTAGTTTTCAATGTGCTCTGGTGCATAACAACTGAGTGTGCTACTCAACATCTGCTAGTGATATTTAATTTCTGAAAGTGTGAGTTTAGGTACTATCAAACGGATGGTTCTGATCCTGGAAACCTCTTAAATGCATAGCTCTGACATACATTAATTGCTTTCATTTAAGTAAGAAGATTATTCCTTTATCATCAGGTAATTGATTTAAAAATGTTTCACCGTATGTTTACACTTGATACAAATTGGTGCAACCAATAATTTAATCATTTAATAGATTTAGTCATTTAATAAAATCTGGTGGTCATTGCATTCCACTAACACCTGATGATATTTATGCATTTCTTTCTTGAGGAGGAGCTGCACAACTCTGTGTGCAGGAAGAACATTTCAGGGATTTTAGCCTCCATTTATTCACCAAAGGTTTTGAAAGGGTTTATTGTGTGTGAAAGGTAGACCACTGGGCAGTGCATGCACATGAAGAGCAAATATTCGCAATGCACACTTTTTTACTGAATATATCAGTATATTCTTTGTGGCATTGTCTTTGCAGCATTGTCCATATATACGTTTTCTGTGTTTTATGGACTTTTTTGTGAAGCTGCCTGTTCATCATCAGCCTGCCCTGATGTTTTTTGCTGTTATTGTCTACCTGGTATATGCTGGTTAAGATAGCCTCTGAGAAAATAATAAACTTTCAGACCAGTTGTGGAGACGAAAATCTGCCAAGTATTCAAAATGCCTTTTAAAAACCAAATTCTAAAAAAAGCTTTTTACATTTTCATCTTATTGAGGTGACCAGCAGGGTAATGCAATAAAATATACTGCATTTAGCCTTGTTGTTGTAAACCAACTTCTATTGATATGCAAGAATGTGTGAGAAGTCTTTCATTTGACTTTGCATGTATCTTGGGGTCATTTGCAGTATTAAGAAATCTTAGAGGTGGTCTTTAGCAATAGATTTTAAAAGTGACAAAGTAAAAATGCTCTGTAAATATATTACCAGTGGAAAATGCTTTTCTGACCAAAAGAGTTTATGGCATTTTCTAGTTTGAGTTCTCATTTAAGGTTGATGACATTCATACCTTTAAAAGCAGTTCTGTCAGGTTCTCAGTCAATGATAATGGTTAAGGATACTTGTGCCAGAAATGCCTTTGGCCTATATTCAGTTTGCAAATAATTTTTATAGTTTCAGAGAAGCATTGTTACTGTTATACAGGATGCACAAGCATGGATTTCAGCTCCTTATACTCTTGCTTAATATAGTGTTATTTCTTCTCTTGGTATGTATGCAAAGGTGACATAATTTTAAGTTTATAGCAGATTTGCTTATGACTACAAATCTTTCTCTCTATGTTCTACATTTATTTCTCCAGTGATACTTTAACTATTCATATATTTGTTAGGTCCCAAAGCAGCATTTACCACTCTTGTTACTCTGGAGTTACCAAGCTCTTCAGTGCCTCACAGCAGTTGATAAATTGCATTATAATGTTGAAGGAAGCTGTAGAAACAGCTTCGATTCAGCAAAGTGTAACTTCCTCCTACTTGGATGTAAAGATGTCTTCCCCTTCTCCATCACTGCCATCTTCCCTTAAAAATTGTCGTAAACAACTCTTACTACTTTGTATAATTCCTATTTTTAAATCAGCCATCTTCTGTCCCTCCTCTCCCTCCCACCACAAATATGTTACTCAGCCTTTGAGACAATAGCTGTAATTTGGCTATAATTAGAATCTGATCAGAGCAGGAAGAATGGGAGAATACAAAAAAAATCATCAGATTCTAGAAATGTGATACCATAGCCCAGATCCTACTTGCTTTGCTAATGAGAGCTGACTTGCATGAGTTGCACGAACATAATTTTAATCAAAAGGAAAAAAAAAATCTAATAATATCAGCTGTTATGGAGCTTAAAAAGAGAAAAAAAGAAAAAAAAAAAGCTGAGGTCTTTAAAAAAAAAATCTTCAAAGGCACATAAAGTATTTTGATTTAATCCTGCTGACATCTGCCTGTTTTGAACCCGAAAACAGCCTAATGTTTATCTAATAGTCTTAGTGCATTTTGTAATTAAACTAATTAAGGAAAACATCTTACAGCTTTTCCCTGGAAAGGACTTCCCCCCTTCTCACTCTCATAACAGAAACTGAAAATAATCTCTTTTGTTTGCAGGGCAGATAAAATGAATTCCTTCTTATAGGCATATTCTCCAGCAAAACCCTTTTAATATTGGAGACTCAAGAAGCAATTGAGTCCTATCCAGAGGAGGCAGAAATTGCTCTCCCTGAAACCTTTTTCTACAGAAGGAAAGTTTTTGATCTCAGGAGCTCTGCTTCCCCCCACTCTTGGCTTCCAAAGTCCATAAAAATGCTTCTAAGCAAAATTAGCTTCCAAGTCCATAAAATTGCAATATATCATTTAAATCATGACTTTTATAGCATCCTTTTTTTAGTACTGGAAAGGGGAAACCCATGAAAGGGTGTGAAGACATTCTAGGCTTTGAAGATGGTTAGAGATATGATGGCATTTTCAACACACCTTCTCATTGCCCCAAAATGAAAAGTGCTTAGTTGATTAGCAGGCTGATCCAAAAGAGTGAACTACAATTAAAGTCAGTGGCAGTTTTGCCAGAGTAAAAGTTGCATGAACAGCCATCCAGGGACTTCTTAACTACTTTCTCAGAATGGAATGAAATCTCTGTTTTTTTTCCTCCTACCTAGCTCCATCTACCTTTCTTCTTTCTTCCAGCTACTCCTGCTTAGACTCAAATTCTGCTATTAAATAACTTATATCACCCTTATATATCTAAATAAAACCAAATTTGCAAAAAGCATGGGCTTATTGGTCTAAAGGTTGTATCTATTTTCACATTTGAGAAGTGCTGAGACTTTGAAATTCTGTCTCTGCTTCATGAGCAAGAAAGTCCAGAATTACTTTGTGTGAGAAATGTGGTCTACTGAAATAGCACATATTGTGTTAACACCTAGGCAGCACTGGTATTAAGTGTTACTGATGTGAATTGTGTATCCAGCTCTCGCTCACATGTGTCTGTGAACAACCAGGACAGTGTGAATTCTAAAACCACAAATTTTCTGAGACATCTGCAGGTGGCACCTCAGATGGCGTTAGGGTCCTCTGCAAGAGTCTGCTCCCACTGTACTCTGTGGCAAAATTTCTGTTGCCTTCATGGCAACATGCCTTTGTAAATACATATAACCTTTTAATGCAGGGCCATGCCTGTTCTGGAGAAGCAGGATTCCCTTGTTCACCTGGAAAGCCCATAGGCTGCAAGTCAGGAATTGTGTCATGCCTTTGTTCTCTGTAAGATCTGCTCTACTCAGTGGAGAAGGCATAGAAGGACCCAGTATTCACCCATTCTGACTTTGAAGGGATGGGGGTAAAACCCTGAATGAATATCAATATCTGCTCAATGAATAAATAGTTTGTTCCCCCCAGAAAACACATAGGTACATTACATTAAGGGATGCAAAGGACAGTACACTTTGAAAACAAGTGTGAAAAATGTCAATTGCTGTTTCCAAGATTTTTTCAATAATATCCCCAGAGCTTAATGCTGTATCCCCACACACAACCTGTTCCCTTCCAAAAACATATGGCCATGATCATGATTTCACATCAGAGTGTTTGACATGCAGTTGTTTTATACATTGTGCAAGTAAATGGAAATGACACTGCTAACTTTATTACACTTTACGATTTCAATGACCAGATCAGGTGCAAAGGCTGAGAACTGCTCCTGCCACCTTCAGCTGATCTCCTCAGTGTCAGGAGAAGAAAATCAGGTTCAAAATGCTTTTGTGTAAATATAATACAAACCAACAAAATGACCAACAAACCCCTCTCTCTAGCAATATTTTTTGAAGAATATTGCTTCAGCCAGAGAAACCAGCTACGAGGAGGAATTGAATTTCTAGAGGCTGCCAAATGTCTGTGCTCAGCAGAGACATTTCAATTTGTCAAGAGGAGCCTTTTCACTTGGCCAAAGCAGAACAGTACTCAAACCAACATTAAAAAAAAAAAAAAAAAAGCGACAGTGTGCCTATTACTACTCTGGCAATTAGCAGTATTTTGTGCATGCATCTCTCATCTTCACTAATGATACTATCTATTGGTAGTGTTAATGATTTTTAAGTGAAGCCTATGAACAGCAAATGTCAGCTAGACTGGGAACAGTTCAGAGTGAAGGTGTGATTTTACTCATCAAGTTCATTGGATAGCGGCATATAAAAGTTTGATGTTTCTCCTTGTGTTGCTGGAGTCCTCTCTGCCTTCTTGGCTGTTAATTACATCTCCTGGCTTCTATTCTTCTTTTCTTCTCTCCTAGTGTTTCTAATGTTGTCAAACTGATTAGCCACTAAATTACATTGCATTCAGGTAACAAGATCTTTGTTATTGATTTGCTCTGAAGGCTTTCTTTGACAGACAGACTGGCAGAATCCTTCATCCAGGTTAGAGAATAATCTATTTGAAGGATTCTTCCAGATGTCACTACTATAGCAACAGCTTCTATAGTGTTAATGCTGATATTAAATAGGGTTCAGCCCTGCATTACCATCTAGCCATATGGCTCTGTTTTTTTAAACTTGAAAATGAGTTTGCTGCCTCTTCCGCAGGGAGAGCCGCCTGTCTGTACCTTCTCATTATTTCCACTACCAACTCCTTTATCACTTCCAAAACCTCTCAGGAGACCATTAAGAAGGAACCCAAATTATTTTTTTTTCATCTGTAGATCTGATGAGTCTTCCTCAGTGAATTATGGAAACCTGTGAGATTATATAATTATCTTCTTGTTTAACTTGGTATTTCAGTCATTTTCTGTTTGCTGTCTTACTTTCTTTCCTAGGTAGGCTGACTTATGTCCATTTCATTTCCTCTCATCTCTTATTCACAGGAGTCCCAACATAACTTCCTTTGTCTTCTGATTTCCAGAAGCTCCTTAAATTTCCAGGATATCTGATATTCTTGGAGACCCAGGTCTCCTCCCCCTGCTGGTAGAAGTCTTCTGGGTAGATTGTTTCCCCACTGAACATGGCCACCTTTAGTGCTTTTTCCTTCCTTTGCTTGAAGTATGAGGGATAAGATTTAGCCAGCTGGTGCATACTGTGACCCCATTTTTTATTTCAAGTAGGCTCACTAAATGCACCACAGCATCAACCCTGAAGATCACCAAGGCCTCCTCTCTGAGCAGACCCCACTAGCCAGACCCCAACTCATAAAGTGAGGAAACCTCCCCAAACATGATGGGAGCAGCAGAGCTGGTTTGGATGCACAGTGGAGGGCTGTGGGATGAGCACTGGCCAAGGACCAGGGGAAGGTGGTGTGAGGGCGTGGGGCAAGGCATAAGCTGGGTGGGCAGCCTGGTGTGGATGAGGAAATGCAACTTCTCCAGGCTCCTGGGACATGGACAAGAATCCAGTGGTGGGAGTCACCTGAGATCATGCTGCAGGATGCATGGAAGGCTTTTTGTTCCCATAAAGCATTGCCCAATTGGTGAGGTACTTTACGAATAGAGTTAAAAAGGACAGGAAGAATGGTCTTGTAATTATGGGATTCAGTGGCAAATCAGGAAATCTGGGTTTAATAACCAACCGTGACACAGATTTCCGGTGTGACCTTCTCCGGATCACTTCTTAGTCATCCTGTGACTCAAGTCCCAGTTTGTAATATGGGGCAACAACACTTCTTTTCTCGCACCTTTTATGTGTCTTGTCCATTTGAGCAGCTCTTCCCACGGGTAAGGAGTTTCCTCCAGCTACATGTAGCACCTTTCCCCAAAGAGGTCACTTTTAGTTTGGTTCCCTCCTCAAAAATGAAAGTACGTTGCTGTTACTTCTGTTCACGCAGATTTCCATGGATCTGGCAAGACTAATCATAGAATGATAGAATCACAGAATCATAGAATGGTTTGGGTTGGAAGGGACCTTAAAGACCACCTAGTTCCAACCCTCTGCCATGGGCAGGGACATCTTCCACTAGACCAGGTTTCTCAGAACCCCATCCAACCTGGCCTTGAACACTTCCAGAGATGCGGCATCCACAACTTCTCTGGACTACCTTTTCCAGGACTTCACACTCACAGTAAAAAATTTCTTCCTGATACCTAATCTGCACCTACTCTCTTCCAGTTTAAAGTGCTTCCCCCTTGTCCTGTCACTACATGCCCTGGTAAATAATCTCTTTCCATCCTCTAGGCTTCTTTCAGGTACTACAAGGCTGCAATCTGGGCACCCCAAAGCTGTCTTTTCTCTTTCCCTGAGCAGATATTTTGATGATATGCTTCATGGCCATTTAACTATGAGGAGCCCCTTTTCATCTGAAATAACTGTATTTTTCTCAGAAGAGAAATTCAAGTGCAGTAATAAGAGAGGTGATCCCACTGATATATCACTAAGTAAAATCTGACGTGCAGCTATAATGAAAACATGAGGCAGTTTAATAATGAAAAATGTATTGTCCTGAGCTAATGGCTGAAAAATGTTTAGTGAAGGATTACACTGAAGTAAAAAACCACAAGAAAGACATTCAGATAGATTAAACATTGGGAATTCATTTGTATGTCCAGACAATCTATGGACTGTAATGTACTTTTATAGTATGACAGGATGCAAAGGAATCATTTTTCAAAAGACTTATTATCCTTCTGGTAGGACTTCTGTAGCCTCCATCAAGCACTATGGACTTTGAAACTCCTGTGTATCCCCAGAGTCCTTTGGTGCCATACGCACTGAGGGCTGCACAGTGACCAAAAGTCCAAGGCTGCCTGAGGGAGAAGAAAAATGTTGGCTCTACCCAGGGGATGAACTGAATGTTAGCGGAAGACTCTGAGACCAAAATTAATTGATTAGTGGGTGAATCTGTACACAAAGTAGTGCAGTGGCCCTGGTGAAGATGGGCCTGGGCTAAAATGCTGAATATGCATTGAATACACGCCCTATAGAGACTCAAAACACTGTTTATTGAAAATCTTGGTTCATGCTCTTTAACCTGCCTCGAGGCACTGCACATTAAGTTACTGTATCTTTGAGACTTAAAGAGACTCCAGAGAAAGAGTCCTGCTTAGCCTCAGCCCTTTCTATCCTCTGAAAACAGGCAGGGAAGGGGAACTCAGCCCACTGCGCGGCTCTTTCAGGCTCCCATGTGTCTTGGTAGGGCATGTGGATGCCTCTGTCAAGCAGGCAGCAGTCTTGGTTTGTTTCATGTGCTCTGAGGAGTGAGCATTACACTTCATTGCAGGCTTTCACAAAATATTCCGTCTTGAACCTCTGCTTATTTTTTCTCTGCTCCTGACCAGCCTCATTTTGCCAGCTATCCACAGTGCAGGGATGTGCAAATTGTTGTTTCACCTGAAACTGAAGGATATCTGCTCAGTGCTAGCTTTGAGGACAACTCTTCTGTCCTGTCCTTGATCTTTTACATCTTGCTGTTTCTTTTAATTTCTGTCATATCCTTGAGATTTTGTTTTCTCTTTCCCATCACCAATGACTTAATTTTTAAAAAAAACTTTTGCCCAGCAGTATGCACTGTTGGTTGGACTACGAGGAAGGTGGTGCTTTTACAGTATTGGACAGGGTCAAGTGAAGGGTAGGGGCCAAAGGGACCAGCTCTGGAGAGTTGTGATCAGCTTTTATGGGTAAGAGAAGAGACCTGAGATGCGAGGGCCTGCCACTGAGCCTTTTGTCTCAACCCTTCTTTTGCCTGCCACGGGGTGTGTCAGATCCCCGGCTGGCATGACTCCAGATCTCAGGAGGCCAGGCTGGGAATAGTCTGATGTTCCTCATTTGCTGATTATGGCTTAGAGCCATTTCTTCCCTGCACCGAACACTTCTTTGCACGTTAGCATTATGAACTATTAACTGGTAAACTATCTCTAACAAAGTTGCTGCCCACCACTTAGGCACATCTGTTGCATCTTAACTCACCTGAGTGTCCCAGTCAAAGCCTTTCCACAGTTGGGCCCAGCTCCTTCACGCTTTTGTTTGACTTTGTGGTCTGGGATTAACTCTTGTCATGCCTTCACATTTTAAAAAAGCGATGTCTTTGCAGGAGTCATGATCTCTAATGCTTTCAAAATGTGCCCACCAAGTTTTTATTTGAGGAGCACAGTGAGCAGGGAAGATGCTTCACATTACCAAATTACTGGGAGCTTTGTAAACAATTTTCTGTACAATTTTCTGCTCTGTTTTCTACTGTAGTTTCCCATTGTCTCTTTGCTTTTTAAAATTTGTAAGGTTTATTTTAAGAAAACTGCTCCCAGAGCATAAAAATCAACATAAAATCTTTTAAGAGCTAGTTTACATTGACCAGCTGTCACAGAAACAGAGAAATGTGTGGGATAGTGGTCGACAACATGTGTACAGAGGAAGGTAGGCATTTTAGAGTTGTTAAATCCTATTGCTAAGCCCAGGGCTTAACAGGCTTCACATTTTTTTGCTCCAGGGTATCATGGTACAGTGAAAGCAAGTCGATGGGCTCCATTAGCATGAATGATAGCTTCCTTCTACACACAAGTCAATTTGCAGGTAACGTTTTTTTTTCACGCTGTCAAGAGATAAAGGAAGCCTTTCTGAAAGTGTCCCAGAGCTGATCTTAGGGCAAGGGAGGGTCTCAGTTCAGTCAAAGCAAATGTTTGCTGACATTGTTCAGCTATTTTGGAAACTGTTAACCATTGTTTTCAGCCTGACAAAATTAATAAGTGGATTCCCCGAATCTGAACATTAATCTCTGTCATCACCAGCTTCACTTCTTTAAACTTCAGGAGTGTTTTTGTTAAATTCTTACTTGCACTTAGTAAAAGGACTTGGGTTCTTCACAAACCTCTATTCACACAATAAATGATGCATGCAATTCTCAAAACTAGTTTTTAAAAGATACGGGTGCTTTTATAAGTTCTTCTTGCAGACTTGTTCTTGCTTCCTTTGCTATTTGGTTCGGTTCGGTCTTTTGCCAATGAATGAAGTAGGACAAATGGGAGGACTTTCAAAAAAATCGGCTGTAAAAGAAAGCAGTGTATGTGTTAGGCTATGGAAATATAAAGAAGACATTATTAGGGCCAGGCGTAGAATACTTGAAGGATTAGATCCCAAAACAGCATGGGTGTTACATGCAGCATATTCTAGCTATTAGGCAATACTTGATGTCACTGTTTGCACTTTTAAGGAGAAATTTCACCTGCATGCTCTAATGCATCAGAAGAGTTAAAACACACATAAATTACTGCCTAAAAAGGCCACATGTGAAAACTCTCAAGTGGCAACACTGCTGTAAATATTTATGCTGGAGTTAGGCACCTGCATACAACGTGCCCACAATTCTTTAACAAGCTGTGGTTAGGTTAGGTGTTATGGAAATAGCAAAAATGTAAATAAGATAAATTGTCATAAGATTGATCCAGAAAATGAATGCAAGCTCAGTGGTGAATTTTCAGCACTCCCCAAGGCAGAGAATGGAAAAAAAGGTGGTATGGTCAGACCAGACCATCAGTTTGTGGCTGATCTCTGATTGTTTTCCCTCAAAAACTTTCAGGGTCCTGGTGGTAGCTTTGTGTTGCTCCTTTCATTGCAGCTCTGCATGGAGCAGTTGAGGGTATTGATTTAAGCAAGGAGAGTTAACAGGGCTCTTGATACTATCACTCAGGCTGTCTGCATCCTACTGTTTCCTGGGGTTTCACCCCCTAGGGCTTAATGTCATTAAAATTGCTGAAAATACTACAAATAACAAGCGTAGCAGCACTTTCCAAAGACTGATGAGATTGTCTTGCAGCTTGTACAGATCAGAGTGAAACTCTGGCCCCATGAAGTCAGTGTTAACATCCTGCTAACTTCAAGAGGGTAAGATTTTTATTCTTCGTATGTATCTGTCTGCTAAAACATGCCACTGCTGCCCCTTCATGCTCTTTCATTTTCCATTTCGTTACTGAAAGGAAACCCAACCTCAGTTCATAAGGTACCAGGAACTAGAAGTGTACAAGGAAATTGGCAGGAACTGACTTTTGGTTTATGGGCAGACGGTCTGCATTTGTAATGAAGCTTTTTACAAGAACCTCCATGGCTTTATAAAAATTCTGTTCTCTCTCCAAGGACATCATGGCTCTGTCTCATTTATGGGCATGGTGCAGCATGCCTTATTCACCCAGTAGTGTTTGCCATAGCCAGACATAACCTTTAATATTAATTTATTTCGGGAAGATAATACAACAAGCTCTGCAGTGGCTTACTAAAGAAGGAGAATTCTGATGAACAATGTCTCTGAAGAAAATGTTTGCTTACATCTCTGACCTGCAAGTTGCTGGAGCCTAGGAGAGTATTATGGTTGGGAAAGTGTACCAGGAAAGCATTGCCATATTTTTCCTTGTTTTGTACCCCTCCAAAGTTATCTGCTTTTGGCCCCTGTCCCCATGGTTGTGGGTATTTTTTTGTTGTTGTTGTTTTTTGGTTTTTTTTCTTTCATTATAGCTATGGGAAGCAGCCCATCCCCAACAGAAGCTAGAACAAAACAAAACATATAAAAAAAATTAAAACAACATGCAGATGGAGGAGAGGTGAAGAGAAGGCACTGGGGAGAAAAAATACCTAGGTGATCACAAGTGGCAAAAATTATAAACAGAGATATAGAGGAGAGACCGTGTGTTGAAAAGAGCAAAACATAACGGGGCACTTGGCAGGACAACCCAGCTGTCCTCATTCCTCGCTTGAGGCATCCAAGAAGCTGCCAGATGGTAACAAGGGGTATCCTGCAAGGAGATGTGGCAGGGCCAAGCGTTGCAAACAGGTCCTACCATCCCTGACTCCCAAATTTTCCAGGCAGACAGAATTAGCTCAATGTGTGATGGCCCACTGATGCTCCTGCCTTCTTCTGGCGAGGAGAGCTCTCAGCACACTGTGTCTGGGTGGAATGGGCAGTGATGCAGCGGAATGAGGACAAGGACTCATAAAAACGCCATCAAAGTGTGCAAAGCATTCTCCCTGGCCATCATGTTTTCTTGCAGAGCAGCATGTGAGAGGACACCTGGCAAGGCTCATGAACTGGCATAAACTGGCAAGCCAGCAGTAGATGTCTATGGAGAGGCTGAGGCTGCCAGCAGCATAGACTGCTAAAGTACAAGACTCATAGCTGTTATCTGCTGCAGTCCTGCCTCTAAAGCAGTTTTGCATCACTCTGTGGCAGGGAATAGTTTGCACCTCTGTTTCTAGTGGCACCACTCGTATCCCGGGAGAGCAGATTAGGTCAGTCTGTTTCCATGTGCCCAAAATTCTCTGTTTCTGAACCAAAGAGGATCTAAAGAAAAGCAAAATCAAACAGAGCTGATCCATGGCTGTCATGGCTGAAAGATGGACTTAAAGAGTGGGTTAGTCCCTGGGCTACCTTTTCTGATCTGTACCATTTGGAGTCTGAGACACTGTATTGTGTACAAGAAATTTATTCTCAGCACCACTTTCATGGGAAAATAATAAACACAAATATAAACACAGTTAGAAAGCTCATGTATAACTTTTGAGGCTAAAAGCGGCATTCGTGGTATTAGAGGTCTCTACAACATATTTTTGACTGAGTAATTTACTTAGCATTTTTGAGAACAAAGCCATGTCGTTTATGAAAAGAAGTGCTGAATCACCTGCACTTCTGTCTGCCTGACAAGGTTTAATTATCAGTTTTACTGGGGCTTCTGTCTAGTCAAGTGTGGGACGAGAATGAAGACAACCTTCCTTAGATGCAAACTGCTGCAGCAGCTTGGATTTTTCTTGCAACTCCATGTAGTGGGAGAGGACTCTGCACCCCTCAGGGTGTCAGTCATTACAGGTGAGGCAGTGGAAGGTCTGCACTGATGGAGGAAAGGTCACTGGAAAAATGGACAGTTAATGCAGGCAGACTCTTTACAGTGTTTTTTTCTGAAGATCTTTACAGGTATTATAGACAATGAGCTGTCAACATAATGGCAAGCCATTGCTAGAGTGAAAGATGGGAATGGATCCACATTCCTCCCTTCTCCACTTCTCCTTCTGTCCTCTGCTGCATCCAGCTCTGCTTCCTCAGGCTCTGGGTACTTGGTTCCTTGCAGTGTGATAAAAGTTAGATGGGCTTAGCTTCTTTGACAGGTTTGTTGCTTCTGAAAGATCTCAGAGAGCTAGTTTGGGAGGAACTGAACTGCAGCTCCACCATGAAGAAGGGACTTTGTTGCTCTCACCACTCCCCACATTGGACTGACTGAGGAGTCTGACAGGCTGTGAGAGGAAAATCCCCTTGCTGAACCATACATACATACATATATATATATATAGGAAACAAGACTGAAAACCTCACAGCCTCTGTTACCTGGGTCTCAGCCTGGGTCTCAGGAATTAGCAGAATGCACCTACTACGTCTCTTTAGGGAATTTTTCTGTCCTCCATCTCTTGCACAGGAGGCAATGTACTTGTACCCAGAGCTACAGGGGTGGCCATCTCTCCACCCATTTCTCTCTCTTGCATGGGATACCTCACAGGGGTGCACTGTCCATTCCCATGACTAGTAGAGGGACGATCTGAATTACCCAGTATCAACAATCCTGCTCATCCTAACCTTCAATCCAAGGCAAGTCAGAGTCAGCCTGGTGGGAAGACAGGAGATCACTCACTTGGCTGTGGCTGCATCCTGCTTACCTGCACTGAGTGATACGCATGTTATTTTTCTCAGGTTATTCAAATGAGATCATTATGGGAATATTCCTCTCCCCTACAAAGCTTCTCAGCAATTTGAATTTCAGTTGAAAAGGAAGTTATTAAAATGTGAAGATTAGAACTGACCTAATTCTTACAGGAAAATTTAAACAAAAGCCTGAAACTTTGCCCAATCTGCACAGTTGAGGCTCAGTAACTAAACAGATGCTTGTGTGACCAAGGGGTGTATGAGCCCTTGAACTAAGAAATGGAGTCATGTCAGAATTTAAATCTGTCAGTTTGTATAAATGTGATTTAAACAATAGAATCCAGTGTCTTCTTCAATAAACTTCTGGAAGAAAGCAAAATGGTGTAAAAATATTTGTTTAAGACTCCTCAGGCTTATCCTTTCTCTGAAGTATTTTCTTCTTTGAAATTTTAAAATAGAACATGTTATTATTAAGGCTGATCTGCATGTACATTGAATGAAGAATGTACTCCAAAAACTTCTTTATTAAAAAAGCACTAAAAATACTTAAGTTCTCTTTATCTTCCTCAGCCTCTCAGACAACTTTGTGTGAGAGAATACCATTTACAGACTGCTGTAAATATAAGATCTTTGTGAAGATCTTTGCTTGGATCTTTGGCTTCAAATCAACAAAAGAAAAAAACAAGAAAACAAGTAAGCTCAGTCTGTCTGTCTGTCTGATTATCTAGGCACCTATCTGGGTTTTATAATCTTGTTAGTACCTGAGTATGCTTTACCTAAAATCAGCAGTAACAGCTCAGTCTCTGCTGAATTTTCTTTCTTCATACTCAAAGTGTGGTTTTTGTATTCCTGTGACTTCACCAGTAAATTCCCCTCTTTTTCTCTGTCAAATTTTGGAGAGTAATGGCAGATTACTGGAATGTGGGAGGGTATTTGGTCCAAGTTGTTTTTTTTTTTTTTTCTGGTAAGAAGGCATTTCTAAAAAGAGAGATGTTGCTGTGTTTCCTGAAGAGACAATCTCTGGACTCACTCAGCTGATGTCCTGTGGACATGCACTGCACTGTGGGATCCTGTGGCTGGAGCTTGCATTGTCTCCTCTTCCCTCAGTGCTGCTCAGGCTATACCTGTCTCCTGGCAGCCACAGAACTCCAGTCAGGCAATGTCACACAACAAGACCGCAGTCAGAAAACTAGGAAGTCATCATCTCATCTTACATATACTTAAGCGGTTTCAGAAGTCTAAATGAGTGATTAGAAGTACTATGTTATATTTGTAAATTCAGAGTTACTTAAATATCTTTCTCCCTCTTAAAAACATCCTGAAACAATTTATCTCTTATATTACTGACTCTGACTCTTTATTGAATAATAATGTTTCAGCTTACATAAACTGAAGCTTTAAGTCATTTTTCAGTATGTCTATAATCCAGCTCTAAGGTAAACAGGCTCTATTCTCTAGAAACAACTGCACTGGAAAAAAAAAGTGCACCTCTTGTCTTTGTTCTGGTAAACCGGTGTGATTCATACCCCTTATGAGTGGTCTTGATATGTGTTCAAAGTAAGTTTCCAGTAACACACTTCAAGGTATTTCAGAAGGGAACATGGGAACACTAGGATTCTTCTATTCCTTACAGTTATTATGTCCAGCAAGAGAAACTAGTCCCTGTACAGGAGATTAGAAGTCCCCTTTGTTTTTAATGAGGCCTTTTGCTGTTATCCCTTTACCTGTGTGACAATATTTTAGCTTGTTTAGTATGGAATTCTGGAATTCTTTTCTGGGTCACTTTCACCACCATCTGGTAATTATTTTAGCTGTGTTTAGGCAGAGAACATCAACACAGATCACATTTTTGCTTTCTTGCACACACTGCTGAGTGAAGCACAAACACAGATAACTTTCCAGATTTGGTTTGACATGTCCAGTCCTATAGAGAACACTGTTGCCTACAGGTTGAATGGCACAACAACTGCTGATATCTGACTTCCCAATCCCCAGGTGAGGGCCTTGTGATGCCTGTTGAGTCCTTGAGGTGAATTTGGCATTTCAGAGTAGGTTTCACCTCCTGCAGATCTCCTGCCCACAACTGCCTGGTGTTAGCCAAGGGAACAGCTCACATGTTGTGGTTTCTGGTCCTCCAGCATCCAACTTAGAGTTATCTTGTTGTGGTGCACCAGTTTAGTTGTTCTCTTGCACTGGGTGATTGGGAATTTGCACAGAATAGTTTTGTATTGCACTGTATAGCTTATGTTATATCATGTGGTTTGTTACCCCGTTTCCCCATCACATGGCCTTTCCCTCACCTGTCCAGGTACCACCTGGTGGTCTCTCCCCTGGGTTACCCCTCCCCTTGCCACTCCTCACTGGTGTCCCATTGGTTGTGGACCTCTCCCTCTGTCCCCATCCCAGGGGGTATAAAAGCTCCCTGCTGCCAGGAAACGCTCTCTCCCATGGGTTTGTCTGCTTGAATAAAGGAGAACGTCTTGGAATAAAGGAGAACGTTTCCCACGTGGAGGAGAGCGCTTCTCTAATCTTTTACCTTCGTCTATGAAGTATTGTGTGGGCAAGGGTCTATATCTAGCCAGAGTGGACCCCAACAGCCCAGGAAACACGTTTCTTCATTATCTGGCTTCCCTTGCTCTGGATTTGTCACTGCACAAAATGGTGCAAACCATTCCGTGATGACCCATGCACCTGAGAATGCAACTCTGCAAGAGCATTGAGCTGTCTCACTTCAGGGCCCTCACCCTGGAGTCTTCCTAATGTACTTCTCTACCAGTGAGCATGAAGTAGTCCTGAGACCAGGATCACGACCCTAGAGCTTTTGCTTCCTAACTCTGCCATGTTACTCCTATTTGGGAAGACAGCTTGCCTCACTTTATGGGGTAGGCATGAAGTTCCTCAGCTTTCTGTGTCAGGACAACCTTGGCATTGCACACAGGTTTGGAGCTAAAAACCTCAAAACCTTTTGGCCAGTAAAGACCTTCTGGGATTTTGATGGCAGCTGAACAAGGTCTTCCAGTGTGGTGGGTGTGAATGCACCTAAGGAGTGGAGAGAGCTGACACAACAGCTCAGAGCCACTGCTGGGGAAGGTCTCACTGTGCCCCTCCCCATGCCCACTGCTTCCCATCCCCACTTGTATGCTCCTTCAGCTTGATTGTGCCATTTGTCAGTCTCTGAGGATGTTGACCCTCAGTGTGGCTCAGAGCTGGGGAGATGGAAGGAATGGTGACTTCAGTCCCATCCCCATCTCCTAATGCCCATTAAGGACCTTTTGAGTCTGGTTCAAGAATCCCCACAAAAAACCCCAAACCCACAGAATATTGAGTAGTGGTCCAACCTATATAGCACCCAAGGCATTTTATCTGGAATTATTCTCCCATCTATCCCTTCAGGAGACCAGGGTTTGGGGAGGGCTGGTTGAGCCTCCACCAGTGTCTGGTGAGTCAAATTTGTGTTTGATAGTGATCAGCATTTTTCTGCACAGTATAATGAAACTTCCCCATCACAAATGAATTGTAATGATCTAGCTAGCTGAGATTTTGCCTTTTATTCCTCTCTCAAGTTACATGGAAAAATCAATTTGTTAATAACATCATAGTTCCTAGAATATAAGGGTGTATCCCACAGCTGGTAACCTCTGCTGTGGAAAGAAGAGGAGCAGGACAGTGTGCAAGTCAGGACTGGAGAGACCTGGCAGGGCTGTGGGAAGCTGGAACAACTTGCACAGCATCTGGAGGCACACCACATATGTGGAGCAGCACTCAGAAAAAAACCAGGTTGTTAATATGCTATATGGAGAGATAATTTAAAAGCCTGCCCATAAAGAGAAAAGCACTATTCCCAGATCAGTAAAAGGTATTCCCAGTTGTGCTAGTTCTTGTTTCTCCCACAACATGCCTCAGTCTCAAGCACTGGAGAGGTGATTATGTGTGCGTGTACCTTTTAGGTCTGCCCTGGTTCAGGGCCTCCCCCTCCACCACGCGTGTCTGAAGCCATGATTAGCCACCTACTTATGCAGAGGTTAAAATCTGGCCTTTAACCTCTTTCCTTTTTAGTTAAGCTTCCTGTGAAATGGGTTTAACAAATATAAATGGCACGTTATTTAGAGTAATACTTTTAATGAGGTGACTAATAAGTGTAAACAGGTACTTAGCTGTTAGCATAGGTGTATCTGTTTAACCCAACTTATTTTTACCCAAGGAGTTTTTCACTTCTGCAGTATTGCCAGGTTGTCAAGTCCTCACTACCAAAGATTTCCCCGTTAGTAAGAAGGCTGATGCTGTAAGAGGAATTGGGCATTTCAGGTCAGTGTGTCAGGACGTGAGAGAATTAACGCTACCGCAAGGCTTCTTCAACAAGCTCTTTTAACTGCAAGACATAATTGTTTAAAGAGTTTGCACCTGAAAACGGGACTGTAACAAGAAATTACAGCAGGGATGAGCTGTGTCATTCGCCTTTATGTTCTGGTACCTATAATGTTGTAGTGATTACAACACTGCAGTATTTTCACTTCCTTCTGTGAGGACATCAGGTTTCCTGTATTTTGGCTGTCGGTCCACGTTCCACTAGAGATTCTCAGACTTCTTCTCTGAGGGTTCCTGGAAGATATGAGGGACACAGAGCCTAAGACAATGCTCTACATGTGCTCTGCAGGGGTGCACTCTGCCCCATCTCCATTCTTAGGAATACAGTTTGGGTATATCTAAGTGATAAAATCTCCTGAATTGGAGGCTGCAATTAAGAAACTGTGTTCATCCTCTGAAGGTGAAACCATAAACACAATACCAGAAATCAGGCTATTGTTGCTACATTTCTCTCCAAATGAAAGTAGCTCTGTGGTAATTGCATGACAGATCTGATGACTGATTCTAAGAAGAACAAGGGTTTCTTAGTACTTGCAGTATTTAAGAGTCAGGCTGGTAGAAATATTTAAAATTATTGCTTTGGCACGTGACCTTGTCCAGAGCAGAGTCACTGCCTCGTCTTTAACACCACCCTGTTGAGTTACTGGAAGTTCAGAAAAGCACCAAGCTCCACAGAAAACTGCATTGGAAGCACAGGCCCTGGCTGCCAGGGCTAAAATCTTTCAGCAGCTTTACTTGTCTCAGAGTGCAGAAGTGGTTCAGATGTTTATTCAGCTCTACCTACTCTTTTGGGAAGTTGCAGGTGTGTTTTGGCATGGCTCAGCTCTGTTGTTGGTTACCTGCTCTGTGTCTGGAACATATGGTATTGATATGATACTCACATTGATATGAGCATTGCAGCTCATATTGCCATGATGTAGGGAAGAATGGAAAGGAAAGCCAGCTAAAGGTCATCTGGGAAAGAAACCAGATCTGAGTTCACTTTAGAAAGTCATTAGAAAGCAAATGAGGACACTAAACGGATGCAAAGGTGGGGAAAAAAGCAGAAGGCTGATTGTGAAGAGCAGGCAGTGGAATTAGGACATTCTCCAGATGGACTTTACAAGGATTAGTCCCTAAGGCCATAGTTAGCTAGACTGGCCTTGGAGGTTAAGCTTTCTCAGTAAGCTACTAGTACTTTTCCTCTGAGGAAAAGCTATCTATTCTTTTTTTAGACGACTAAAGTTATTTTAAGTTTTGGTGTTTGTGATACGTCACCTTTTAATTAACTGATTATTTAAGGACAAGCCACAGCATAAGGTCAGTTGGAAACCCAAAGGCTATATTTGGTCAGACTGATAGGACAAGAGGAATATATTCTATTTGGATCTAAAGTTGGTAATCTTTTAATTCTACCTTTTCTTGGAGTGTGAACAGCAAGAACAACAAGCACGTGAGGAGATGTGGTTCAGTGTAGGGAGATGCCCCTTCTAGAGTGGACATTCAAGATGTTCTGTGCTCCACAATTTCACAAGCATAGGATGACACTTGATGCTGCTGTCCCCAGTTTACAGCTTCAAGCCAAACAGTTTAACAAAGGAAACAAAAGAAATGGTTTATTGGCATTATTAGAGGTTCCAGCTATTGATATGCAATGACACTGGTCACAGTGTAATTGAACCAATCCTCCTACAGCCACTGAGGGGCCACTAGAACCTAGCTAAAACTGGCTTTTATTTTCCATTCTTTCAAAATTTTAAGTTTTACAAAGTGGCCACTTGAATAAAGCCCTTTTTCCCCTGTCATTGGAGACTATTTTAGGAAGAGAGTTCTGTTTAGCAAAGGCTAAAGCAAGTTCCCATTTCTTGAAAGGAAAATATTATGTTGTAGAGTAACCCAACATCTACAGTCATAGGAAACGGCATAGGAAAATGACCATAAATAAATATGTTTATGACTTGAAGTTTGTGGTGTAGAAGTTATTTTAATGTCTGGGGAAAGATTGGGGAAGTATAGAAGATATTTTTTCCTTTTTTTTTTTTTTTGAATGCTGTTGAAATTATTAATAAACATTTAATGTATCTATTATTTGCACTGAAACAAACAGACAAACATAATGTTTCTTGACATTCTACCTTCATTGTTCTGTATAAAATAAGATGGTGCTCTCAAAATTAATACTTTTTTTTTTTTTTTTTTTTTTTTTTTTTTTTATTCAGTAGAAGCCCATAATTCAAAAGAAGTTAAGAAGTTTGAGTTTCTGTACCATAAAGACATACTTTCATTTCTTCCTTGGTAAAATAGGAGTGCTCTTTGACATCCCCACTTTTGTGTCTGGCCACCTTTGATGTAGCTTGAGATAAAAATTTCCTTTCATTTCAAACTTTTCAAATTGAGAACATCTAAATATTTTTCTGTAAGGAGACACTGGAACAATTAATTTAAAATCTATCTAAAGAACCCTGTTCATTTTGACCAACATGAAATGGTTACTTTTTTAGCAAATAAATTACCCATGCAAGAAGCAAAATATTGTTCAGATTTCTTTGTGCTCTCTTCTTGTTCCTCTTCTAAGTCAGTATTGCCATCCCCTGAAAAGCAGGGAGACACACTTGGGAGCTACAGGGATCTAAAATAACCATTAAAAACAGTAATCTCAGGATATTTTCAGTGGTAAATCGTGGTCTAAACAAACTTCTTCAAATTTCTCTGAATAACTAAAAAGACATAAATGAAAATCTGTAAGATCCTATTTAGTTACCCTTTAACAATCAAATAGTAATAGGAAAATAGTCAAATTGCTGCCCAGCTGTGCTGTGTTATGTACTCAGCCATGGGAGCACCTTCAGGCTCATGTTTTACTCTCTTTGCTCCACACCATATTTCCTGTAGAGGATCTTATCCCTGTGTTTCCCAGGCCTTGACTACGTGAATGAAGTGAAGAAAAACCCCACAACAAATCCCACCCCCATTGCTCTTTCCAGCTTAGACTTTCTTAGCATTCACCTTCCAGGACTTGGGCATGGGAAAATCCCGTTAAAGGAGGAGGGATGCTACTGCCATGCCTGATAGGTGGCCAGGATTTTCCCTGGAGCCTCACAGCAAAAAAGGTGGAGACCTGTCTTGAGTATGAAGAGAAGATCAGCTGCTGACCTAAACCCAGGTCACAGCAGCACGACTGATGTGCCTCGAAATCTATCACTCTGAAATTCCAGTAAAATAAGGTATGAATAACGGCATCACTACTGCACATCCTTCAGCTGTTTCAAATTTTGGGGTTAATGTTTTCCACAAAAACATTATGATCTTTTAGTACTTCTCTTTTCCAAAATTTTTGAATTACTTCAAAAAGGCCTTTTTTGGCCCATCAGACATTTCTGGCAAATGAAATGTACAACTTATTTAGCTAGTCAACATATGCTGTCAATTTGCCAAAAGGGATTTAGTTTTGCCTCAAGTGATCAGTTTGTACTGTAATTTCTGGACACAGGAATAATAACATTGAACACATGTATTGTTGGACTATTGTCTCCAGAGGATTAATTAAACATATAATCTTTCTTTTCTTAAGTTCATAATACTCATGCAATTTTGTTAAATGAAGACCCGTTTACTGGAAATAAATGTTCATATTGGTTTAGTCTGTAATATCCTGGACATCTATCAGAACCATAGCCCTTATTTCAATACAGGGAATGTGCACAAACTGAAGTTTTTGATTTAAACATCAAATAAAAAGGAAAGCACTTAGGTCTTCCAACACACTTGTGTGTGAGTGGAGCTGGTCTGTGCTGCTGTGAAGAAAGGGAGTTAGTGAGAAAGTCACATGGGGAGAATTACAACATAGGTGCAGATAATATCTGTAGATGGATTCATTAAAGAAGAGATTTTCTCTTTATTTAACAAGGGTAAACTGCAACTACATGAGGTAGTTGTACCAGTGCTTTGGAACTAGAAGTAAGATTTACCCAGCTAAATTTGGGTTTTGTTGTCTTTTCCATGCAGATCTGTCTACTTCTTTTGCATGCCTGCACAGAGAAAAAAGATGCAGTCAGGCCTAGGTACATGTATTTTACCAGCTGCAGGCTGCTGAGTAGGCAGTGAGGGGAATGGAGCCACTCCAGACTTATCAGTCCAAACTCCTTCCATGTCTGGGCAAATGGTGAACTCAGAGGAGGAAAGCAGGGGACAGTTTTAAATGTTATACTACTTATAGCAATAAATTGTACCAGAGTGGATGAAAAAAATAGGGGTGGTTGGAAAACTGAAAATAGTACAGACAAGGAAGATTATTGGCAGCATCAAAGCCCAAAGTTCCTATCTGGTTAAGAAAAAGGGTGTGGGAACTGAAAATTAGAACAAAATTTGTATATTGCATTTCAGTCTAAAATGGTGACTGAAATAATGAAAGTCTATGCTTCCCTTCCCCCCTCCCTGCTTTTTTTGGCATCTTGAGAAAAGGGAAGCTTTGGGCAGAGCAGATGTTTGGGGAATTCCCCAGTGGAAGGCCTGCTTTGCCATGGAGACTTTTCCCTTTATTAGTAAGCCTCAGTCACTGATCCACACTAGTCCAGCCAGGAGGCCCCTTCACCCATCCCGTGGGACCAGACCAAGCTTAAATGCCTGGGGCAGCTTTCTGCCTCTTTCTTGGGCCCCTTCCTGCGCTCACACCCTGTGTCTGCCTTCTTGTACCTTCTCCCTCCTTCTCTCCCTGCTCTTTCCCTGCTGAGCCCTGGGACTCTCTTTTCCCACTTTGCCATATTCTTAGAGACCTGTTGAGTTCTGCAGCATTCACAGTGAATGACAGGGATTTGGTTGCAACCAGATAACATCCCAGGAGGACATGGGGTCTAAAGCAAAAGCAGCCTGCTACCCCAGAGTATCTGACCTGTCTGAGCAATGGCTTCCATTCTAGAGAAAGCCTACAACATTTTGCACTACCTGGTTTTCCTTCCCTCTTGTTTGCATTCTCCAGGACCAGAATGTGGTCTCTAAATGACCAACTTGTGATTCCCCGAGTGAAATAATTTTCTGTTTGGCTCAAATTAAAGAATTTAGTTGAATAAGAAATAGGATGTCACCTATCCACCAAAGGGACTTCCTGTTAAAACATCTTACCATTTCAAATGTTTTGCTGAGTGTTGAAGTTTCTTGATCTTGTGATTCCTACCTAAAAAATACTCAGATTTGGACAGAGACATTCTCAGAGCAGGCTAATTTCTGCCACCAAACCTATGTTAACTCCTCAGTGTAGCCAGTGAGTTCTCAGGGCCATCAAGCTTGAATCCCTCAGCCAAATCTTCTATATTTTCAAAATGTCTTTTCATGTGAAGGAGCACAATATTCTTCACATCCTAAGTGAAAAAAATAGTCTGTTAGTATAGTGCCAAAAACTCCTGCAGAGGAACATGAAGCACAAGGTAAGGAAGATAAATGAAGGAGAACATATAAAGGAGGAACTCTGAGAACATGAGTAAAGTGAAATTTGAGTGGAAAAACTACTTGTGACAGGTGACTTCACACACAAGATTTTTTCTTGGAGGTGTTTTGATTTAGACTAGTTCATAAAAAGGGATATAGAACAAAACATCTGTCTGAATGCGTATGTAGAAAGACAGAGAACAAAACCGAATGAGAGTGGCCTGAACACACTGAGTTGGATACCATGTACCTTAGATAGGATCAGAGAAGAGAGCATCTAGTTGTAGTCAGACGCCCTGCTGTATCTCTTGCACTTAATACAGTTGCTGTGGCAGAGCTCTGTTTTGGCTGCAACTCAAAAAAATGTTTATCCTAATTAAGTATTTATCATAAGCATTAACTCAGCACTTTTGCAGGGCTGGCTTAAAGAGGATGGGCATGACATCTTGAAATTCAGTATTTTAGTGCAGTACAATGTTTGTAAAGATTTCTGCTTTCACTCTTGCAGCTCTTTCCAGGAATACGTCTTTTGGCAGAGTGCTCCTGAGCAAGAGTGCTCAGAGAACAGGTGGCAATGAGGTTAACAACTCCCCGGGAGTTTGTGCCCCAGCAGCAAATTCCCATTTCTTTGTCTTGCTTCCTTGTAGGGAAGTTTTCAGCTGAAAACTGCAGAGGTTGCAGTCTAAACGGACAGAGACGCAGGTATCACGTCTGAACCGTAAAAGTTTCTCTCTTCCACGCAGTCAGGAAAGAAAGTGGTCTTTTCAGTGAAATGAAACTTGGCCTGATCAGCAATATTTAGAACATGGAAGGAGAAAGTGTTGACATCAGCTGATATATTCTGAGTCTGGGGCCAGAGATTGTGTCACATCATGTGAGAAGGATAAAACCTTGTCAGTGACAAACATCAAATGTTTTGTGGTAAGATCTGCTGCCTAACAATGAGATGATAATTATAAAAGAACATTTTTTTTCACATTTAACCTAGAAGTATAATATCTCCACAGAGATATATTCAGGGCCAATTTCCAATCTCAGTTACATTAACATCTGTTTGGATTAATTTCATTCCAGTTTTTTGCAAGCTTCCTTTATTGTAACCAGGGAGAGCTCCTGGGAATTGCCCTGACCTTGGCATTCATTCTCTCAAGGCTGACTCGCACATTTTCTTTTTCACACTACAAACTTTTCTGAAACCAAGATGGTTGGCTGGCGTGTTAACTGTGGATGTTCACTAATAGATCATTGCTTGTGTGTTTTAGAGTAATGATTTCCACACCAAAATGAAGCAGTCCTCATAGTCCAGTACATTTTCCATCAGAACATGTATTTAAGGAGAGAAAAGGGGAAAAAAAAACCCCAAGAAAGTCCCTGGATGAGACTGCAATAAGTGGATGCAAAGGCTACAGGTCCTGCAGGTAAGATCCATAACACCAGGTAGGTTGGATGAGAAGATTAGTTAATTACCAATAACGAAGGGTTATGAAATTATGCATCGGAAATCTTTTTATTTTTCCTGTGGCATCTATTCCAGTTTATTCTGAATGTATGCTCATCAGACCATGATGTGAGAATGAGACCTGCAAACACTGTTTAAGCACTTACTGGAGAGGCTTAAGTCCCACTAGGAAGAGCAGGCATTGCAATAATTTGTCCCAGTCCTTCTACACCTGTGCTCTAGCCAGGAGCCTATGATATTAGAAAGGCGGGAATGAACATAACAAACGGCCTCCTTCCCTCCTCCAGCATTTGTGGAGGTGATGGGAGTGTGCCTGGGCACTGATTGTGATACTTTGTATGTATGGGCTGCAAAGGATTTCTCTGATCCATTGCGGACTTGGTAGCGACAGCAGAAGAGTCAGACATCACCTTTAGGAAAGCAAGGGAGCACATTGGAGGCAAAGCACTGTATGTGTCTTGTGCAGTTAGTTGCACCAAACTTGGAAGTCTGACAAGCCTAAGTGTCTCCTGGGTGCTCTAAGAGGTACTTGCATGTTACATATGCTACTTTACAGGGAAACAGTGCTGCTGGAAAATCATAGCACTTCTGAGCTGCAGTGGCCGTGTATGTGGGAGACTATAGGACACACAGTGTGACCAGGGAGAATAAAATGCTAAAAATATAGACCTTCTGTGGCACAGAAGTATTTTCAAACTCATATATTTTCAATTCTGCCACATGAACTCATCTCTGAGATACTAATTTAGTTTGGTAGGTAATCATGACTTTCAGAGGGAGGGGTATGATGGACTCTCTGAGGGAAACTTGCTCTGTTTTCTGTCTTGGCTAGTGATTTTTGAATGCTCAGTTTAAAGCTTTTTGATATAATATGATTTTCAAAAGTTTCTCTGCAGTGACTGTCTGAAGACTAGGCTTATCTGTGTGAACAAATGGGCTTTGGAAGTTAGACTGGACATGCTCTTGAAGACAGGAGAAGAAAGAAGACTCTGTGTCACAAAACATATGTATAGGGATGGGAGAGGGGAAAAGCATGTGGTAGTTCTTTGCAGATAAAATTGTCAGTAATATTGCATCCCATGACACATTTATAGATACCAATTTCTTCTTCCAGTAAAGCACAGTAGCTGATAGGAAGTGGAAACTCCGAGTGTTATTTTTTAGTATCCTTATCCTCTACAAAGTTTAAATGCAAGAGCCAAGGGGAATGCCAATGTAATGATGTGTTATGAGACAGCAGGTTATTTGACCTCCTTCCTTTGAAGTTGGCTCTTTTAAGATAGCTTCTTTGTCCTGCTTCTCTTAGAAAAAGTAATTCCTGTTCCCATTGTTGTCAGCACAAGCTTATCAGTGACTTAAAAAAGATGACAGTTAGGATACCAGGGAGTAAATTCTTTGAAATCCGGAAACTATCCAGTTTACAAAATTTTGAACCCATAATTCAGATCCCTGGATAAAGATGTAATTTAAACACGTGGGTTTTGGGAAGTTCACCTTGGAAAATACAGTTCTGTAAGACAGAAAATTAAGACTGAGAAACCAGTAAATGGTCATAGCTTTGGTTATCTGCCCCTTCGTCTTTTTCACATATAGGCCCAGAAATACATTTTGCACTCTGAATGTACCAGCTGTGCTAAGTGCCTTGTGAGCTTGGCCAGAAGGTGAACTGCAAAGCAGGCTTAAATTTCAGATTTTGAGTAGTTTGGGAAATGTTAATAGAAGATGAGACGTTGTTAATATAAGGAGTATCAGCTTGTTTCTAAGTGCATGCTTTCCTGTTCCTGAACCACATTGACTATGCTTCTTTTATTAATCCCCATTAAAACCTTCAGATTTTTAACCCTGGCATTGGGAGAGGTGCAGAGTCCACTGTGTCCCAGCTCTTTCTCCCTTGCTTACACCAGCATGTATCACTGGGAGAGCTGCTGCCTGTTGTTAGACATAAATCCTGGAAGCTTGTCCTTCACTTCGTCACTTGGACAGATCTGCTGAGTTGAAAAGAAGCACTTATGGTCATCACCTCAGCAGAGCTGTTTCCCAGCAATTTTCCCTGTGAAACAACTGCAAGGATCCACAGGGGGAACCCATACACATTAATAATTTCATACCTGGCATCTTAGAGTAACCTGCTCTTTCTTTTATCTGCTTGTTCTACCCCAGTTTACGCCAGCCTTGTGTTGTCCTACTGTCTTCTCATTTATTTCACTGCCAAATCAAACTGATCTGTCCTTCTTAAATGACACCCTTCAGCACCTCCCTTCAATTCACAGAGGGAATGAGATCTTTGCCACCCTTCACTCTGCCCTTGCTCTGTATGCTGCATTTGTACAATTTTGTTCTTCTCTGGAAGGTAAAATCATCAGGGCCCACACTGTTCATTTTCGTAGACAGGTAAAGAGGAAATTCAGCAAATGTGTTAGTACAGGCTGAGCACAATAATGCTCACCTTACTGCTCTTTGAATTTGTCTTAAGGCCAGTTGCATTAATATTATGATTCTTGATACATCTGTGGATATTGGAGGCTTCCAGAGAGCAGAATAATTAACAGGTAGCAGGAATTCTATCAATTTGTTTTTTAGAATCCACACATTTACAGAATTTATAGCTTTTGAACTTAGGTGTGTTTTCTGGTACATAGGTGTGCTTTTTCTGGTACTTAGGTGTGTTTTCTGGTACATAGGCTTTGACAAAAGACATATTCTGTCTCTTATTTTGAGACATATTTTTTTAAGAAGAAGCAAATGGAATTTCTCCTTCAGAAATACTATTCACTTTATTTCTGGTCCTGGAAGAAACAGTGAAAATGATTTCTTAATTTTCTGTGCAAAGCCACGTCAGTGAGACTATTCGTGTGAACAAGATGAGTGGTAGTTAACCTCAATTTAGCAGGGGAAATGAAAGTGCAGTATATAAAAAAAACATGCTATGGCTGGCTTTCTGTTCAGGCACTAATGCTATTTTTAGAAGATCAAATGCATTAATTTTGCAACCTATGTCCTGCCACAGAGCTGCACATCTACGTAAGGACTGACAAAATTCTTGCATAAATCTCTGAGCAGCCATATTGCAACAGAGTGGGAAAGCTAAGAGTCAGACAGCATGTGAGCAGGCTGGAAACATGAGGGCAAGGTACAGAAACCACCAGAAATGCAGAGAAGTTAAACATGCTGGCAAATTTTCATGGTATATTGCTCATACTGTAGTTATCCGGTTGTGAAGTTTGTTAAGAAATGGATGTAATGCTCCATCTAATTGCAAACAGCTGCCTATTAGGCAGCTTGGCCAAAAGTTTTTAATTCCACCCTATGATGATGAAGGAAATGGGCAACTGTGGTCTGTGCTGTGTGTGAAATTTCTGAACACTTCTTTGCAAAGTCACAGAGTGTGGTGCAGAGCTGAGAAAAGTCTTTTGAATTGACTGCAGGCTTTAATGATGCAATCTCTTCCTAGTTTTACCAGAATGAGTTTGGAAAGCACAGACCTGCATAGGAGATCAAATTCCAGTTCTTGTCAACTTCACAAACTTATTTCATATGAGGCTAGTGACTGCCAGCGGAGAAAGTGGTTTGAGCAAAAATTGGATCTGCTCATCTATTATGGAATTCCAGGCTGAACTGGGAGAAGGAAGCTTGGATGGTAGGCAAAAGGAAAGCTCTTGGGAACCCTTTAAATAGCTGACATGGAAAATATTGCAATCTGGTGCATTTTAGAAGTGGTTTCCTGTAAATGTAAAGTCTGTTGTGAATTAAAAAAAAAAAAAAAAAGAAGAAAGAGTTTTCGGGAAGTCTTCATTTTTTTCAGTGTATTAAAGCTATCCAAATTTTTGAGCCAGTGTAATTCTTGCCCACCACTGATTAGTTTTGGAAAACAGGTGTAGCCACTAAAATTTTTTACAGGCAGTATTTACATGTCTTAGTCTGAATGGCAAACAGTCAAGCACTAGGAACAATCAAGGATGCTGAAAAGGGGACAAAATGCAAATTTTGCATTGCTATATCATCTCGTACACATTTGTCTGTGGTATAATATTGACTTTCCAGAAAAAAGAGCTGCAACAGGTGTAATCTCTCTGGGCTTCATCAAAGCAATAATCCTGCAGCATTCATCATAGCACAGATGTGGGGATACATGCAAGGCCTGTATGGGTGCTAGGGAAAGGAGGAGGCTGGTATTGCAGATGAAATGGTGTGCCTAGATGGATGCAGACAAGGGCAGCTCCCGAGAGGCTTGGCACTGAGGATTGATCTTGTGTCAGACTCTTTCTAGTGATTTGTTTGGGCATTTTTAGTTCCAAAGAGAACTGAGATGATACAACAATACTAGAACAATTGGGAGGACCTAGAGTTGAGGACTGGCATAACAGGAACAAAAATTTAATAATATTAAGTGCAAAGTCATCACATTGTTATGGATTAATGCCAATAATTTCTCTACATGCTGGAACTCATCTTTTGGAAATGTATTAAGAGGAAGAATATGTTGCCATAGGTTACTGTGAGGTACCAGCATTGACATGGCCTTAAAGAAGGCCCCTAGGAAGGAGAGGGAAGTATTGCCATCCTAATACAAACACAGCAAAATTATCTGGTTTGCTGCATACTGTTCTGGTCGGCCATGTTCAGGAAGGGGAAAATTCAAAGAGAAACAGATGCAAAGAAGGTCCAGAGAGGTTTGGGAGAAAAGACTGCTGTCTTCCAGGAGAAGGAGTTTAGAAAAGTCTATCTCTCTTAGCCTAATAAAATGAAGGCTATAAAGGGAGGTAATTGCTTTCCAGAAATAAATCAAAGAAGTAAAAAGTGGAAAGGGAATAGAGCTATATTTATCAAAGTCCAGTGCTGGCACAGGAACAAATAAAGGGGATCTGACATTGTGCAGGAAAAGAGAAGAAAAGTCTTGACTGTCAAGGCAGGGAGGGTGTGGAACAGCCTTTGTGTGGGAGGAACAGCAAAAACTGAGTAACTTTCAGCTGAAGCTCTGCTGCTTTATGGAGACATTATATAAGGCTTCCAGTAAAGGCAGGAGATGATGAACCCAGTGACTCGGGAAGTTCATTCCAGCTCCTAATTAGCCTATCATTTTAGTTCCAGGATGTTGTAATCACTCAACCTAAATGTATCAAGTGAAGTGTACACTAAAGGCAAGCCTATTCCTTGTATGTGGGAGCTCTGTGTTTGAGCTGAGTCTCACAGCAGCTCTTACACCAGAACCACTAGAGGCATTTTTCAGTGAGATGCAATGCATCACTAGCCACTGCTGTACACTAACACATTGTCTACAGATCAAGGGGATTGCACATTCATGTAGCAAATTTTACTGTAATTCATCATCCTTCTGTTACATGTGTCAGAGAAGGGAAGTTAAAACTGGGGTTTTCTGATAACAAAACACCTTGCAAGAAGAAAATCTCTGTTGTAATTACTTACAGACTTCTCCAGACATCTCAAATTGCTGTCACCATCATTATTTAATGTCTCACTGTATCCCACTTCTCTTGAAAGTTGCTGTTGATACAGTCTTCTCTCCTTCCACAAGGCACAGCATATTTTTTTTAGTAGATTGCAATGAGGAGTCCATTTCCTAGACTCATCAAGGATTGCAGCTGTACCTGTACTCAAGAAGTTTTAATAGGAATCATCATTATGCATCAAAGGAAGGTCCTGACCAGTGTCATCAGTTCATAAGTATGCATAAGGATATCTTGGCTACCCTTGGAGTTTAATATTCCATTCAAAGTATATCATGACCCACGTGCCATTGAAAATTCAACTCTGAATTTCCACTGTTGTTGGATAGCTGGTAGATGACATCAGCTGACAGAGTCTTAGAAAATGATTAGAGGGATGGAGCACATATCCCATAAGGAAAGGTTAAGAGAATTATTGAGATTGTTCAGCCTGGAGAAGGGAAGGCTTCAGTGTGACCTAATTACAGCCTTCAAATACCTGAAGGGAGCCTACAAGAAACATGGGGATACACTTTTTGCACGGGCATGTAGTGATGGGACAAGAGAGAACGCCTTGAAACTGAAACAGGGCGGGTTTAGATTAAGTATCAGGAAGAAAATTTTTACTGTGAGGATGGTGAGGCACTGGAGTAGGTTGCCCAGAGAAACTGTGGATACCTCATTCTGGGAAGTGTTCAAGGCTGGGTTGATTGGATGGTGCCTTGAGCAACCATGGGTGCCCCAGCCCGTGGCAGGGGTTTGTAACTAGGTGATCTTCAGGTTCACTTCCAACCTAAACCATTCTGTGATTCTATGATTCTATGAAAATGAGCAGACAGAAGCACAGCTTTGTTAAGGTCTAGCCAGATTGCCTATAGACCTTTCTGTTCAACTGCAACCAATATTTTAAAATCTCAGATGGAAAAGCAAGACTTAATTTAATGAGAAGAAAGAAAACACTGAATATTATTATCTTCATTGTCAAACTCAATGCAGAATATTTCAGAGGTACAATTAACTAAATATCTTTCAGATTACAATGAATCAATAAATTTATTAACACACATAGCCAACATTTTTTGAACTTGAGTGAGCAGGTATCTTTTCACGTCTCAGTGCCTGAGTAGCTGTACTTATTTTTCATAGATCTGGGGAATGCAGTTTCTGCTGGAACTTCATTGGTAAATGAAGTTTACTTCAGTTTACTCAAACCTGAATTTCAGTCTCCTTGGTAGTCCCCAATTAGTACATGTATACAGCAGCTCTAATTTTAAGTCATTATCTACAATAAAATAGAGTAAGAGAAAGGCAGCTAAACAAACAGTGATGGGACGAAGGTAGGAATCACACAATGTGAAACAAGCTATAAGGAAGAAAAGGTCAAAAAAAAAAAATAAACAACCCTATCCTAGCTGATTTTTGACCTAAATAAATGTTTTATCTCTATTTTGAGGACTCTTTGCAACTTAATGTCACCATGTCGTTATGACTGACGTTTATGGCCATTTTGTGGCTTTCCCTTTAATTCAAAGACAGTTCTGAACCTTTCTCTTAACCACTCCTGTTGCCTTCTTCCAAACTCCTTCTCAAAGCAACAAAATTCCAACAATTTCTGTTACATCCTTCTTCTGCTCTCTTGTCACAATGCCTTCAGAATCCACTGCAAAAATTGTGGTCTATCAGGTGAAGAGCTGTGAGTACCCTTCTACATTCCTACTGCTACTTTTTTTTTCTATTAAGTGAAAATTACAGTATGGCTATTTAAGAAACTGGACCAGTTTTTAATCCCATTTGTTTGGCATAGATAACTAACCCTTCCCATTATTAGTAGGATTATTGTTATTATTATTATTATTACTATTAATATTGTATTGTCACTTTAAAACATTTTATTATTATCATTGTCTGGAAAACCCCATAGAAGAGATTATCTTTCTATATTGACCTTCTAGAGAGAGGTCCATTTACTCTATTTGTCCTTTTCCCTAAAGATGAGTATAGAGATTACTACTACTATTAAAATCTAAAATAACCACCCTTCCTGACTCACTGCTGAGTTTTCTGCCTTTTCTGACTATAATACGTGGTTGATGAAATATGTTTTTCTGGCAGTATGGTTTTTGAGCCTTCTGGTTTCGTTAAAAAATTTGGTGTTTCAACAGTTTGTTGTCTGGAGAAGGAAGCATCTCTTCTGGTGTCAATTTAAGGTGGTCATCACAGTCTGAAACAAACATGTGAGACTTTGCTCATCAAGCCTTTGTGTGATACACACCAGAAGGTCCCGGACCAGGAAGATCCCTTCTTGACTAAGTGTTAGATCATAGGCTTGGTTTGTGACAAAGACACAATGGAGACACGGGGTGTTTAAAAGATGTGCTTCAAAAATAGGACAGTGATCGGGAAGCGGAGAGTTACTTATTTTTCTAGGTAGGAAGTTATTTCTTTCCTAACTAAAAGTCAAAGTAGAAAAATGTGATGCCTTTTTTTTTTCCCTGTCAAATTCTAAAATAGTTATTGCAATATTACGGCTTGGGCAAAATTCTTCAGTTGTGTTATCTATGTTGGTTTATTTTTCAGGATTTTGAAACCCATAATTCCTTCTTTTTCTTGACTAAAAATGATGTCACCCATAATAAAGTTGTAATGTCTTTTTGGTCATTACTTCTCAGTGGGGAAGGCATAGGAAATTTTTAAAGAGAAAACTGTTCAACTTTATACTTTTAAAATGTATAGATATTACATTATAGTAGTTCTAATATTTCCCACTGAAAAAAAGGGATCCATTCTTTTAGTCACTGTACAGTCTTTGGGTAAATCTTTCCAATAAGTGAAACAACAAGGAAGGGGACGGAAAAAAAGCCATTGATAACAAGAATACTTATGCCTATTCTACCTATATGCACTTTGCAATTACAAAATGGGGTTAATTTTACTTAATGGAAGAACTAATCAGATTTAAACATGTGAAGGAGAGAGTGGCAGAAACACTTCTGGGCATACACACATATTTCCCATGTGGATCTGGTCTAAGACATCTTGACCACAGAAAATGTGGGTTTTTTTGTTTTGTTTTGTTTTGTTTTGTTTTTTTTTTTTCCCCCTTAAAACATTTGAATCACATCAAAAAGTGTTAGCATATATGCATAGGGTTGAAAGTGTATAGGTTTGGATTTTTTTGGGTCTCTTTTCTTCACATTACACTGTGGTAACATTCTTCCTCTCTTGTGTCAGCACTTTTGGTTTTCACTCTTTGTGAAAGTTCCTCATTTTACAAATGAGTAGAGTCTATTTGCCTTGTAAAACAATGCCCATGATGAGACCATTTTTTTGCAGGCATGAAGCAATCTGTTTTCGATTTTCAGAATGAGGGATTTTTATTATCTGTTTAAAGAACACTCTCTGGTTGCTTACTTTTTTTCCCTGGTGCATCAATAACACTAATAAAAAGGAGCAGATTAAGATTTGGCTTGTGCTGGAGGAACAAACAAAAACATCTCACATGGATACTTGGTATTCAGAAATGCTGCTTTTTCTTTCCACTTTTGCAGAAAGTTTCTTTTCTTTCGTAACATCTAATGAAATACTACACCAAAAAAAAAATAAATAACAGATTTTTTTTCCCAGAAAATGCTGTTCACAAACATCAAGGAGTAAACACTCTGTGTCTAATACCTTCACTGAGAACTTCAGTCTTGATGATCTGAGAAGATCTGCAAAAGATCTGAAAAAGGCTACGAGTGACTATGTTTATAATATTAATAATTTTCCTGCTATTTTGTGTTCCTCCTGTTTCTTTTAGGCACCTGCTCTTGCATTTTGTGCTCACTTTGTAAGTGTACTGGGTTGGACTGGTAGCTGCTTCACATGTAGCCCATGTGTGGCAAAATGGGACCTCACTCAATGTCAACTGAAGCATCTCTTTTCTCTCCACTCAACAATGTGAGTAAAAATAGAGATTGCTGAATAGAGTTTTTCCTCAACATAAGGCCTGGGGGCCTCTTAACAAAACATCTGTGAAATGAATTGTTCATGTGCAGACTAAATGTGTTGATTAAATTTCCAAAATTTTCTCTGGTCAATTAGAAAGCCACCTGTAGTGTATTTTTCCCTTAACTCACTAAGAGGCTATTGATATTCATAAGCTGCTGACTATTAGGAGCTAAATTCTGCTTTTATTTAAACAGTTCACAGTCACTTGAGTAGCTCTGCTGAAGGTCACGCATGCACTGAGATTTCTTCCATTAAGGAGGAGTGACTGTCAGCCTCATCCACCTAAAAGCAGTTTCCTCTTGACACATATGTGACTTTATGGCAACTTGCAGATCCTTGTGTGTACTGCAGCTGATCAGGGGAAGTCCCTCTCTAGGACGAGAATGTAGGACAAGGTTTCGCCTTATGACTTCCACCTGTCCAGTTGCTGGGCTCCAGATCTTCCTGGGCTCAGTTTGCAGGTGGAACAGCTCACTGACCTTACAGTGTTTCAAAGCCTTTATTACTGCCTGTGTGAAAGTCACCAGAGTAAGAGTCTATGAGATTTTGTGGGTGTGAGAGATCAAAATCTGTTTGAAACTATGAGGTCCTAACCCAGTTTTTGATACTTCCATGCATTATTTCAAAACACTGCTGTGTTTTTTAGTTTGTTGTGTTGTCCCTCAGTACAGGACGTGGCCATCAGGTAGGTCTGGGCTTCGCTGCCTGGCAGGGTGGCAAAAATGGCTGGTGTTTGGTACCTCAGCCAGTCTGGAAACCAGACGCTAACATTTTGGAGAAAAAGTGAAGCTATCATCCTTTCTGCTGTGAGGGGTGGTTTGTGGTAGCTGAATGTATAGACTGCCATGCAATTTACTTCTACTGGGTCAGAAGCCACTGGACACCACTGTGTGGATGCTGGAGCTCTTTACTCTTTAGCAGCTCCCATTCCCATGGGACAAATTCAGCCCATCACAGAGGAAGGAGTAGCGTTCCCACAGAAGTAATGAGGAATCTGAATCAGAGGCAACTGCTCTGCCCAACTTGAAGATTGCCAGTGTCTCAGCACACATAACTGGGAAAGATCCAGATGGAATCAATTTCCACAATCCAGTGGGTGACATGAAGTGGAAAACATTCAAGGAGGGTAGAAAACAAATAAACAAACAAATAAACAAAAAAAATCAAGAAAAACTCTTCTTGTTTCTTATTGCTCAACAGTTTACTATGGTTATTGTTCCATTTTGCCCACAGACTTGTGACCCCTCTCATTTTATTTCACACTGCTTTCAATTCCCTTTTTAAAACAAAACAAAACAACTCAAAGTGTTGCTAAAGCTGTGTCAAACTTATTTATTGCTGTTTGCAAGTCTTGCATGGGCTGATGTTAGTATCAATACCAGAGATGGATGGGACACCTGTCCCATCCACACCATTGCACACACAGTGCTGAGCCACCAGCGACGCGCCTTGATTGGACATTGGAGTATTATATGAAGAGAGGGATGAGTTAAAGGAATAATTATATTTAACAATAGTCCGCATAAACAGCAGGCCTCCATCCTCACACTAGCACTGCCTGAGGTTTTGAAGTGCTGCTAATGCAGGATGAATTAGTGTTTTCACAATCTAAATAAATAAACACAGTATATCTATATACATATTCATATCTTAAAATGCATGCATACAAATGCTTACATGTACAAATACATTTATATGCACACAATATATCCAGAAAATTGTGATCAGTGTGGATGTCAGGAAAAGCACTGCCTGAACTAGCTTACACGTGCATACAACAAGGCCTTCTCCTCCATATTGCTGTTTCACCACCTTTATCCTGAGATCAGCTAAAGCATGGATGTGGCACAGAGAAAGTACAGCGCTTTTAGAGTGCCTTGTCTGCTTTTGCAGAGGTGCTATTTACTGCTTACACGCCAGTTTAAGGACACAGATGTACTAACACAAGTACCTTTGTTCCATAATTTGCTCTGTCTCTAATGGGAGCAACCTGTCCAGTAGGCAGAAGATTCTCACCCTGGGACACTCAAGACTGGAAGGAAGCTGAGCCGTCCCTTTCCTGGACTGGCTCCATGTCAGGCATTCAGTTTTGCTTATAAAATGTGAGAAAAGCCCCAGTGGGGTAAATGGTGCTTGTGCTGGCAAAGGAGAGAAGCAGCCTGCAGAGATGTAGCTTTGTTCAGAGCATAGATGCCTGTGGACAAAAGCCTCCCAGTTCATATTTCCTGGTCCCTGGGAGGTTTAACAGTGTGTAGCCAGGGATTCATCCCTGTGCCCAAGCTTGCTCACACCGTGTGCCTCGGCATGGGGTAGGAGAGGCCCGTGTCTGCGCTCCACGGAGCCCTGTGGATGCTGGCACTTCCAGGGCTGTGTGGCTGCTGGGTGGAGCTTTTCTGGAAGACAGTTCTGGAAGTGGGTGCCTCAAGCCATCTACATCTTGCCTTAAGTCCCAAAGCACTTTTTTTTTTTTTTTTTTTTCCTGTTCCTGACTCAATGTGCCTCAGAAGACTTCTGGTAACAACTTGTTTTTGGCTGGAGATACCATGAGAAAATAACTCCCCCAGTGCTATTTTTTTTCTGGCTCTCTCTTTCTGAGTCCTGGACAGAATTAGAAGAGCACAGTCACACCTCTCCTCCTCTAAACTGTGAATTTATTCCCAGTCTTTTCACTTTTCCTCTTCTCCTGAGTATTGCAGACACCTTTGATCACTTTGTTCCCATTTTGAATGCTTTGTTCCCCGACTGGACTCTGTCCAGTGTTCCCACAGGCAGAGCCCCAGCAAGACAGGGTTTGCTTTTACTTTAGACATCATCTGGACAGTGGAGCACCCCTGCCAGCTGGAGCAGCCAGGAGCCATCCAGGGAAGGAGGCATCCCAGGTTCCAAAATGTATTGCTGAAGCTCTGCCAACAAATGTAAGGGTGAAATAATGGTATTCAGAAGATTATTTGCAGTTTTTGCTGGTGGCATCAGAGTCTGATCTCAATTACAGTGAAGTAACCAGGCTAGATTTGGATCTGGATTAGACTTGACCACATTTAAGTCCCTTTTAAAAGTTTGCTTCTGCCACGCTACTCCAATGAATCAAGTTGTCTTGCACATAAAGGCATATTATTGTCCTACTTCCTTAGCATCTTTCTGTTTGTTTATTCTTGGGCTTATGCATGAAATTTTCACCAGTAAAAATATAATAGGCTTTTAAATTAATTTAATTAAAAAGATACAATCATCTGTGAAGATTCTTAAATTGAATTAAACCCATTTTGTTATGGACAGAGCATCAACATTGCAAAGTTGGTCTAGTACTGCCCTGTATAAGGTTTTCTTTAAGCAGTTACTTCTGATTGTGCCAGGTGTTTATAATTCTGGATTAATTTGCTGACATTTCTAGCTGAGACCTTCCTAAGTGTATATTTCACTTAGATGCTTTTGCAGAAGCTAACAACCAGGATCCAGCAGTTTTTAAGGATGATATTAAGGATACATTGGTAAAAAGTTGATTTGATTTTTCTTTTGTCCTTTTGCTTTTAAGAAGGGCTAGTGCTTCTATGCATTGCCACTAGGATTTGAAACTTGTCAGGGGAGAATAATTTTTTATGTCTGGAGTGTGTTCTCTCAGTTTCCAGTGAAAAGGAGATTGAATTTTGCATACATACCATAGCTTATTATTAGAGTTTTGTGAGATATTTTTCTAAGAATTATGGTCATCTGTGACCTAATCTGCCCCGCCACAATTCCTCCCAAGATTAGACTCAGTAAAGATATCCTACATCTGGGTTTTCTTGGACATATCCTCCTTTTCTCACTCTGGAAACCTTGTCAGTGCAGATTTTGAGGAATTCATATACATGTCCTGCGCAGATGGTATGAGCATGTGTTGTAAGTCTGGTGCACTCCAGAAGTCCTTGATTTACAGCACAAAGTAATTGTCCATAGTGTGAGGAACACGGTCATGATACCAGCTCAATAGGTGCTGGAAAATAAAGAGGCATGCTGCTCTACATAGGGAGTCTTGAGCAAAAATTTGGAAACACCTGGACTGCTTAAGCAGACTGAGGGAAGAGGCTTATTTCTTACACCATCATTTTAATTCAAATTTTAATCCCAAACTTTTCATGCTACTTATGTCTGTGTTACAAACATAAGGCACATTGGTATTCACATTGTACTCCTGGACTGTCCAGTAAAAGATGAATGGTTTCTCACAGTAAAGAATCTTTAATTGGTGAATAATTAAGAAAATCACAGTAATGATTTGAATCTAACACAAATAAAAATCAAAGCATGAACCACAATAAATGAACAGTTGGTGACTGAAATGTGATTTCCTGCAAGTATGCCTGCTATTTGATGGTGGTAGCAAAGCCTCGGACATAGAAAATATGTCAAACCCAAAAGTAAATGGACAAAAGTACTATCTAAGGTTCCAAATCAGGAAATTTCCACCTAGGATGACCTAAAAAAAATAAACAGAAACCTAATGCACATAGTCAAAAGCTGTTTGATACCAATGCCCCTGAACCGCAACATTTAAAATTACTACTGCTCATGTAATTTTCCCCAAGTCTGGTTTGTGATCTTTGTGTGTACTAATGTGCCAGAAGTGCATATCTTTTGGGAAAATTTGTGGCATGCATTATGCAGTGAGTTAGTTGCAAAGACATCAGGTCTCATACATTTGAGCTGGGCTCATATATTTTTGGACTTATTTATGGCTGCGATTTTCCATGTATTGTGTCCTAATACCACATGGCCATTAAAAACTCAGGAGGTATTGAACTGGCATGTAGGGCCTTCCTTCACAGGTAAGACTGAGGCTGCTCTGACCTTGCAGCTTAAGCAATGAAACTGGAAAAAAATTGCTTTGCCAAGAGTAAATCAGGCCTCAAGTCCCTGGGGTTGCTCTGCACTTGGCTTCCCCTCTGCTCTGTCATGGCATGCTGGTGGCCCTCCCTGTCAGGACAGGTACACCATCTGCATCACACCTACATTTGGGCTGTCATTTAGGTACATTTTAGAAAGGGGTTTTATTTTTGTTTGTGTGTTTGCAGTTTTTTGTGCAAAGGCTGTTTCACTTCCATAGACATTTCCAAGGTAAATTGGGATCTAATCCTTGACACCCTGTGAAGATACAGGTAAAGTTGAACTGGTCATGTTTGGCTTTTCCATCTTACTGGTCATTGCTCATTTTTCTTCTAAATCAAGTCAAACCAAGTAATTCCAGAAGTTACCTTGAAGCAAAATTTTGGGAAGAATTCCTTTTAAAGGCATTTTAAAATGACAGAATATGCATGTATGCATGCATATACTTGAATTTAACATTTTGAATAGCATTTCATCTCTGTATTTTTATCAAAATAATATAAAATTTTAGAGTATATCCGTACATTAAGCATCAGATTTTCCCACAAGCTGCATATTGAGCTGGAAAAAAGGATGAGACATATCAGTTCATATTAGGCACTGGTGCCACACATAAAACAAAAGGGATGGACTCTTATCAGTTGGGATCATGCTTTGATGTTATGTCCTCAGTAATAATATTCAGAATTGCACAGTATGTCAGAGACCTGCTACTAAGTCAAGAAAAAAAATGGTGCACCATGAAACAGGTAACAGCATAAATCCTTATAGAAACAATAATTATTGGAAACATCTTTTTGGGATGAGAACCATATAGCTTTTAAAATATGTTCTTGGGGAAATTTGCCTTGCAATTTATAGAATATGAGAATAAATGGTCGACCCTACTGGCCTTTTTTGACAAACTTACATTGCAAGAAAGTTTTCCAACCTGTTCTTATGTGAAATGAATGGAAATGAAAGCAGATTTGGGCCCTGTTTCTATATGGTTCATATTAGAGATGGGCTCAAACCAAACCCACTAGATCAGAACATTCCCAGACTTTGAGGAAGTTTGGCTCTGATTTCAGTTTTAAAATTCAGTGCTGGCTCCTTTCAACAAGGAACTAAATCATCTGAGTGCTGCTTTGGGAAATTTGGATCCAGATCAGTACTCTGCAGCTGCAGCCCTCATTGAAATCTAGAGCTCCTTGAGACCAGTCTAGGGGGGGTCAGGAGACCACGAAGCTCTCCCAACATCTCATCCTTGCAGACAGCCCAAGTGAGGGCAATAGTCACACTCGGGCTCTGCCAAGAAGGAGATCTGGAAGTAAGAGGTGCATGGAGGGCACACACACAGTGCCGTGTATCAGCCCTCTCGGGAAGGCTGTGTATCCCAAATCAGCCAACACTCAGGTTAGTTTCCCTGCAGTGTCTATTCTAACAGTTTTGTTTGACAAGTTTTCACCGTTCCAGTCCCTGTGGCGTAGTTGAGGACTGGGATTGTGTACGAGCTGATTGGTCAGATTGGCTAGCAAAACTGTTAGTGGAAGCTTACAAAGTGCTTGATCCTGGAAAACCTAGAGCTGTGAGTTCTGAAGATTTGCTGACGATGGCAGTGACAGGTGAAACAGACCTGAAGTTTGTGCTGCTGTTATACATGGTAAAGCCACTGCTTTTTACATTTTTCCTTAAAGTCAGTCAAAAGAGTCTAAAATGTTTCTCCCAAGTGGCCTGTATGACCACACCAAAGCCACTGAGGTGCTGAACCTCTGCAGCAAGGACAGCAGGTCCTGCAAGGAAAGGAATAAATACACCTCTTAGATTTGGTCCCATTCTCTCTGCCCCAGCACCATGGCTGAGCTGCAGACATGGGGGGCAGACCCTGCAGTGATGGAGTCATGAAGAAAGGCACGGTGATTTCCTCCAAACTCAGTATCTGCACAAGGAGTTGGGAGAGGAATTCTTGGAGACTTCAGGTGGAGAAATGGACCTGTATCCTAGGTCCACTCACTGAATGGCTACTTGCCTTTTGTTCACTAGACACATCCTTCACTCTTCTGTAATATAAAGGGGGCGAAATTATTTTATTCCTTTGTTGACAGAGACCTGACTGGACTGTCCCAGTCCAAGCTGCTGTTCAGCTAATAAAGCAAGTGCATTTACAGATCCATAGTTTGTGACGATGCTTTGTAAGACTTGTGTGATAAGAAACATGTGCCTTGCAACCTTTCCATGATCCTGTTTGGCCATGAGGATTCTTGAAAACGGAGTGTGGCAGAGGAACAAGACAGAAGATGCACTTGGGAATGGGAGCAGTATGGTCTATATTATGCCATCTCTCTCAAAACCCATTATTTTTTTACTTCAATCTGTTGGACTCGTTCTGTGTCCATTTTAGCTGTTCAGTACAGTGACAACCTTTCACTTTCTCTCTGTATTGCACTTAGAACAAAGGAGAGCCCATTTCAATTTAATCTTTGGTGGTATTGTATTAAACATGCATACTCTTAACACTGCTTTTAAAGATCTCTTAACACCTTTCAGGTTTAAATATTGACTGTGTCAAAAGTCACTTAAATAGGTAACTCACTGCAGTGCTGTTTTTCGAAAAGAAAGATTTTGGCCATCTCCAGTTCTTGTTTCAGATGGTCTTTTATTCTTCGTGTTAAACAATCACTTTAATTGAGCCTATAGACCTCTAATATAATTGCAATCCATCAGCTTTTATGAGTTCAAATGAAACAGCAGAGAGTGAATCAGTGTGGGAGAAATTGTCAGATTCTTTGAGGTGGTTGGAAGGAAATTTATTCCTCAAATAATAACAAGACATCATGTACCATCACTCATCAAGCTCTTAACACCTAATCTTGCACAGGGCAAAGTTTTCAACAAGTTCTTCAAAGGGGTTATGGTTTTGTTGGCCACTAGATATTTTTGTATAACCTCTTGTGGAAGTGCAGCATTTCCCTAAGCATGTGGAGGTGCTAACTTCTGTTACTGACTCGCAGAAAGCTGTTCCTGACCTTGCTGAAGGTTGACGGAACATAAAGTGGTCCTTGCAAAGAGGCAGTGAGTTTGAGCTTTCTTTTCCTTCAGCTGTTAAATGGTCATTGAAGTAGGACATGTAATATTCCACTTTCCATATGCCTTAAATAATTTTGAAGCCAATTTTTACTGTGCCTTTTGACTTTCAAACAGGATTGCTTATGTCTAAGAATCACATAATATTTTTCTGGGACTCTAATTACTTAGGCTGACCTAATGTCCTAACAAACTTTGGCAAAAGCTACTTTTACTCCTTTTCCCAGTGGGACAAACTGCATTTACTGAGCCATTATTTTGCCATGTTAAAAAAGGTGAAGGGCCTGATACTTTTTATACTTTTGTGATTCCCTAATGAATGGAAATTACATTAAGATGTAGAATGGAGGATTATCCTTACATTGTAGTATATGGTAATTTTAGAAGAGAAAACAGAGGTATGTATTAGTCTGACCTCATTTTTGCCAGGTTACTGTGAAGTAAGAAAAGTACTGGAAATGTGTACGTAAAAAGCTCGTGTACTTAAGGTCAGAATCTGCCCAAATCCATTTTTACCCCTAGGCTACTAGTCCTACTGTCTGGAATTCCCTTCCTATTTATTGCCCTGGAATTCTGTTATTTTTACAGTACTTGAGATTTCTAGGTCTAATGCTCTTAGAGTTTTACAAGGGAACAGTCTCCTGAGTAAGATCTGAATTTAGGATTTGGCTGACATGCTCCATGACTGACAAAGTTACTGCAATTGAGCCTGATCTTCTATTTAGGTCAATTTACAGTTATCTTTCCAACCCTTTTTGGTCTTACCTCGAGGAAGCCCTAAAAGTATGTGTTTTTTTTTTTTTTCGTCTCTTGACTTATCTACTCCTTTTTACTCCTTATATTGTTATTTTTCACCATCTTTTACAATTTTGAGTTTGTTTGGAGGAAGACAAAGCCCCTAGAGCTGCAAAGATTTACGGACATGAGTAAGCCTTAGACAATTCATTGGTCTGCTGGAATGTGTGTAATTGATAAAAATTAGCTCATCAAGGGTGATTCAGCTGTGCAAAGTTACTCATTTGCATAAGGTTTCAGAGTATTAGTGCAGCATGAAGCATACGTAATTCAAAAGCAGTGTTGGTCTGAGATAAGCACTCTCCTTGCCCTTGTGTATGTTTTTTTCTTTTGTCTCAGGAGTCTTAAGCAGAAATACATTTTTGGCAGCTTCAACAAATCAAATAAAATTTAGAAACAATGGCAGTCTTAAAAAAAATCTGTCAGCAATGATTATTCTTTTTTTTTGCTGTAGGCACATTTTCAGCTGAAAAAGAGTTCTGCATTTAAAAAACTGTGGTCTTAAGAAAGCTCATTGATGCCCAAGTACTTTTGCAAGTTAAATCTTCAGGCATAAAAATGCTTTTCACTGGGTTATCCATCTTATGGAAGCTCAGCCAAGCAGAAATGTTTCCTATCAAGCAGAATTTGATGCAAACCTTTTCTTCACATTGTTGTGCAGCTACTTTGGGTGGACAGAAGGAATTGCAACAGTTTTTTGCTTTGGTGCACATGTTGTCCAAGTTGCTGAGAATCAAGGTACAAAAATTCTCTGAACCTCACAAAACACTGACCTGCTGGCCCTGAAACCACAAGGAGCTGAAGCAAGTGCTCCCATGCAGAGATAGTCCCAAAGACCTGAAGGTAAGTTAACTCTTCTGATCTCTCCCGAATCAAAGGGAGAATGCTCAGCACCATGCAGGATCACAGAAATGTAACTTGTCGGCTTGGGACCAGCCTGCTTAAATGAAGCCATATAAAAGTGTAAAGAAAATATGGTGAGCAGGGGCCAGAATAAACAATTAGGGATGGCTGAGAAGAAAAAGGGGTTAATTTTCTTTAATTTGTCTGTCTGACTCTTTTTTGACTTGAAAACTCCTGCACTGATATCAAAGTAAACTCAAAATGTTTGTGCTGGCAGAATTACACTTGCATCAGGTTCATTTGGTTTTGCTGTCAAGCTAAGAATTGAGCTTGCAGCCACACAAACCTGTACCTGTTCTGAAAATTAAGGAATATTAATGAGTCTGGATATGATTTTGCATTGTTCTTGCATTTTCCTAGAATTTCCTGCTCTTGGGATTACAGCATTGAAATTTTGAAACTCAAGGAGACCAAATGCATGGAATAGCCATGAATCTGGATGGGTGAGAGCCAGTCCCCAGAAGTGCCAGCCTGCAGCATGTCCCTGCTCCAGGTCCACCTCCTTCATCTGTCTGGAAAACATGGAGCAGAGGATTGATGAGCACAGTGAACCCAGCTAATAATCACTTCCCTCCCTGTGGGCAGAGGCTGGGCTCTGCTCCAGCCGTTTGACTTGTCTGGGAATACATCAGCCTGGGTGCAGGACAGAGCACTTCCTGACTGGGAATCCTGGACTGTTGGATCCTGAGCTGGACCTTGCTGTGGAATAAGCAAGGGGCCAGTGGTACAGCTGGAAAGAAACTGCAGGCTGTCGAACCTGGCTCCAGTCCCACAGGGAAAGGCAGCCTCTGCCCCTGTCACTTCTTGTACCTCCACTGCATCTCCTGGACCACCTTCATCCATGATTCAGCTCCATTTGTTGTCACATTCATCATCCTTGTGTATGCAAAAACAAAAAGGCAAATGACTGCCATGGAAAAAACCCAGTTTGTCAAATGAGGGAGAAGTGGAAGTTTTGAAACTGTAGGGAACTCATCTGGTGTCTTGAAAAATATCCTCATTTCAGCTGTGGGTGCAGGGCTAGCTTGTGCAGCTGCTGATAGACATGTTTTTGAGGAGACCATCAGAAATGTATCACTAAATGGCACTAGCTATCTGGAAAACTTAGCAGTGTCATTTGAGAGACAATTTCTTCTGAGTTTTCTGGACTTGACTGTGCTAATGTGACAGGGATGTGCTGGTTTTACTTCAGCACAGACACACTAGACATCTTTTTTTTTTTTTTTTTTCCTCAGGATGATTCTGAAATTGTCTGGTTGGAGAAGAATATTTACATTGCTCTTTTTGTTCCTAGTTCAAAACCCACCTCCCTTAATCTTCATGGTCTGTATGTTTTAGCCTTGCCTCTGCCAAACGAAAGACCTGAAGCTGTTTTACGTGTTCATAACTCTGCTTATTTTCATAGCTGCTCCTGACTTACATGTGGAACTCCCGACTGTGAACATTTTCTGTGCCACTTTTTTCAGACTGTGCATTCTAGGTCTCTCCACATTATGGCCCATGAGTCACAGAACGAAATGTCTAACAGGACATTTGTGTTATGTCTGCAGCAGAAAAAAAGACCTCAGTGGTTTCACATGAGAAAGTTGAATCCTAAATGTGGGTGGAAAAAAAAAATAAAGAAAAGGGATAAAAAGACACCACCAGATAAATATGATACATGTATTCTTTTCCTGTAAAAGATTTACTTATGCAAATAAACCACATTTTCAAAGACACTTCTTGGGGGTTTTTTTCATACTTTAAATGGGTCACCTTGAACAAAAGCCATATTATGAAGGAAAAAGAAAACGCAAAACAAGTCTGACCTTGAGCAAATTTAGTGTGGCAATGATTCATCCCAGTATCATCTTAGTCAGATAGTCAGCCTCAGCTAATCATAAACCCATGATTGCTGTATATATGTGTGAGTGTATTTATATAAATATACATATTTATTTATGGCCACTCATATTGGAACGAGAGATGAACTCAGCATCTGTCACACATAGCACAAATTAGTCTGTAAGACCCTGTTTAGGGGAGATCTTAAATATGCATTAGAAATTCTAAGGTGCTGTGTAAGTTTAAGAGCACTCACATGCTTTTCTGAACTGAATTGCAAGAATTTATTCCTATCCATATTGAAATCTGTTGAAAGACCAGCCCAATGGTGCTGACTTGGCCTTATTCAAGGGCTGCACCTCTGTCTACATCTAGTGAAGCTCAAGGTTTTCTTTAAACAATTGTAGCAGAAATGCTGTATTCAATATGGAAACATAAACTAAGTTTGGTGTCTACATCTAGGGGACTTGTCAGTAAAAAGTGATTGCAAGCTACAGCCAGTGGTACCCCTTATTCAGAAGAGAGTTATGAAACATTTGTCCATTAAGGCTGTTTGTGAGAAATCCCACTTTCCATGCGACAAAAACAAACCAGGCCCTTCTGCTCCTCCGGTCAGACTGGTGAAAATGAGAACTGCTGGGGACCCTGGGGGGCTTTTCCATCCGACATGCACATCTTTAGTGAGGGAAAAAGCAAGGATTTATGAAAGCCCAGAGGAGAGAAGCAAATAAAATAATTTATCCCAGTGTGAAATTAGAAAGGAGCAAAATATATTTGTGCTGGGTGTGTTTCACTTGTCAGTTTATGGGTTCTAAGCAATCTAAATAATTACTGGGTTGCAAACATGATGTCTCCAGTTACCCACATTTTATCTTACCTTTTTGTTTTTCAAAGAGGTTCAAAACCAGACAGAACATACTATTCCTTCACACTCTGTAATGTTTATATTTGGAAATAAGATTAGAAGTCTTCAAATGAAAGAGAGTTTTATTTCAGGGAGGTAAAATTGCTTATTAAGCCTGCCCTTAAATCCAGCTGCCTGACCAAACCCTAAGTGTTGCAAAGTGCAAACATTTCTGTGAGCTAGAGTTTTCTGCTACTTTCACTGCTGCAGTCAGCAAGCCATTGTTAGGCAATAGGTGTAAGTATATGACTATATGGGTGGCTGTGTTTGTAAAGAATGGATAATACCCTTTATACAAATCTTCTTTTAAGTTTCAGCACTAAATAGAAAACATTCTTGCAATCTCTTTGTTGTTTGGTCAAACTTTGACTCACACTGCTTTCCAGAAATGTTCCTATTTTTTTAAGTGTCCCCAAGCTATCTATCAAAATCAGGTTTTTTTTCTAAGAAAATTCCATTTAGAAAGAAGGAAGTAGAAGACAACAAAGGCAGACAGCCTGTGACAATGACTCATTATGTTCCTTATAAATTATGGCTGTGAAATTAATGCAAATTGTTTCTCACAGCTTCAAAACCCACTATAAGACAATAACTTAGGGCTACAGAAAGAGAAGCACCTAGAGAAATAATGGCATTGAAAAATTTTTGTAAACAGAACGAAGTGTGCAATAAACAGTAGAGTTATTTGGAAAGCCCTCGAAGATGCATTAGCAGATTAATTTCATGTTGCGGCACGCAAAACTAAAACAGAATCAAACTCGAACTTGTGGCTCTTGTGGTATTTATTAAGCCTGAAATTTCTGTAATTTGTTTGGCAAGCTACCATTACATGGGGCAATACTAATCGGGAAAAGATCTGAAACCTTCAGGAAAAGCAGCAGATGTTCAACCTCTAGAGTTCAATCTACTCTGACTAGCAAAAGCGCTTTATTTCTCTGTGTCGGAGGTGGACTTCGTGGTGTGCTTGGGCTGCAGGAAAGCAGAGCACTGCAGCACACGCTGGAAGCTTAGCACACCACCCTGTTGGAAGGGATTAGAAAGGCTCATGGGCTCTTGGTCTCCATGTCGTCTCAGCGTTCAGGTACTTTGTTGTTATTTCTGTCAGGAATGGGAGAGTCTTCAGAGCCAAGTGTGCACACTTGCTTTGCTGTGAAGCTTGCATGTTTGCTCTGCTTCTCAAACCAGGCTGGTAACAGAGTTATTGGTAAGCGTGGCACGAGCCTCCAAATGTGTTTGTGGTTGCTAGAATTTTTATGTTCTTAGTTAAGAAGATGGATCCCTGCAGCTGCATCATCACTACTACCTTCCCCTACCTACAGTGTTGGTACAGCGTCTCAGAAAGCACTTGAAACCAAACCAAAGACCTCCACAGCTGAAGGCACAAACCATTATAGTTCTGTCCAGAGCACTACAGTCTGCAATGAACCAATGCCCTCTGTAGAGCAAATACCATTAAGGGATACCCAAAATTCAGTGACTAGCGCATGGTCGCTTTAATTGATCTGCTCTGCAGTCACTTGCGGCTGTCTCTCAAGAGCAAGGATCCATTAAAATTTGTAGACAAAGAGCTTTAGCCTAGAGTCCTTTGGTGTTCAAGTCTGTTACTCCTAAGCACGCCTCTTAATTGTGCAAGGCAGCCACATCATTGCTATACTGAAAATCACTTTGTTTACAAAATCATTTTTTATGTCTTAGTTCTCTTTGAGGGTCAGAAAACAGATTTGGAAACTTTCCTGATGTACCTTTAAGAAATGTCTTAACTACCAACAGGAGCTAGCTGAGTCACCACCAAGTCACCATGTCCCTGGGCATACACTACAGCTCTAAGTTACAGCAGAAGCATTTTGGAGGAATTGTGTTGGTGCATGTACATATATTTGTGTACTGCCCTAATTATTGTTTCAAACTTAAAGGACTTAAGAGGATGAACTCACTCAGATCTGGCTTTTACAAATACTTCGGTAGTGTAACTGAATTCCAGCTCATTCTCTCCTTTGAGGGATAGATCTGGCAGTGTATCATAAGGGATATTTTCCTGTCATTTTAAGAAAGCAAGGTCCTTTATCTTTCCATGAAATTACAAAGAGTTTCCTTGAAGCCATAGCTTATCACGCATCCTGACCAGCACGGAAGCACTCACTCCTGATCATTACATTAAAAGGTCTTTTGAGGAAACGGTTTGAACCTTTGATCCCAAGAAAACTATTTGATAGGGCATATTTCATATCTTATGTGTATTTCTTTAGTGCAGCATTATTAATAGTTCTGGTTTTTCCACCAACTGCTTTAGCTGCTCATCTTTTACATAAAAACTCCCCAAGAAATGACACTTTTTTTCTTATTAAGAGAAGTGTAACAACTCTCTTGTGTTTTCAGAGATTCCACTCTATTGACAGTGGACTGGATTAAAGGACTATAATTTGGACATTATTACTACAGCTATTAATGGGAACATCATGTCTTTACCAGCTCCCCAGGGTTTGGGCCAGATTGTCACCCCACCTATTTCATCTCCTAGCCCTCTGTCATGCCCCACATCCTGTATCCAGGTGAGCTTGCCTGGGTTTAGGTAGACAGAGTCAGACCCCTGTTTCACCTTGCCATCCTGGATGGTGAAACAATGCTGGCATAAATTCAATGGGCCCTCAGCACGTCAATAGATATGTGAGCCGAGGAAGGAAAGGGGAAGACTGTTTTCAGGAGGAAAATAAAAAGGCAGAAGGCTGGAGGGGAACAGCGTGGTGAAACACAGACAGAGCACATGATAAAACATCTCCTTTTAAGAACGACACAGAACTGCCACCCTTTTCTATGCGCTCCAGCCTTGCCATGGGGCAAGGTGGCTTCAACCAAAAAAGCTCTGTCCTCACATCTGGGTGGTAGTGAAGAGATACTGGGGCAGGAAGAGTGGATGATGGACTTCACCTGCACCATTTCCTTCTTTTGTTACTGTACCATTTAGTTGGTTGTCATTCTACACAGTTCCTGACCGTCCCTTTGTACTTGACAATAAGCTATTACAAATGGTTGCATTAATGCTCCCTGCTGATGTAATATTCCCTCCTACAGTGTTTTGACAGTAATTCAGTAATTGTTTTCTGAGTGGGTTACTCTTTCTTCTGAGAAAAAAAAAAAAAGTAGACAACTCTTACATTGTACTGCCTATCCTCAAAATACATCACTGAAACGAATTTCTCTGATGACCTAACTGATGCTGGCTATCAGCTTTCAGCTGGCAGGCAGGGCTCAGTAAGGCTGCATCAGTCCTGGGTTTCAACCATCTTCCTGCCATTCCAGGAGTCCACAAGGCAACTGTGTAATTGGCTCATACTCTTTTCTTGCTTTTGCTGAGCTTTTTCTGCTAAACCAAATGCATTTCTGGACAAATATTCATTGTTTTTCCTGCATTATACTCTACAGCTTTGTGTGGCTGCAATTAGATGGCTCTGCACTGGGTTCACTTCTGGCATAGTCTCCATACTCTCTCAGGAATGCCATGTTTACAGTGCTGCTAGTAATCAGAGTAAGATGAGATGAGGGAGTTTCTGAGGCTGGCTTTCAGGATTCTTTAAAAAAAAATTAATGACACTATCAGCAGCAGCTTCAGTTCCTAACAAGTGCGTTATCATGTCCAGACTCCCATCTGCCATGATCTCATGGTCAGTAAGTCGTGCCAAGCGCCAGGCAAAGAGGCACAGCTCTGGTTACGATATGGAGAGAGTGTGACAGTATCTCTTGGCACAGAATTGCAGAGTGTGCTCAATGACTATTGCTTTACCTCTTTAATATGCCCTGGCTACGATGACATATGTATGTGCAGTATAACACGATCTCAAATGGTTGTAAAATTTGTTGAGTGAGTAAGTGAAAAACAAGGGAACACCTGGATCCTTCTGTAGCGTCTGATCCTGCACACCATGTGTCTGAGCCTCAGTGGAAGTAATTTACCCACTCTGAGCTTCACTCCAAGCAACATTTTTTCATACCTTTATTCCACCTGCTATGTAAGAGCTATAGGGCAATATTTGACAATATAAGGGAGCCAAGAGGTGTGTTTCCCACGTACAGCTTCTCCCAGGCCTACATTCTCTATCCTCTCTCTGGATGCATGAATGATTGTAAGAAATATATTAATGTACTTTTTTATATGTAGAAACTGTAGTAGTAATGAGACAGAACAGGAATAATTTAAAAAAAGAAATATACTTTGTAAAAATATCCAGATTGTTCAAAGACATGCTGTAACTCTGCTTAGTGACGTGAATTTCTGTTCATCTTCTTTATTCATTTGATTTCACACATGAAGATAAGAGACAAAATTCAATGTCTTCTCTAGGAGCTTTGTGTAAATAATGGAGCATAATGTCTTCTCTAGGAGCTTTGTATAATTGATGGAATATAATCTGAAGAGGAATCTAGAGCTCAACACCTTCAGAGAGGTGTAAGCAGTATTTAAAAGGAACTCAGAGTCCTCTTCTTTTTTTCCACTTGGGAATGAAACAAATAGGAAAAGCTCCTTGGGGGTCCTCCCCTCAGCCTCCCAAGACAAAAAAGCAAATAAAGAAATAACAGTGGAGGTGAGGAGCAGGGGGAAAACAGGATCTCAGAATGCTAAGGTGGGCATGGCACTACACAGCATGCGGAAGAACAATGAGTGTTTGTGTTTTAAATGCTCCCCAGTGCAATAACAGCTCTCCTGCAGTACAAGCAGCACCCTGAAGCCTGGTCCCACCTTTCTATTTCATCATATACCTGCCAGACGGTGACAACACTACTCTTAAAAATGGGCAGTGTGCATGCATTTGGCTTGTGCACTGTTTATTTTTTTACCTCACTAGAAACATAATCTCTAATATATGTTTCCACATCTCTTAGTTGCCAAGATCAGAGCTGCAACTCAGCAAAATGTTTAGCAGACTAGAGTGCACCAGAGAACATGCTTAAATTGTTGTAGAAATGAGATGAAATTTTTTCTAATTCCATCTCTATTCTTTGACTTTGTATTTTTTCTCACTTAGATGATCAAATTCATTAATTTTCTCGTCCATATATATGTAGCATTTGAATGTCTACTTTTATGCACTTGGAGGCACATTAAAGAAAGAGCTGCTTTGTTTAGGGCTGCTGATTTGAAATAACTTATAAGAAAACTAAAACTGAAAGACATTGTTTTGGTGATTTTTTTTTCTGAAATATATAATGCGAGAAGAACTGAAACAGGATTTGACATGACTTTATGCATATTTTTGTTTGAGTTTTGCATCATTTGTCTTAATAATTTCTGAAACTAGATTTCTGATGTTTTTGTTTTGAGGCAATAATTAATTTCAAAGTTTGTCTGAATTTAATGTTAATTTTTAAAGGGATAAGAAAATTCAATGAAGAGCTAAAAATCACCAAATTGAAAACAAAACAGCCCATTCTGAGTTGAATGAAAGTTTCAGTCAGTAGTAAACATTTCTGTTGTCTTGTTATTGTTGTCTTGTAAAAAATGTAGTTTCAGACTAAACCAAAACAAATTAAAAATTATTTTTTTCTTGAAATAACTGAAAACTGAGCTTTTGAAAGCTGTAATTGAAACCACACAAGTAAGTTGGAAAGGGAAAGATAATCTACCCACCAATCCAATAGTCGTGGTCAGCCATTGGATGAAAATTAGTGGGATTTATCTAAATTAATTCACCAGTTAAGGTTCTGCTGTATAAACCTGAACTAGTCCCTGTAAGTTTCTATTATAGCCAATGGCATGAGATAAACAGGTTTTTTTTGGAACATGCATCACATCAACTCTCTCCAGCACCTTTCTAGGATGGCATGGATCAGAAGCTCCTACTTGTTTCCTTTGGCAGTAAAAAGGGACCAGTGGCACTGCTTAAATTTGTACAACTCATGCCAAGTCAAACGGGGTGAATTGCACCAATTATGTCTTTCCAAGGAAACAGAGGTCAGGCCCAATGTAACTGAATTACATGAAATAGAATGATTTTGCTATTCTTCTTGCATGGATGATCAGGAACTCCAGATCCCAAGACAGCAAGCTCCCTCATCACTCAGGAATACAGAAGAAAAAGTCCCCTTTGCAAGATCAGAGCCAGTTCTACCAGACATTTCAATGCTAAGTCAGATCAGTCAAGTAATAATTAACTTTAATTGGCACACCCACAACAGCAACATTTATCCAGTGCAGCTGAATTATTTGAAAATCATGGGCATTCTTATCTTTAAATGAAGAGAGCAAAGAAAATAAACTTTAAGCAATATTTCTAATATTACCATTGCTATTTTTGTATGACTAAGACCAGACAGAGGAGTCCTGGCATGAGGTAGTGCTGCATTTTAATGTCTGGTCATTGCAGTATTAGTAGGTATGAGCACTGCTTATCTCTAAAATGACTCTGTGTTATCAAACCAGCTGTCAAGGGCTGATACAGCTCTTGAGGGAACTGGACTTTGGGGAGCCAGTGAGTTCTTACGTGTCTCTCAAGCACAGGGTCAGCAACTCCTCTCCCCACGCTCAAGGAGAGCAGCCTGCACTGCATTTTCACTGGTCTTCTGCTCTTCCCTGTGCTTCAAAAAGGACAATGTGTCTGTTTACAAGGAATTAATACCTGAACTGGACTTTAACTGCACTGCTCAATGACATAAGCTCCAGAAGCAGTTTCAAACATTGCATTTAAAGCCAAACTCAAGTACAAGATAGGCAGCCACTCAATGAATATCTTTGCAGATGAAGAATAATTTCATTACAGTTATGAGTGGTGTGACTTGTCTTCACAAAGATCTCCAGTGTCAGCAATTTTCCTCTGGGTGCAAAAGATGTGACATAAAGTACAGTGATAAAATCAAGGAGAAAAATATATACTGGTGGAAGGAAGGAAGGAAGGAAGGAAGGAAGGAAGGAAGGGAGGGGAAAAAAGGTAAAATACCAAAATAAATAAACTGAATGAAGGAAAAAAAAAAAGAAAATGCAAGAATAAATCCTAGTGACTGAAATGGTCATGTTGCTCTGTGTTGTACAGAACAGGTTAGAAACATCAAAAAATCCACTAAAGGGTATTTAGAAGAGAGCAAGTGGTATATGTGCGGAGTGGACTGGGAAGGACCCACTGGCTAACAGCACAGATAATATGCTTTAATGGGGACTGATGAACTGTGGCTGGTTGTTTTGGAATGCTTTCTTTACAAGTGCAGGTTCCAAAATTTTTTCTGTTAGTGTTGCAATGTGCTTTGCAGGAAATATCTGAATGCCATTAAGTCGTGACTATCATACTTTTTTTTTTTTTTTTTTTTTTTAAATTTTAGGCAGAATATATGTAGCGGTGCAAAATTAATTAAGCAAATAAAAGAAATTATTTTGTAGGAATATATGTATCAATATAATTTTAAAGCTTTTAAAATGTAGAAAATCGTTATTATTCTAATTTCTTTTTCCTGTGAAAGAACCTCTTACATTTTATTTTTTAGCCTTCACCTCCCTCTTCATCTCTCTGATTCTAATATCTTCAGGATATCTTGAAGGCTTCCACAAAAGGAAGCAGAAATGCGAGAAGTGAGTGGGTAAGACTGAAGAAGACAGAGCTGTGGTGAGAAATAAAAGCTTTGAGGAATCAGGGAAAGTGGATTGTGCTGCTGAAGATATAGATGAATGAGTAGCTGCTCTGTATTGATTCAGGTTAGAGGAGGAAGGGTCTGATGTGGTGTTGTTATTCAAATGCACAGGCTCTTGGACCAGGTATGATGAGATGACATAAAGGGAGTGTCTGCCAGTGCCGGAGAAGAAATTTGATCCAAAACCTTCTCATTCATTGCCACTTTTTAAATTGTTTTGTCCTTTCCAGTGTTCGTTAGAAATAACCTGCACACAAACTGTGAAAAAAACAGAAAAAAAGTTTTCTTTCTCCCAAGTATAGAAATTAATCTTTTCATGACAATCTTTGAGAAGCAAAATGAACAACACCACATTTTGGCAAGAGCTGACAGGGCAGATGCAGCAAACAAGTACTTTCCACTACGGAAAACCAAAAACATTCAACTTTTGTGATCAGGGGTTTGCAGAATGAACTGCAGTAGAGAACTCAGCAGTACAAAAAGAGACAAAAACCTCCTGCATGCTACTGGAGCAACAAATGGTATATTTTATCTACCTCTTTTAAAGCAGAAGAATGTTGTCAGAAATATTAACTTCTTACATGAAAATTTATGGTGTTTCTTTCAAATTCAGGGAACCAATCTGTGTTTTCTGGCACAAGGAAATCAGTTTTGTCTGCTCTTGAACATAGGCTAGTCTGTGCATTTTCTTTAGAAAGCAAATGTACAGGAAAACACTGATCTAAATAATATCCTTTATGTCTGTTGGCCAGTCTGTGCATTTTCTTTAGAAGGAAAACACTGATCTAAATAATATCCTTTATGTCTGTTGGCATAACACAAAACACTTTATGTACCAGACTTCACTTCTTTGTTTGAAGTTAACTAGCAATATAAAACTTTCAAAAGTTGGCTGTGCAGGTCTTCCTTTGGACTTCTGGGGAGATGTCTTCAAACTGGCATGTTTTAGCCTGTGCTTTGCTTAGATTTGTACATTCTTGGTATGTGTGTACACCCTTGTGCTATACAGGGACATACAGTGCGTGATTATGAATGCTCACCAGGAGACCTGCTTAAGACACGTATTCTAGAGGCAGCAGAGACCAGGGCTTGAGTATTTGCCCAGATGTCAGGTGCTGCTGAATTTTAATCCTGGGTCTGGCATGGATTTGCTGTGTAGCCTGTGGCAAATCACATAATCTCCCTGCATCAGAGTCCCCACCTGTGAAGTGGGGATAATAACACTGACAATTTCCTACCTCACAGGCTGTTTTGAGGATTAATGGATGTCTGAGAAGTGCTTTGTGTACTGGAAGTCCTGGCTTATGGGGAGGTATTTTGACTGTGTCTGACTGAAATTTGGATCATTGTTTTGGACTTTTCAGGAAGAATGAAAGAAAAATGTATAGAAAATAGCAGCACCATCCTAACAACTCTTTTGGCATGAAAAATGTTGCTGTGTCTAGGTCTTGTCATGCATGAAGTTGTTGTACACAAGTTCACTGTTGGTATCAGCAAGTGGCCTCACTTAAGGAAGCATTTGGAGGATTAATTCTTCACTTGGAAATTCTCACACCAGACCCATAGAGTCTGAATAAGAACTTGAGAAATTGGTGAATCATCCAGTTTAGTTTTCTGCAGACTAAATTCTTCCTTTCTTGCTGCAGTTACCCCTATATTGCATGTTGGTGTAACCTAGGCCTATGACAATCACTGAGAAAGGACACAATCTTTGAGAAGGTGCAGCCCTGACACACTGGCAGGGCTAGGAGAAGAAAAGGGAGCAGGAGTGCCAGAAGGTCCCCCAGTGAGAGAGGAATGCAAAAGGGAAACAAATCCCATTCTTTAACAGCCATCCATTGCCATGGTGTGAGAAGGCAGGATTGTGTATGGGAAGACCTCAAGGACTCTGAGCTCTGTACCCCAAGGACTCTGAGCTCTGTACCCCAAGGACTCTGAGCTGCCTTTGGCTCAGGTAGGGACAAAATGCATTCAGCTGCTGTGGCTACCCACACAGCAATGCCAGTGCTATGGAAGGTGCTCCCCCCTGCCTCAGCATGCCCTGCTCTCACCCCAAGAGTAATGCTGCCTCCTCTGTGAACCACTGAGGAGAGAAAAACCAGTGGAAAATGGGGGTGGGGGGGGGGGGGAATTTTTTCCCTCTGAGTATTTTCAAAGTCAGCTAAGCTTGCTAATGTGGGGGTAGTTAGCTGAGACCTGGAAAGATGCGGTTGAAGGTGGGGGTGGCAAACATGAGCACCTTCCACTGGTGTTTCTGATCAAGTTCCCCTATTGCAAAACTAGGACTTCAGCCTGAGTGGGAGTGGTAGAGTCTAGTCCCTTTCATGGAAAAAGAGAGACCATGATTCTCCATTACCTGCAACCTTGCATAGTCACTATCAGCCCTGCAGAGTAGGAGTAAAATACTATTGGTCTGATTGGTACCTCCACTTTTAACTCACTTTGCACAGTGTAAAATGACTATGAAGTAAGATGTAAAAGGTTGGAATTATTGATGGTAAAACCATGAAATGCCCATGTCATTTTTTTCTCATTGAAGCTGTGGACTGAAAAATCAGACAAAACCCCCATAGCACACAGTCTGGTCTCATGAAGGCTCATGTTCCTAAAGCTGCCTGTAACCGACTGCTGTCGAACAAAGACAGAAATATGTGGTCTTTTACTTCCAAGAGTACTTTTCACTAAGAGAAAGGGGAGGTTGGCAATATAATGTCTAGCAAGATTTCAAACAACTGTTGAATAGAAATGGCCAGGGAAAAATATGTTAGCTGGTAGTGACCAAACCTCAGAAGAGTTTTGAGTTCATAGTAATGAATCAAAACCTTTTTGGAGATGTCAGAGTGTTTCTAGATCCATCCAAAACACAGGAATCTTCTTTGCTCAAGTGCCACAAATAATCACTATGTGTTGTGTAATGCATTAATTACCCATATTTCATTTTCCTAAGCCAAACAAGACTGGTAAGATATCCCTCCAAAAAGAAGCTGGCTGGCACAACAATTGTAGATTAAGCTGTTTTGTGATGTTTCCAGATCAGATCTCTCCATGGTCATTCAGTTCTGAATTAAAAATATTTATTCTGGCAGGATTACTTTTCTTACAATACAGATTATATAAATAATCTGTAAATAATAAAACTATATTTCTTTCCACATCCCCCGCCCAAACCTAGGAGATATTTTCTAATAAAAAATAAATTCAGTTAGGATATTGTCAAAATATTCATGTTTCCTCCAGGCTTGAAGAATAAATGCCCATTTTACACTAAGAAAGTTCTTTAGGGTGGAATATGTTTATCAAAGTTTGTGATCAGTGATCAGAAAATATTTCCTTTTCAACAAGCTGTATCAACAACACCTCTGGGCACAGATGAGTTTTGGAGAAACTGAAAGGCAGCTAAAAGATAGGGGAAATAAAATCCTACTCATTCCACCATTACACGTCACATTTCATGGTGTTTCAGGATATTTCATACATGTTTTATCTAGCGCCTTTACCAAGTCTTTCAAAATAATGAGAATTCTCTAAGAGTTTTCAAGTAAAAAAAATAGTGCTGCTCAAGGGAGTGTGCCACATAACCAACCCAGGGAACACTAACCTATCAGGAAGTTTGTGAAGAAATAGGAAAACTTGATGAGCTCAAGATTGTGGAAGCCATGAGAGAGAAGCCCATGTTCAGAGTAGTCTTTCCCTCACTGTCTCTTCCTTGTTGGAGAGAACATGAGTCAGCAGACAGATGGAAAACCTTGAGCCAACTCTCAGTCCTCAGAGTGCAAGAACCTCTGGAATTCAAGGACACAACTGCTAAGAAGGTCTTCTCTCACTATCTCCCCCCCTCCAACCCATACAGACATTCACTCCCACTTTTACAGGACAGTTTTTCAGCTGAACTTGAGCTTTTGCTTAGGAGTAGAAAAGTCTTAAACAAAAAGAAAAAAAAAAAAAAAAAAACAAACCAAACACCTATCAGAAGCAGATCAGCACTAAAAAAATTTAAATCTCCAAATGATTTGCCACTTCAAACATCTGGTGCTTGGCAACATTTGGATGACCTGCTGAGAGAAAAAGCAGAGAGATATGTTCTTATTTGAAAACCAGCCTGAAATCAGGAGGCTTCTAGCTTCCAAAGCACAAAACCTTCATTTTTCCTGCCTTGCCTTCTGCCTGCTTTGTCTCTCTTTCTTTCTCAGGAAAGGCAGATAATAGTGACTTGGATCTGGGTGTAAATGCACTATTAAAACTTATGGACAGTAACATATCTCCAGAGTTTTGTTTTTGCCTCAGCTGTAACACCCGGCCAGAAAATGTTTTGTTCCTGCCATCCTGTCTTTCTTGACCTTCTCCTTGCTTCAAGCACAGTAAATCAGGTTTGAAGACAGGAAAGAAAAGTAAGGCTTAGGAAGGTGAAGGCACTGAAAGGTTGGTGCTGCAACCCTTGTGCTCCAGACCTCTGATGTGTGGCATGGAAACACAGAGTACCAAGGCCCTGTTTCGTCCATGTTCACCACTGGGTAGAAATCCAGTCATTCCATTCCCACATGCTCCACCCCAGCCTGTTTCCTCCAGCTCCTTTCCCTTCTTGTACCCCTCACTGCAGGGCATTGCAGCAAGCTGGTTGAAGGGTGGTGGCTTTGTCAGCAATTGTGTCAGCATGACTGAGGTGGTGTCAAGCTGCTGCTGGAAGGGCGGAAATAAAGCATGAGGTAGAGCAGGACACTCGCAAGTGTGTTTTGTAGCCAAAAAATATAGATGGAGGACCACACCCTGGGGCACTTCAGCATCCCTGGGCATCTCAGCAGGATGATGCAAAGATCCTGTGTGCTGAGCAGAAAGCCACCAAGAGCTGGTCAACAGGCAGCAGTAGTGATGATGAGATTCTGGAGGAGCCTGCACTGCAGAGCAGCAGGTTTTCTAGGGAAGCATCCTGTCCACCTGCAGCCTAACTGAGATCCTGTGAAATAGCCAGAGAAGGCACAGTCTTCATAACACAGCCTTGAGGAGAAAATTATTGCCACTCTGGTACACACCCTTTATGTATCTTAGCATGTAAGGCAAGAAGGCGAGGAAGAACTGGCAAGAGGGAGGTGGAGCTCCTGTGCTGTCCACAGTCTTGAGGAAGAATGGAGGCTGCAAGTGAGTGTGTCCATCTGGCTATCAGGCCTGGAACAGAGGCAGGGATGTGTCCTCAGTCTTGGTGAAGATGCACAGCCACATAAGGCAGGTTGTGCAGTTCATTTGTTGGAAAGAAAATGTTTGGGGAGCAGCCTGGAACCTCGTATGGTTCCAGCTGTGGTGTCTCATGTTCCACTCCTTTCACAAGCTCCATTTGAACCATTCTTAGATATGAGCTCTTTGACTCGGCTGATTCTGCTGTCTATATTGTAAACCCAACATTAGGCTAGAGTGTATTTCCTTAAATTCCTTTTGATACATTTCATTTCCGTTCACACAAGAAACAAAAAGTTGCAGGCGAGTTTGGCAGGGCCATAACCAAGTTTTCTAGAAAGTTTCAGGACAGCTATTTTCCTCATATACACAGCTCATTGTTTTGCTGTGGTTGTTAGTGGTATCACTCCAGTGACTTCAATGGAAGGATTCCTGGGATGAATCTGGCCCACTGAATTAATCCTAATGAGGCACAGAGGAAACTACCAGCTTCAGGGGGAGTCATTATTCTCCTTATGAAAGAGTTAACACCCTTTGAAGGATTTCAGGAACACACCCTTTCATTGACTATTTGTTTTCTACTCAAAGCTTCCAGTGCTATTTCCCTTCTCTCCCTGTTTTGTGTTGCCCACTGCAGCCCATCTACAACCAGAAAGCACAATGCTTTGGGTTGTGGTGGGAGTATTCCAAATCTTCTCACTTCCCTCTTAAAAGCTGCCACTTTTGGTGGCAATTGATTTTCTTAACCTGTCATCTGACATGAGAGAAATGAATGTCAGTGAGAAAACAAGGAGCACTTATTTTCTTTTACTGCCAGGACCGCCTGAATAGCTGCAGAAAGGTACAAAAGGAATGAGGGTGCATTTGGCTTCTCCCCCTCTAATGGGAATCTGACCAAGAGTGCATAAAAGCTGTCTCTTTGCATCACTTACCAGCTATCATCACACTTCCGACTGCAGTCTGCACTTGGTCAGAGGGGAAAGAGGGAGGAATACATATCTGAACAGACTCCCAAGACCCTGGGAGCACATTATAGAGCATTTTGTGAGCTGTCAGAGCTGTACCTATCCTCAGGTTGCAGGGCACCCATGCAGTTGCAGAGCAAGGCTAAGAAGACTTGGCACAAGCAGATCTAGAGGCTTTGCAGGTGGAATTGCACTGTGGGTCTACAGTGAGCTATCCCCAGTATAAACAGACAGCTGCTGCAAAGCATAACCCAGCAGTAACTGTGGGAAGACTGGACAGAGCTGAGAGACTCAGAGAAGAACCTATGTTTACACAGAGCCTCATACTAAAGAAATGCGTCTTCCTTCTTCCTTCCAACACGTACGACAAAGCGTTTGTTCATTCTTATTATCCCAGGCAGGCTTTGAAGCAGAGAAGTGCCTGAGGACTTTGTTCCAGGGAGGAGTGTTTAGATGCAATCTAAAGAGCTGTGGAGAGCAGCCCAAGCTCTATCATCGAGGTGGAACTTGTCCAGAGCCCCTTTGGAGTTGGCTACACCCTATTATGCTACAGCGACTGCCAGGTACCTATCTACCCCTCTGTGGTGTGGCTCCTGATACTATTATTAGTAATAGCATCCCAGCAGCTTCAGTGTGAAAAGCTCCAGTTAGAGGTGGGGGCCTTGATGATGTGAGTCACTAGACCAACACTTATTAAAAAGCCAGGCCCTGCTTTCAATCTGGTTTAGTCTATGCTAATTCTAGACTGCTCAGAGACACCACCTATTCCCTGTGATAGCCCTACTAGCTGGTTTAGCTGGCTTTGCTCCTCTTCTGGCCCAGATATTTAACTACACTTAGACACCTAACTGCCCTTGACATCAGACAGGTTCCTAAATAATTTTAAAAGTCTGCCCATTTGTGCCTGTTATCTTGCAAAAATATGTTACTCAGAATCTGAAGTCGAAAAATGGAACCTAAAACATCTCCATCTAGTAAAACCCAGCAGTGTGTTGCAACGACCGTAAATGAACTGACTGCAGGAGTTTGGTACCTTCTTCATCACTGCAGGATTTTTAAAAATTCTGTAAGCAGAGTAATGAAGCACTTTCCTTCAGAGATCTTATATTTGATAAGAAGATACAATTAATTAGGAAAAAGTCTCCATGAGAAAGGTGTGCATGCATGTCTTGTGCTACAACAAGAGCTAAACACAACTGAGCATCTAGTAAAAGCAGAAAGTTTGTTGCTGGAGTTCTACATGCTGTAGATAAACAAGAAATCATAAAAGTTCAAACAGCACACTTGCTGCTGCTAAAGATATCTCTCTGCAAAAGCAGGGATTGCAGCATCTCTCCAGTGACAAAAGGCTGAGAGTGCTGTGGCTGTTCAGTACAGAAAAAAAAAGGTTCAGCTGGATCTTATCAATGTACATAAATGCCTGAAGGGGAGGTGGATAGAAGAAGGAGCAAGGCTGTTCTCCATGGTGCTCAGAGACAGCACAAGAGGCAATAAGCACAAACTGAAATACAGGAAGGTCTGTCTGAATGTTAGAAAACAGTTACTGTAAGAGTTACTGACCACTGGGACAGGTTGCTCAGAGATGTGGAGTCACAGTCCTTGGAGATATTCAAAAGCTATCTGGACATGGTTGTGGACAACCTGCTCTTGGTAACTGTGCTTGATCAAGGAGTTGGACCAAATGACCTCCAGAGATGTCTTCCAACCTCAACCATTTTTGGATTCTGTGAAAAAAACTGTAGCCACTATTTGATTTTGAAGCATATGGAATATCTCAAACACCTATTGGGTAAGAAAGTGGGGAAACAGAGTCTGTTTCACATGCTTACAGGAATGTTGTAAAGCACAACATTAATGAGACACACGGCAGTCTCTGACTGCCACAAGGACCTTTGAATCCAGTGGCTACTTAGGCCAGTGGTCCTTGTCCAGAAGGTTACTATCCGTGCTGATCTGCTCTCCTTAGTAGACAAAGTACATGAAGAATCAAGAACTCTGGAATCACTTCATTTCTGCTTCCCAGTGGAAACAATTCCTCTTGGCACACACATTATGTCAGTTTTGCAGCACAGCTCTTTTGCAGTTAGTGGTTGAATGGCTGTCACTCTCAGGGGCAGGAGCCAAACGAGCTATGGTTCTGCATCTGTGTTTATAATTTTTAGAAAAGCCACATGTGGAATGTATGTGAAAATGATGTAATCTAGCATGGTAAATCTACTTTTCTGAAAAAAAAAGGAATAAAAGGAAACAAAAAATAGTTTCTGGATGTTGACATATGTCCTAGCAATGACATTAAAAGAGACTAGGATCTTCTAATCAAAACTAATTGCCTTTCCCTTTATTCCATTACTGATGTGTCCATTATGTAATTATTGGAGGTCTGCACATACACTAATTCCAAATCCCATGACTATTAAAAAAGACTGCTTTAAAGTTACTTTTGCCAAGGCAGAAAGGATCACATGTAAGCTTCTTCATTAAGTAATCATAACTGTTTCTTGCTACACTGGGGTATATCTATATCTTCTTCAGAGGTTATCACATGCCTACCATTACTTCTCCCTGTGATGCAAATGTGCTTTTCACGTATGCACACACTTGAACACAACGACAGTAACTCCCGGATTTTTATGAGCATCTTGAGAGCTTGACTGTGATGGACCATGCAGTCTAACAATGGCACTTGCTTCTATCACAGTCCTAGTGCTGGATCTTTGCTTGGAAGATACATGCAGCCACTTATTTTTTTGTGTGTGTTTTTGGTTTTTGGTTTGTTTGTTTGTTTTCGTGTTTTTTGGTATAATTTTAAACATTTATTTAAACTGAGTAGAACAAATTTAAGAAAACAAATGTTAATTTAATGTTAAATAAAATAAAAAATTGAAAAGTTTCATGAGGCAGACTTTCTTTTGAAAGTCTGAGTCACATCTTTCATGTTCATTGTGTTTGTTTTTTAAAGAATGACATAAAAAGGTAGGATACAATGAGATGTATCTGAAGACCCGAGGCTTTAAATTTCCTCCTTTTTAGAAATTAAAGCGTGCCTCAACTCTGAAATAGGATTAGTTATTACAGGTTCAGTGCAGAGGAGGATTTGCATCAGTCCGTTCTCTGTCAGTTGTGCATCAACACATGAAGTGCACCAACCTCACTCAGAGCTGCGCAGTCTCAAAATGAACCCATGTCCCTTTTACATCTCCCTTTGGCAGCTCTCCAGGAAAAGACAATGCAATTTAATGCTGGCCTTCCCCTTCCTCAAAGTAATACAAGTAACTGTGCTGCCAACACTGCCTTGCTTGGTGGGATTAAAAAAGGTGTTCAAATGGCACAAGTGTGCCACAGCGCTGGCTGTGTGACCACAGAGGTTAGACCCAAATTGTACCATGTACCTTCCTCCTTAAGCTAATTAAATGGGCATAGCCCAGAGATTTGTGTTTAACAGTCCTGAATGTTCGTAGAGAAGGGGCAGAGGAAGAGGACACTGAATTTGTTCAGGCACAGATTGATGATGCAATTTCAGTATTTTATAAGAAGAAGCAATGTTCCAGATTGGAACAATCCAGAGGATGAACCATAGAATCTCTTTGTACCTGAAACTATTGAAAGCTCCTTAGGCTGGATGCAATTGCCCTCTGGAATTGCCCTTGCTAGAAATGTTGAGACTAAATGCTTAGCTTTTAGATAGCTGAAGTCTACTTACACAGCTGAAGCTACTCTTTTCCAAGTGTATTTTTTTTATAACAGATGTTTCACACAGTGGATAAAACATAAGGGCAATACTTTCTCATCCATCCTCTTTCAGGCCACAGTATGACAGATTTCATTAAATCAGCCAGACCTTCACACATGACTTTTGGACATTGTAAAAAAAGACAGTTTACCACAGGTTGTTTTCTCCTCTCTCTCCACAGCACCTGGCTCTGCATTATCTTCATAACCCACTGAGGTTGACAACTGGGGTGCTTGGGCTAGAGGGAAGGGAGGAGATACACCTCATAAAAACTTTAATGGCTCCAAGGAGATGGGTACTGGTTGCACTGTTTAGAAAAGCCTAACTTTCAATGGAGGTTCAAAGCCAGTTTGCACTGAATTGACCAAATAGGGTTATGCACAGTGTAAGGAATTACATTTCAGCTTGAGACAAATGGAGAGAAGTCATTGGATGGTGTGGGCTGGAAGAGAACTTAAAGATCATCTAGTTCCAACTTCCCCACCATGGGTCTGGATACCTTCCACTAGACCAGGCTGCTCAAAGCCCCATCCAACCTGGCCTTGAACACTTCCAGGGATGGGTCATCCACAACTTCTCTGGGCAACCTGTTCATTGGCCTCACCTCCCTCACAGCATTTTTCCTAATATCTATATTTCTTCCTAAACATGTCTTCTTTCAGTTTGAAGGCATCCCTTTTTGTCCTATCTCTTCATGTCCTTGTAAAAAGTCCCTCTCCAGCTTTCTTGTGGGTTCCCTTCAGGTACTGGAAGGTGCTGTAAGGTCACCTTGTAGTCTTCTTTTCTCCAGTCTGACCAACCCAAAGTCTCTCACCCTATCTTCATGGGAGAGGTGCTCCAGTCCTCTGGTCATCTTTGTGACCCTCATTTGAACTTACTTCATCAAGTCCAGATCCTTATTTTGTTTGACAGATTTAGGGCATAATTAACCTGTCAGTTTTGGACAGCTGCCTTCCAATGAGGTGAGAAGGGGACAGGTGTACACTGATACTTTCCTTGTGTACTTTCCCAGCTAACCCTGGTCTACTTCAGGTCTTCCTTGTGAGGTTCTTCGCTCTCAGAGAGGGGGACACCCTGAGAGGTTGGTTTTTCAGGCAGGTTTGTTTGAGCATGATATACTACCTTAATTATCTGCTCTTCAGTTACAGCTGATTTATCATAAGTGACAGTAGAATCAGAGCCTTTTGGTTTGTAGTCCACAAAAGGACAAATAGTCTTCCTAAGAGGGAAGGTAAGCATGGCTGCAGTGCTGATATGCAATCCTACTTTGAAATGCTGAAACAACTTCAGTTTCTCATGAAGGAAGACTGTCCAGCTTTGTGCTTATGTTCTTGTGGCACGTATCCAGCAGGAAGACAATACATCAAAACATAATTTTTCCAACATACTTCTCCTTCTCCAAGTTAAGACCATTTTGTACTCAGAGTGAGTTTTTAACTGTAGGGTGCCCCAAGCTCTTCCTGGAAAATCTCATGGAGAAATAAGGGTTTGAGTACTATGTAACATAGGCACATGAGTCTGACCCAGCTGGGATCGCTGTGTCAGCTGCACTTGTACCACACAGATGGCTGACACATGCTTAGCAAGTTCATCACGCCTCCTGCATATCAGGTGATCCACCTGATCATCGGAGGGTGTGTGTGCTGTAGATTCTGAAGGGGATCCCTCTGAGGAGCGTGGGGCTCCTTGTGAATTGATGTATCCATGAGCAGGGGCATTTGCCTGAGCCTTCCAGGCAGCAAGAGGGCAGCAGGAGTTGCTTGGGTGCTGTGGGATTGCTGCAGAAAAAGGAAAATTTCTTCTTCCTCTCAGTCAAAACTTCCAGGTGGACACAACCTCTGTACAGGACACTCCAGCTTTGCTCAGCCTGGAAGGAGTAAGCCTGGGCTGCCTTGTCCCATTATGTGCTACCTGCCCTGGCACAGTGTATGTATGAGACTGTGTGGTGCTGGCATGTGGCTAGTGGACTCCGAGATGTGTCTTGCCCTCCCTAAACTGGAGTGATGCCAGTGCTGTGTGTCCAGCAATACCTGTGGTACCTGATGGGATGTGGTGTGTGCAAAAATCCTGATTGATAAATAAAGCCTGTTTTTCTCATTCAGTTGCCCATAATTGTAAACATCTGCAATGCTGGATGGTTTTGGTGTTTGAAGGCTTTACTGAGAAAACATGGTTTTGAAAATCAAAAGAGAGAGCAGAGCTACACCATCAAGTTAGGTAATTTTATGGCTCTTGACAGCATGGTGCAATTTTTAAATTTTCATTTTAATTTATTACATTTTTTGCAATTAGAAAGGATATAAGCATAATAAGCATATTGAAAGTACTACCCAATGCACTTACCAACAGCATTAGTACTTTAGGGAAGACAATCCTTTTCTTATTGTTTAGAGAAAAATTGGGGTATGATGTCTTCTGCTATGAAGAAGAGTTACCTAACAATAGCTGACCTTAAGGTTAAATGCCAAGGCTGGCAACACATCCTGCCTGCTGCTTCTCTTTTAAGGTAGAAGATGTACATTCTGTTCATGAAACTCAGAAGGACACACATGAACCTTCCTCTGTATCACAGAGGGAAGGATATACCTCCAGGGTGTTTTTTGGTGCTCTGCATTTCATGTTCTGGTCCTTCCATTGCGTGGTGATAGTTGGGAGATCAATAAGTTCTATAACAAAATCTACATTTCATCCATCAACATTTTGTCATGTTCAGGAGAACTTTGCCTTTTTTGCCTCAGGAACTGGAAGAAAGGTTTGAGTGATTCACACGTCGTAAGCCACATCCCTGGGTACCACCCAGAGACCACAGTCCCCACTTCTGCACAGCTTCTGCTCCCTGTGGCTAACCCCAACCCAGTGCATGGAGGGGCTGAGCCCAGTGGATGCTTCAGGTCCAGGTTCACATAGCACAGCTTGCAAAAGTCAGCTGCTCTCTCGAGTCCGCCACAGGAATGCCACCTATGTACATCACTGCCCCCTCCTAGCCTAACAAAATACTTAGCAGCTGAGGAAAATGAGAAATAGCTTTCTTGTCCATGGAAAGTTTTTGAAATTTCAACATTTTTTCCTTGCCTAACACATGACAAAAAAGATATCCTCTTGGATGGAAACTTAGGAAACTAATGAGGAAAATATGAATTGAGGCAAAACATTTCACGAAGCAAGATAGACATTTCATTAAAATTAAGCAAAAAGATTAAATTTTTCTACTTTAAAAATTATTCCTTGTTGCAAAATTCTACATTGAGAGCAATTTCTAGGTGAAAAATAATTACATTTTAATACAAATTAAAATGGAAGGCTTTTGTCATCTTCGAAAGGTCTACTTCATCAGGCAAACTCTTCTACTTCAGAATGTTTAAAATAAATATTTTTCTGATTAAAAAAATTTCCCAAACCACTTAAAAGGAAATTGCCTGTTCAGTGCTACCTGTGTACAAAGTAATTGTATGAAATCTTGCAAGTAATTGTGAACCACCTTAGTAGGACTTAAAGAATTGCTTAAATGGATACATAAAAAAAAGAGCCCAATGACCTGTTTTTTTGGTGAGCTGGAAGTCTGAGAGGCAAGTGTAAAAGAACCTTACGACAAGTATTTGGAAGTGAGTTATTCTAAATCCACAATATCAGCAAAATATTTTAGACTGGAAAAAGGAGATGGAAAAATCTCATGGAAGGAGGTTGAAATGTTTTTGCTGAACTCTAAAATTGCAAATCTTCAGTGCTATTGTGCTTTTTGGCCATCTTTATTTTAAAAACACTCTAATCTCAGTTGGAAGAAGGGCTGGGTACATCCCAGTGCCACAGCAACCATAATTAATCAGGCCTTGTCCAAGGGCAAAATACATCATCCCACTACCAGAACTGAAATCACAGACTTGCAGCTTTGGTTTGCTGCAGTTTTCACAGTTTGCTGCCCAAAGTATTACGCAGCACCATCTTATATAAATTTCAAAAAATGAACTTTGAAAAAAGACAAAATGTCAGCAAAGTTTTAAATAACATAATGGAAAATACTGAGGGCTTTTGAAATACCTACACTTGACAGGTGAGAGTAACAGCAATGAAACAGTGGAATTTGAGGGATGAACCTCCATTGACCAAAAAGAGATGAGGTCTTACATGATCCTCTCAAGCTTGTCTGCCATGCTAAACCTTGTGGAGCCCATGTCCTGCTCCCAGATCTGCCATCTGCCACTGTTTCTCCACCTGGGAGGTAAAGCTTGACTTTCTTTGTGAAGTAATTTGAGTGATTCTTAGAGAATTATCCCAGCCTAAAACAGCTATGACTTTGAGAGTTACATCTGTTAGCCTAGACTTCATTTCAGAAATATTTTCTATTTAATTTTGTTTCTTGTAAATGCAGTGGAAAAGACAAGACCAGAAATGGCAGGAGTATGACATTGGACAAGTAGATACCAGTGATGTGCATGGAGTGCCTTGAAAAATACCATATTTCAAAATCCAGATAAATATATGTAGGACAGCTTGGCATACACCTTCTGACTCAGTCTCTGAAATATTTGCTACCATATGTGCACAGGCTATGTGTTGCTCTTACAGAGTTAAAACATACAGAGTGGTAATTATCAGAGTAAATTTAATTAAGTATGTGAAAATTAGCAGCTATCATTTTCTCTATACTTTCTCCAATATGCAGTGCTTACTAATTTGCATATGCCAAAACTAAGGCCTAGTAGATGGAAGCAGCCAACATTTCATAGTTCTCTCTTTGTTTTAATAAGCCTGTCCCCAGAGGTGACGCATATACAGCCCCCAAATCCCTCATGCCCTTTGACTGGGGAAGACATGACAACACTGGCAGATGTTGGCAGCAGCCTCTTGGTTGCCACAGGGCAACTAATTGCACAGGCCCTGGCAAACAGCTTGACTTCTGCTGGCTACCAATGAACCCTGAGGGAAAGGCTGCCAGAATATTTTGGCAGAACGGCCATTAAACACGCAAGAGCCCCAGGCAGAGGATAAGGCACGAGCCTCTTCTTCCTCCCCCAGAAGCCGGGGCCACCTTGTCAGCTGCCCACTAGCCTCCAGCTGCCCTGGCCACGAGGAGCAGGGCTGGTGGCCCAGGGTGTGGTGCTCTGCCTGGGCGCTCAGGTGGAGCCCTGCGGCCTCTGAGCACCGGGAAGAGCCTGCCCCATGACGTGAACTGTGATTTGGGTAATCAGCCATAATTACAGTTAATGATAGCAGTGTCTGGGCACCCCTGCCAGAATCAGGACCCCATTGTGCTTGTCATTGTGCAAACATTTAGCAGGTAAATTAGACACTGCAGTCAAAGCACCTTCAAATACCTGGCGATCTGACAGCAGCACCCTAAAGGAGTGTGGAGATAAAGCTACCTGGTCTGCGCCAGCACTCTGAAGGGAACTCCGAGAGATGGAGGTGCGTGGGCGGCTGTTCAGCTGTGAATGGTCCTGCAGAGCTGGTGAATTTTTTCTGGTGGAGACTCAATATGTTGGGCAACCTTTTGTCAGCATGAAACTATTTGTGGGTTGAGGCTGACTCCCATAAATAGTGTCAGGAGTAGAGGACTGAGGTCACAGAGCTGGTGGGGGAAGAGTTCCCTGGTTAGCCAACTTATAGGAAGAAGTATAATCTGTGGGAGACAGTGGTGTGGACTGGGGGTGCTGATCTTCCAATCTTCTCGCGCTGATCTTCTCTGTGACCTCTCAGTTAATCCAGTAGACAGGAGCTGAGGGCCAGGCTTTTATTCTTGTTTACCTGGTCCTCTTTGTGTAAATAATTAAGCATTAATTGGAGCAGGGTTGAGTGTCCTGCATGTCACACCTTCCAGGAGAATGTTTTAACTAGCATGCCAGGAGTCATTCTTCACACTCTTCCTCCATGACTATCTGGATGTTTTATAAGAAATGGGATAGCTCCAAAAGGAGGAGACAGAGCAGTCTCTTCCACAAAATACATACAAAACACCTCCTGGGTTAAAGCTCTCACAAGCAAATCTTTGCCTTGAACCAGTGGAGATTTTAGACTTGCACTAACACATTCCACCTCTCAAGTCACTGTTAGCCAGGAGGTCATAAATACATAGAGGTGTGTCTCTCCTGTAGGAGCTGTTCTGCTTATGTTAAGAGTACTTACACAGTCATGTAGCAAGGGAGGGAAATGGCTTAAGAGCCGTGACAATGAAGCCAGCCTGCTGGGAAATGGAGAATCGCCTTCAGTGTTGCTCCAGTAAAGGCCAAGTTACATTGCAAAATAAAGAAAATGACTGCAGTCTCCTGTCTCAGGATACCCTCATAGACTGCTTGATTAATTACTGCTAAGAGAGAAAGACATTAAAACCTACCTCTAAATTTTTGTCCTGGTGTTTTAAGGGAGAAGGATAGCAAAAATCCATCTGTAAAATGTTTTTGAATCTGAACATAAAGATATATTTTTTAATGTGGGAGTGACTGAGCACTGCACAGGTTTCCCAAAGAGTTTGCTGGGTTTCCATCTCTGTAGATACTCAAAAGCTGCCTGGACATGGAAACTTGGGCAACTGACTCTTGATGGCCCTGCTTGAGCAGGGGTGGGGTGAACCAGATGATCTCCAGAGGTTCTTTCCATCCTCAGCCATTCCAGATTTCTGTCATCTGCCTCTTCAGTCCCTTGAATGTTTCAAAATTTCCCAAAGAGAAATGTATAATTTTCAGTCAAATGCAACATTTCCTGTTGAATGAAATGACACTTTACAGGTTTTCATTCCAGCAAGACCAATTAGATCATTCTAATTATATTATTTATTTAAATGGTGATGTTTCTGCCCCAAAATTTTTCAGTTCATAAGCTCAGCTAACTGATAGAGCTTGTTATTTACACAGTTCTAGGGCTGCAAGTTTAAATGGCACAAACACCTCTACTGCTCTAACAAAGTGGGGTTTTCAAAAGGACTTTTTGAAACTCTGACTACAGACTAGATGCCTATTCAGTGTGGTATGTTGACTGGTAGCCTTACCTTGATCATTAAAACAACAGTCCAGGCATGCACGCTTTTGAGAGCAAGCCATGCAGTAGGACCCTGCCCTCAGGAGTTTTCAATATTATGCAGTCATTATAGCAAAGAGGACAGTAAAGCATGGGCAGGGTGTGTGTGTGTGTGCATATAAATGCCAAAGATTTTTGCAATAGGAGAAGATGAAGGAAAATGCTCCTGCCACAGGAACATCTTGGTTGCTTACATTTTTCTTTTCTGTTATGCAGTGCAACCTTTTCATTTCAGTGGCTCACGTGAGCTTGTCTGGGAACAGTGCTAAGGGAAAAAAAGGAGACAAAGAGCACAGCATGGGACCAGGCAAGTATTCCTGCCACAGGGCAAGGACAGAAGCCAGGTTATCTATGAGTGGGGAGTGCCAAACTGCCAAAAAGTAAGGTACAGAACAAGGGGACAGGAAGCTTTGGCAGGAAGAAGGCATGGTAGTTTTTCTACTGCTTGCTTAATAGTTGTGGTAATTAAAAGAAAAACTGATATTCCATGGTTTTTATACAGAATGGTAGTTGAGTACTAGTTTACAGCCAAATTCACAGCACACTGTACTCTACTACAAAAATTGTCTTTACTGGGTTTTGGATCAGGCCTTTGGAACACAGGCCTGAAGCAGAGTCTGTCAGCCCATTAAAAGTAAAAAAAAAAAAAGGACCATGAATCAATCCTCCCCATATCTGCTCCAGATTCTGAATCAAAACCATCCCTCAGTTCATGTGATTGCCAGAGAAAAGGGAAAAAAAAGAGAAAAAAAAGTCCTTCTGTGTCTGTGGAAAGATTTCTCATCTGCAATACCTCAAACTTCTTGGGAATTACCTGGAGTGTATCTTGAAGAAGTGCATTTCTTTGCTAAGATTTACAGTAAGTGCAGCTTATGTCTGCCAGCCTCCAGCACTATGCCCACACTGTGCCAGAGCTGGGATTGCAGCACGTGAGATGTACTGAAACCAGCTTTCATCTAGCACTTACATGAGCCAGGAAGATACCGTGGTTTAAGCTCTCGCTCCTTCCTTCCAAAACACATATGGAGCTCCTTCCATAGCCTGCACAGCTGCAGATTCCCTGCCATACTCTGGAAGCTGGCTAGAACATGGCCACGCTGCTGTCACATCTCCGATTACTGAACCGTCTGCGATGCCTTGGCAGTGCTATGGACGAAGCCTGTTTACCTAAGACAGAATCTTGGCCTGCCACTGCATATCCACCATTACTGCTCCACATCTTGGTGGAGTCACTCCTGGGTTACATAAATATAATTGAAATCAGAATCAGACCTGCTGATTCTCATTATTTTGTTGTTTTTCATATCAAGATGGCCGTCTCCTTCACGGCGCACAAGGACTTGAACCACCAGGTCTCCCTGGTTTTATTTGTTATGGATGGTATTTACTGCTGCATAGAAGGCTGTCACAGGTCTGTGCATGTCTAACTGATGCACATACATGATGCAGATCCTGGCACAGTTTCATCCACAGTAAATCAAGACTCATTCAAGTTTTGATGTTTGTAGCTGATCAGAGACCCTTTGCAGTCTTGCTTAATGGCCCCACACCTGTTGTAACTGAAGCTTTATTATCACACCACACAAAACACGGTCACAGTCCCAGTCAAGAAAACAGCATACAGCTTACAAAGAATAATGTGAAACTACAATCTAGAAAAGCAGGGTGTGTCAGATGCAGGTCACTATCTTTCTGTCACTCATCTCTTTCTGGTTTACATTTCCCATTTATGCATTTCCTTAGGTCTTCCTCTGCTCTCCACATTCATCTTGTCTGAAGACTAACAAAGGACGAATGAACAGCAGAGCCAGTGTGGGTGGATTTTTAGGGGCAAAGGATGGCAGTCAAGTGTGACAGAAATGGCAATGCTTCTTTCTCTGCTTGGCAACAAGTAGGGCTGGGACATTTAGAAAGTTGCGATGATGAAAGTGTTTGGAATGGTGTTTTTCTAAGCTATTGTGTTCAGCTCAACTGCAACAAATTATAGAGAAATATAATGAACTAACTAAATAAACAGCGTCGGCAAGGTAGATGTTGGATGAGATGCTATGATGTTGGATAAATAATAGGAGATGAAAACTTAATTATAGGCCAGATTGTTTCCTCCCACTGAAAGAAGCTCTTGAGTTCCCCCTGCAGAATTTTCACAGGTTTCTTTTGCTCTTTGGGTGGGATTGTAGGACTTGTGACAACCTGTTGATACACTCAGGAACATTCAGATGCCTGCTTACTTACAGGAAATTTTTCCCCTCCTTTCATTTCTCCAGTCCATTCAGCTCTGTGACCATGTGATTTCAACAGAGACATTTTGCTGAGGCATTTACCTGTAAGTCCTCGTCCTGAACTCGTCCTGGGTGGGAGTGGACTGTGGAAGAGTTAGAGCTGCTTGTTGACTTTTAACTGAGTTCCTGATGGTACCATGAACAGTTGGGAAGGATGAAAGCCCTCTTCCACCCATAGGCTTTGTCTACAATATTTATCCTTCCTTTCTTTACTGATCCCTCAATCTCAAGAGCTCCAGGCCAGCCTAGGGTAACCCTGGCTGCCTCATTGAGGTGGGTCAATAGCATTAGATGTGAACAGAAACACATGATGTATGTGATCTTCTGGGCTAGAAGGCACGTGATTTTATTGACAACAGATTTTGTTGTTAAATTCCAGTGTTGAAGGAGCTGACATGGCCATTTAATTTTGGCTGCACAATCCTTTTCTTTCACAATTTTGTTAAACAGAGCACGGGGATTTGTCAAAGTGTTCTAAAACAAGTGTCTGATTGCCTCCCTGAGTTTGTATGAAGAGTCATTTTGAGAGGTAGTTTCAAACTTGCTTGCTCAGCTCATTCCCCATAAAATTTACCCACCCCATCATCTACACCCACACCTACATGGTGTTCCATCCCCATTAAGACGAATCAAAACAAATCAAAAGAAAATTACACATAATGAGTGGGGAGACTTACTTTCTCCTCAGCTTAAACTGCTTGCAATCACCTTGCACAAAGAGGTAATACTTTTGATATGCATTCTAAGGATAAGTAAAAGGGGAAAAATTATGACTTTACACAGCAAGGGTTGTATGCACAGAGCTCCCAGGCTCCTGTATCTATGGGACCAATCATTCATTGTTTCAGAGGTAGAATCAAGCAAAGTCCTGTGCAAGCAACACTCTGAAATAGATTTGTTGGATGGCTGTTTCTTTGCAGAGCAATTGTATAATAATTCATAGAGCTCTGAATTGTTAAAACAGGTGGTTGTGAAATTAAAACTAATTTTAAAATGATGGCTGAAATGCAACTACCAGAAAACTCTACTTCTCCACCTTTATACTTGCAGACGTTCTTCACTATTGAGTGATTTCTGCCAGATTTTATCTTTTCCTCCCATCACCTTCATTTGAGCCATGTAACTGCAAATGATTAGTATGAAAGATATCCTGATGTCTGCAGCATTGGAGTAACTCCATCTAGGTCTAACTTTAAAATCCAGGTACCAAACACATCACAGTTATACAATAAAACTGATTGAAATTCAATTTAGGCTCTGCCTAAAGTAAAAAATATCTGTGTAATTGTAAGTGAAGGCAGAATGGGAAAATAAATATTGAATACTTTGTAGAATTTAAAGATGGGGTACATTTCTAGTACATAGAAATGTGGGGTACATTTTCTTTGAATAGACAGGTAAAAAGTTATGAGAGAATATATGTGATGTGAAGGGGGAAACCTGAGGGATATTTAGTGATGCTCTTCTATGTCAAGATGTTAGCACTGAACTGACATGGAAGAAAAGGTGTTTCATAGAAGAAGATTAAGTCAAAGGTAAATTTCAGCTAAGCAATGGTGTATTTTGAAAACAAGACAAAAAATCTGAACTTGCCATAAAATCTATACAGAATCTTCCCATGGAGTCTTTGCTGGTGGCAATAACTCTCCAACTTCAAATAACATGGATTTGACTTTCAGAGCAGTAAGTTTTTTGCAGCATTGAAGCCTAAAAACCCCCCAGCTTGGTAAAAATAAATTGACTGTCACTACTCTCATGGATCAAAGAGATGCAGAAAGCACAACGGCATTTTTCTGACTGCATCAGTTTTTGATAAAGAATTAAAATTTTAGACCAGCACATTGAAAATAAAGCTATTTAATTAAAAAAAAACATGACAAGTTACAACCTGAGAAAGGGATTGCATCATCACACTGGATAATCAGAAAAGCATATCCTAGCAAACCATTTACTATTTGACCACTTTGTCTGCAGTTGTACTGAGTTTACTCCCCAAAGTACAGAACAGTTTCCATCTCTGATATTCCACATATATCCACTTTAAAGAGACAGCCTACTCCGAAAATTGCTGTTTTAGTTGCTTTATGGGTGACTGTTGTGATAAAACCCTGGCCAGCTTCTCTCTCTCACACATCTGTGGTAATTGCCTCATCCTCTCCTGGTCCTGCCAGCCTTATGGTCCATTCAGTGCTTGATTATTTCTGCCCATGGATGCAGCAGAGAGGGAGATAGGAATGCTTAGATCTTTTGCACATATGACCCAAATGCTTCCCTTCTCCCTCTCCTATTTCTGAGTTCTGTAGATTTGTATAATGTCCTTCAGATGTCAAGGCCCTTTGGGCAATTGGCAGTAAGTCAGAGATGGTGAACCTGTGAAGAAGCAAAGAGCTAAATCCCTTCCTCTTTCACAGTTTGCAAACACCTCTCTCTTTCTCTCTTTCTCTGATCTTGAGTCCTGAGGTTTTCTTTGCTGTGGTTTGAACTACAGTTTAAAATGTTTCAATTGTCATCTTGCATTGTGATACATCACATGGTGCCCCAGCCACAAAAAGGCCTAGTAATTTGGTTTCATCCTGTCACTGATTTTGATGTGTCTGGTGCAGCTGGATGTGGTCATGTCACGGGTTCCAACATTATCTTTAACAGGAAAACAAATGTCAAGAGAGAAATACTATTGTCTCACAATTAGTTTTAAACAAATCAGACTTTGGAGAACAGTTGATTCCCAGGTCTGTATGCCTGTACAAAGAAGTTTAAGGTAAAGTTTACATTTAAAGGGTGCAGTTATTCCTAGGGGAAAAGAGATGCAACCCTGAGACTTCACGTGAAAGAACAGAGGATCTTACAATGCGGTAAAACCTCTCTTTAAAATTGCTTAGTGTATGGCAAGGTAGACTATCTCTTCCACCACCCATTTTCTAGAGCAGATATTTACTATTTGCTGTGATTAGTAACAGACACTTTGCACTCTCACCCTGATTTGACTGTAGTTGAAGATGGCCTGTCCTAATTTGGGATGTTTTTCTTCTTGAATAAATAAGAATGAAAGGGAAACAGCAAAGCAGACCTACTGCCTGGTCAGATATGTTAGGGCTGGGGGAGATTTTTAACTCCAGCAATGAAAGAAGTTCACAGGTTTACTTGCCTTGGTTAGAGGAAACAAAATGGAAACTCTTGTTGTGAATCCTCCCTTTAGCCTCTTCCTGGTGCTTTCCTTGCCTCTGCAGCCCTCCCACTCCCCACAGAGAGAGGACCATTTCCAGGTGTACTGCTAGAGGAATAATGGTGAATCCTCATGTTCAAATGAGAAAAAAGGTATCTTCTAAAAAAGATGAGAAAGAAAGGATGCTGTATTTTTTTTTTTTTTTTTTTAAGAAATGAACAATAGGAAATATATACAACAACTAGCCTAAATATATCAAAACTCTCCAATCCTTTAACAGACAGAATTGGTTTTCAGTTTTCCAATGCTATGCCTTGATTTGTATAATACAGGATCATGCAGACTATCTGGCTTCATCCTTTGGAAGCAGATGTTGCTTGTCTTCGTACTCCTAATAACCATGTTGTCCAAAGGCTCATTTGGGAAGAAGCTGCAAAGTGGCACACGTCCCATGAGTGGTTTTACTTCCATGTTTACATATTATTTACATAAAATGGGATAGAACTGTCATTTGGATTTTGTTTAATCTTAGTGAAAAGTAATTTCTGTGGATTTGCTGTTCTGGCAAATGAGAAAACCATATGAGGAAATTCATATGCCAAGGAGGTTTCATTAGAATCTAGTCAGTGGATATGTCCTGTTTTTAAAAGAGTCCTGGACTCCTCTTCTCCAACCAGGGGATCTCAGCTTCTCAAAAGAGAGTGTCACCAATAATAACAAGCTTTTCCAAAGGCTTGCATGTTTCTTGGCTAGAGGTAGCCAGTGTCAATATTTTCCATGACCAGATAAATGAGAAAATATTGCCTTGGATTCCTGTTTTAGTTAGCGCATTGTGAAACAACTTTTTTTTTCCTTCATCTGGAAGAACCTTAATCAATGTATTGGAGCCAAAATAAACTTGCTTGGGAAAATCAGATTTGGACTGCAACTCAAAAGTAGGCATTTGGACCTATCCCTAATGCTATCCTATTTTCAAAGAGAAGCATGAAATTTCCAGATTTCTAACTAAGAGCTGAATGAAAAGAATCATAAAATCATTTCCTATATATTTATTTGGATGCCTGCATGGATTCAATTCAGCAATGTTGATCTTCTATTGTATTGAATCAGTGGGAAGCACTTACATTCTGGGGTTGGAATTTACACATACATGTGGAGTACCCATTTAGTAGAATTTATTAAATCAGTGCAAGAACCTTTTGTCCCTTTGGAAGCCACACCATTTCACTTTTTAGAGGTGAGTCTTTTCATTATTAGCATTTTTGTTTCTACCAACTTATTGCAGGTTGATATGACCTCCTAGCCTCTGGTAAAGATGCCCATGTAAGCTTTGTGGAAATAGGCATCAGTTTGTAGAAGATTTTTTTAGTCAGTATGACATCTACACTGAGACAATTGAATGCAAGGACTGATATCTGCCAAAAATTACTAGTAAGGATAATCTTAAAATCAAATTGCTATGTTTGTACACCACAAAGATCATGCTGGAAGTATTTGTCTTCTTCTTGTATAAGACAAGAGAAGCAATGTCAAGTGATTTATTTGACCATTCACAATAACACCAATCCTGACTCAAACATATCAAGTATTCAGGCTAGGCTTTTTTTAATCCTATATTTTAAAACTTATGCAATGAGGGAGCATTGAATGAGCACTTCTGAATCATTATTATCAGTGTTTGGTTTTAGTAATTCTGAGAGTTGAAGAGAAACAAAATCCATCAGGTTGCAATGTCATGATGAAAAATTTCAATCTGCTTACTAAATAATCCTATTACCTCCTAAAATTAGAAAGAAAAGTAAACTCAAAGCCATTTCCCTCCTGCTTTTATAATCATGTTAGATGGCTTGGAACTGATTTGCTGTGAAGCAGTGTTGAAAAGAATGGAAGAATGTGATTCTTCCCTGTCAGGGAGGCGCAGCAAAAAAGTGAGATTGGGTAGATTAGAAGATATCATATTTCTCAGCCTCACCTTATTTTGAGACAAAGGTGGCAAGAGGACAAAACTAAGCTTTTTTCAGGCTATTTTTAGAATACATGTTGCTAATTCATCTGCATTAAAAAATAGGCAAACGGTTATATACACTTTTATTGGCAGTAAAACTTATGTCTGAAGCCAATTTTTCCTGTTATTTTACAGACTACGAATACTTCCACATTCTTATTACTGAAGATGTAAAAGCATTGATAGGAACATTTGAAAGCTATTAGGGTCATTTACAGAATTAATGTGGCTGCGCTTTGAACCTTATTAAAATGTATTAGATCCTATCAACCAAATTGGACTGAAGGGTAGAAAAAAAAGATAAAACAAGAAGGATTGTCGTTGAGGAAGTGACAGAGCTGGCAAGAACAGGAAAACTGGGATGATTGAAAAGGCAGGGAGGCTTCTTTTGGCCCTTTTTTTGACATTTTGCAGCTTCACTCAGACTGACGCTTTAGGGCTGATTATGACTATGAAATCCCTTCTCAGCCCCAAGGTAACTGTTCTCAACTTTTCTTAATGTCAATGCATTGCTCAAAAATGCTTCAAGATATTCTAATGTCCTGCAGATGTAAAAGCCTCCTTTAGAAACAGGTGACTAATAGTGGGAAAATGAATAAGTTTTTGAGGGCACAGTTGGGGTTTTGTGTAATTTGGGTTCTGCTGCCCAAAACAAAGGCTAAAATTAATGTAATTTAGGAACTGGAACAAAGACCTTTCATTCTTCCTTCAACATGGCTATCAAACAATAAAGACTCCTCCCTGAATTCTTTTTTTCACTGGCACCCAGGTCCACAGCATGTAGTACAGTGAAGTCCAAGGCTGCCTGGCCACTGGGTACAGCAGAAGGGTTCCAGTCCTGTAGGTGGGAATGCCACATGTCCCATCAAGCTTGAATTAACATAGTTTGGGTTTATTGTGTCATAGGTGTTGCCAGCGTGTCTGATGCATCTGCAGGCGGACGTGTCACAGCGCAAGTTCACGCCGTATGACGAGGCAATGCAATAAGCTATAGTATTACAAGGGTTATGCAATGCTTTCAGAACCAAAGAGAATAAATCCAGTATTGAAAAACACTGCAGGATTTTTGATTGATGCTAGCCTTTTTAATTTACTCTCTTTATTGGGATTTTTGCGCTCACAGATGAAAATGCCTGTTACAGCAAAGTAGTTCTGAAACAATCAGAAAGAAAAGTGTTGGAGTTTTTCTCTTAATGAAATTCCTGGGTCCCCTTCCAGCAAAGGAAGACCTGTCTGTCAGAAGCAATTCACACACCCCTCTTTTAAATCCATGGCCTGTTTTTACTTGTGCTGTTCAGGGTTCTTGAGTCTTTATTTAACAAGGTTACGTAAGGAGAGGTGGGGGAGGAGGCAGTGTATGGTACTGGCAAGGGAACAACAGACTATTTAGGTGTCCTTTGTTTAGCAACAGGGCAGTTTGGGTAACCTGACTTCACTTGTCTTACATTAATGAACACATCTGATTTAGGGTTCCAGCTGAGGGGTTGTAAGTGTTTGTTGTTCTTCAAGGATTCCAGTGGCTGATTCTTTCAGACATCCAAACCATCTCTCATGAATTTTTGTTGGTGATAGAGTTCTTTGGTACCACTATAACCATTTGCTTCTTTTTTTATTTTTTATTTTTTCAAAAGGTGTAGCCACAAAGCCTCATTGTCAACAACATACTGCAAAAATAGCAAAGGCATCCTTCCCTAAGGGAAACAGACTGCAAGAAGCAGGACAAAACCAAGCAGAGGCAAATTATGAACGATTATCAAGCAAATTTCTTAATAATTATTTCTATTGTGCCGGAGATTATAGTCTGAAGGGCAGGGTTAGAACGTTCTGTTTTGCAAGCACGAATATTCAACTGGGCAAAACATTTAAATTTCTGTATGGCAGAGAATAACTGTCAGGAACCTGACTGGAATGGCCAGCTACTGAAAGTCTTATTCTAATTTCTAGGGTCCTATTAGATATAAATTCTTTTTCAGATTAAAAATCCAGAAGACAATTAAAAAATCAGTCAGCTGTGGATTCAAATGAGAAGTAGGGAGTAAACCAAGAGCTCGCCAGAGTTAGCAAGTCCACACTCGCTGTGGGGGGGACAATTTTACCCTGCCTGAAGAGTGTCTTTTTGTGGTTTAGCTCAGCCATGTGTCCCTAGGGGTACTATTATAAAAGAGCAATGGTGGAATGCTGTGTGTGGAATAGTTATTGCAGAATAATTATTTCAGGCTGTTTTTCTTTGTAGACAAGCCTTACTACTATATTTTGACAATAAGATGCACCTAGATTGGTCTCTTTTACTTGAAGCCTAAGGAGTTTTTAGATTTGCATAGGCAGACTAAGGATCTAATGAGAAGTTAGTGTTGTAAATACTTACCAAAGCATACTGCCATGTCGAAGAAGAGGATCAGGAGCTACACATCAGTTGCATAGCATTGTTATTTTAGTTATTTTATACAGCATGCACCAGCATTACTTCCAACCCGAAGTTTAGACTCTGAACTGAGGTACCAGAGGCAGTAGGGCATACACCCACTCTGACTCTCTCTATAGCACAACTACTCCATAAACTTTTTCTGAGCTTGTCTGGCTAATTTTACAGTTGTTTAATAACATCCAACAAAGCCCTGCTCAGCAGGGATCTGTTTTCTGGCCCCGTGTCTCCAGCTCTCTGAGAGATGTGGATTTCTCTGGAGGGCTCCTGCATGAATATAGCGTGTGTCATGTTTGGGGGGTCCTGGGGAGGCCTGGACAAGCTTCAAATTCTGTGAGCTGGATGACCGCCTGGCATCACCTCTCCATTGCAGCAACTCCCATTGCTAGAGGGAGTATATGGGGGAGGTGTAAGGTTGGGCAAGACTTAAGCAGAGCTCTGTGTCTGCTGGGTACCTCCATGAGGTGTCAGAGGTAGGGCGGGGCAGCTCTAAGGCTCGCATACCAGAGGCATTACAATATGCACTGCACTGAGGGAGCTCTTTGATATTAATGACTGAATACTTTTTTTTGGGTAATGTATGTTAAAGAAATTGTTCTGACATACCTTGTTTTAGTAAGTGTTTGATGATGATAGATAAATGGCTTATCTGAAGTGGAAGGGGTGCTTTATGGGAGTAACTTGATACTGTTTTGGTCAGCATTAACTTTTTTTCCCCCCACAAATTGGAGAAATGCTCCATTTAAATATTACATCTCCTAACCAGCCCCACAGGAAAGAAGAGATCTTTATTTAAGGGAGAATTTATGCAATCTCTGGTTCTGCCAAATATTAAAAAAAATTAATAAAATGTTTGTGAAAGCTGGGGAACTAAAAGCTTCAATGTATTTTTGCAATATTTTGAAAAATTCAGGTTTTAATCAGCTTTCAAGTGGACAACACTATCAAATAGTAAGGGGTCACTTTTGCAACATTGCATACAATGAATTCCCTATTCTTTCATGATTCCTTCCCACTTACACTAGAATATTTGGTATGTATAGCTAGCAAGAGGAAGTGAGATATTTTTTTAATGCATCTTCTCCAGGAAACTGGGGAGACTTAGAGACTGAGACTGGAAAACATCAATGGGTGGGACCAGGAAAGTCACTGAATGCTGTATTATGCCACGACACTTTCATCCTGCCCTTCTGTCAAATAGGGCAGGATGAGAGGCAATGAGTTGGCATAATGGCTGAGGTCAAAAGTTGAAAGCTGCCCATTCCTAGAATTTTGATTCTTAAACTTATCAACCCAAGTTGCAAGCATTTTAGGAAATGACTATAGGCTGTGGTTTATTTCCCATATTTCTGGAAATAAAACGCTTTCATTTCAGCATTGTGGCATCTGAACATATGATGGAGAGGGTTTTTTGGCCTAAACTGACACCTGCCACCCTCACAGTAAGAGATCTCAGGAGACTTTTGTGTGGGGAGGCTTTGCGTGGAGGGAAAGAAGCTGTAGCAGCACAAACAGCAAAGCCTGTCTTGGCAGCTGCTTTGGCTGTTGGGTCCAACAACTATGGGGTCTTCTTGCCAGATTTCTACTGCATGACAGAAAGGGCAACTGCCAAAGAGAAACACCTGCCAGAGTAGCCCTGAGGTTTGCTCTCTGTGTTGAAATGTTGTTACCACTGGTGTTGGTGGGATTTACTCCCTGGTGTGGCGAATGAGATTTAGCTACCCACAATTGTCTCCTGGGTGGTATGGCTGTGCTATGGACTTTGGTTGGGCCTGAGATTAGCTTTTGAATTCAAAACAAATGTTCTTTCTCTGACTGCAGTCTATGTTTAATCACTGTAAGAAAGGTTTGTCCTAAATGCCAAGATCAAATGTGTTTCAGTGAGGCAGTAGTGCGAACATCCCATTACATCTGTCCTACTTTAAATATACTTGAGGGCAGGTCAGATATTATTTTAATTTGCAAGGTTGTTTGCTCTGTTTACTAAAGAGCAATTCTGTCCTTTAATGACTGGAAGCTGCACACTAATGTAAGCAGAACCGGAATGTCAGATGATGTTGAAAGCTGATTATATAGCTTGTACTTTTAGTTTCATAATTAAAATTTTATAGGCTGAAAATACCTATTCACCCTATCTACTGTAAATGCAATAAGTGAATGTAGGTGGACTGGATCTTCATTAACCACTGAATGATGGGTTGTGTTCACACTTGTATCTGAGCCAAACCTTAGCTCTTTTACACTGAGGACTGACAGAGGGTGTGATTGTTCTGTTATTATAGCTGGAGGTAAGTGAGGGAGTTGTTTTTAAGATTAAAATGCAGAGGGAGGTGTCAAACAATTCGATATAAAAATCAGGACAGATTCTGGATGAAGTACATCAGGGAAGTGAGATTTTGAACCAAGTTTCCAAATGAAGGTGTAGGTGCAAAACTGCATCTCATTTTAAACCTGGACCTTAATACTCTGACAGATATGATACCATATTGGCTTCTGATGGGTACTGTACACAGAGTCTCAGGTGACATGGCTCCGGTCTTTGGGCTCTGTGTATCACCTCTTACGTGCAAAGGCACTAGCATCTCTCTGGATATATTTGGTTAGTACAAGCAGCTCTCAATCCCTTTCTCCGAGAAATTGTCATGCTTTAGGAATGCTATTCCCCAATTTAGTGTTCCTACTGAAGCACCCCAGGCCAGGTGTTGTTCACTTATTCCTCTCCTCTCCCTCTGTGTTGGGGTGGAGAGGAGAACTGGAGGCGCAAAAAGGTAAAGATCACAGGCTGAGATAAGAACAATTTACAAGAAACTGTGATGAAGTAAGAAAATTGAGCAGTAACAACAAGAATACCAATGACAGAGTGTACAAGATGAACATCACACGTGGGAGTGCTCACCACGCTGAACCCTGTGCCACCCAAACCGACATGCCCCCAACCCTGGCAACACTTGAAAGAACATGACCCCTTCCATCCCCAAGACACATATCCTGGGGAGTACAATATCCCCAGGATCCTGGCTGTGCCTCTCCTGGTTGCTGCAAAAATGAGCTCTGTCCTGGCTGAAACAAGGACAGAAATGTATACTGAGTTTTATGGATGTGACACAGAAAGACAAATCAGAAAGGGATCTGTTTGGGAAATGTCAGTAATTTTTTTTAAAATAAAGTCCTGTTTTCTTAAGCTTGATAGAGCCAGGGGTATTTCTTAAGTCTCTTGGGCATTCAGTGTGTCAGTGAATGAAGTATTCTACAGAAAGAGCCACAGCCAGCTGTTCAGCATGCAAATGATTATTATCTGACAAGTGGTATTGTTTGTCTGCTTGTATATGAGTTTCATCTGAAGTAACAGGTCAGTGAAAAAAAGAATTCAGTAATGTAAATTTATAATTTCCCAATTATTTATGTGATATAAACTCCACCCACACAGCGATTCCACCTCTTCCTTTCTCCTTTTTTTCACCTGCATAATAGTGCTAGGTTTGTTTCACTTGTGCTTGGTACGGAGCACACTGCAAAATGCCTTTGCCAGAATTGCCAGAGCCTGTGAGTGACATCCCAGCTCTGCTCCAGCTGCTGCCAACCATCCACAACGTCCAGGCCAATCTGCCAGCCCAGGGTTGGCAGTTGCAGACTGTATGGATGTTTCAGCCATGCTCTCTCCACACACGTGCCCCTCTACACCAGAGCCTGGGAGCAGATGTTTGTAGCAAAATTCAAGCACAGCAGGAGCCACAAGCTGGGCCAGCAAGTGCGGCAACTTGTCTTCCGCAGGGTTTCTTCCCTTTGCTTCAATAAATAGCAATAATAAAAAGTCCAGCCTATCTGGTCTACAAAATATAGATTTCAGTGGTTTCCAGTCTCAGTGGTACACCACTTTCTTTAGCAAACTACAGGCTGTGATTTCTAGCACCAGTATATATGTCTGTGAGTGAAACTCTTCTAAGCAATGTCTCCTGAAATATCCATGCACCAGGAACAGAACAGATTCAAACAGGTAAACCAGATGGGTTTTGTTGACCTTCCTCCAAGACACAAAGGGAATCTTAAGGGACTATGCCTGGTCCCTTGTGGGTCCTTTTTCCCTATGGGGGAAAAGGGCTATGTCCTAATCTCAGTAAGTCACTGTAAGTGTAGTCTACGCATTATGGGGATGGGCAGCTGAGGTCATAGTAGAAAAAACATCAATGACTGAACTGACAGAGAAGGAGAATTCTTTCTTCGCCCTCCTCTTGGATGTTTTTCTTCCTGTGACCTTGCCTTCAGACCATTCAGATTTATTTGAGCACAGTTTTCCACCATTTGCCACACCTCTAAAACAACACTCAGACTGGCTGCCAGTGCCTCTTTGCACGCTCCATAATTCAATGCCCATTTAATGAGTGGGTACGTGACCTTCTTTCTTTTAAGCACTGGAGCTGTTTCACAATCCCTGAGCAATGCAGCTCCCTGCCAGGCGGCCTGTCAGTTTTGGAGAAAGTATTCCTGGGAACAGCAAGGCAGAACAGGTACAGTGTTCTTCACCTCGCCTTGCGGTCTATTCCAAGCAGGAAAGCTGGCACTAGCAAGTGTTTCCAGAGAACTGTACCACACTGGCTCCTGTCTTCCAGCAAAGTGCCAGCTCATCCGTGCTGCAAGTGCCACAGATTTGCCTGCTGCTTGAGTAATCCACTGCCACCTCTGCACCTCTGGATGGAAATCTTGTCTGCGGTCTCTTGTAGAATGCTGTGTAGGAGATTTCCCAGACGCATGAGGAGTGTCCTGAGCTGAGGCCAGTCTGGGCACACTTGCCACTGAGAACCCACCTGAGGAGACACAACTGGGAGATAACGACTCAAACTCCAGTCATCCTCCCCTTGCAAAGGCAGTAGGTGAACTGAAAGTGATAATGAATCAGAGCGAGCAAAAAATGTAGGATTTCTGCCTCTTCCCTCCCGCTGTTTCCAACATTATATATCACATTTATTTTTAAGCAGTAGGATAATCAGTCCCCCTTTATGTTCAATAGGCACTTCACTCTGTAGGAAATGCTCAGGCTCAGTGTAAGTGAAACTATGTGATTGCTAATAAGCAGCTCCACCAGTGCTTGCCTGAAGGTACCAGAGTAGCCAGTGTTACTAATAAAGTTAATTACTCTCACTACAAGAGAAATTAGTCAGGGGGAAAAATCAGCATGTATGAACAAGATGATTAGCTGCTGGTTTCACTTTTGCAAATACATTTAATCTACTGTAGTACTTTTATGCTGGTTAACCAGAGTCACAAGGTATCAAAGTGCTCCCTCCTTATGACAGAGCAGAGAAAAAATTGCAAAAGAGTCACCTCTGCTTTGGGCTCTATCTGACAAACTGTGAATGTACCCAAAGCTCTCTGCACTTTTTTCCCTTTTAATAATTAGTGCTATTTCTCTCCTGACCATCAAACTGTGGTCTGGAGGTACAGTATCTCATAATGAAAAGCATCTCTATGGTGGAGTTTTTCCAGGAAAAAAACCTTCTCATTCACCACCAGGACATCCCATTTCACTCTGTAGCGTCTCTAATCTCTATGCACATGAAATGGCAAGATTCCCACCTCTCCATCAGGCAAGAGTTTTCATTGACTTCTGTGACTGTAACTGATTAATCTTCTAGGAACAACACAACAGCTGGATTCAGATTTACTCTGCTCTATTCTCTGATTGGGAAGTGAATGAGATAACACAGAAGGAGCCATCACAGAAGTATTTGATTTCTAGGTGCTTTTTTTTTGGTGAAGATCTCAGGGTTTTAAAATTTGATTTTCTTTTATTAAAAAAAAATTTAGATATAGAAAATAGAGAGAACGTGCTCTGCAAACAATAACATCCTCCTTCCCTGGGGGTTATATAACTGAAAACCATCAAAGACTGCTCTGAGACATTGTGTTCCACACAGGATCTGCATATGTTGTAAGAAGTACCAATTATTTCCAGTTCTTGTGGTATTTTTTGTAATATGGATACCATCCAACCCAATTCAAAGAGGGCATCATGCAAGCATTGAATGACGAAGCTTCTATTCATACTTATCATTAAGGATAGGAGAAGGGAGGGAAAATGATTAGTGGCTTCCCATTTCCTTCAGTCATTGATTTACCTTTCCAGATGGATGTTTTTCATTTGGATTTTGGCATTTCAGTTGACATTTCCTGCAGTTACCTCGTTCACCTCACCATCAGAAAGGAAAATTGACACAGAGCAGACAGGTAACCAAGAACAGAAATCTGACACGAAAGTTCTCAAACCTGCTTGCTCAGAGAAACACCTGCCTGTAGGCATTTCAGGAAAAGCTCAGGAACCTTCAGATATTGGAAAGAGAATATGTTCTGCATGTGGATAATTTGCAGAAAAAGAAAGACCACTTAATGTATTTTTTAATTAACTCTTGTGGTGGAATTGTGAACTGGTGGTAAGATGAACCACTACACAACCTATGATAAAATTTCTAAAGTGTTCAAGAATTATATTGCAATTACTATTTCCATGCAATATTTTTTAAAGTCTAATTTTTACATGTAAATCTACTGTAGTCAAATGAAAGTGAGGATACTTTTTTGAGAGGAACTTCATTCCTTAGAAAAAACAGACTGAATTTTCAATTACAGTGAGACAGATTTCCCCTATTTCCAGACTAACATGAAGTAATATGCTTTGAAGTGGGTGTTCTTATCTGCCTTTCTTTGCACAGCCAGTGCTTTCAAAGTATTCTGGTAGGAATGAGAATCTGGTCCAATTTATTTTCCTTATTTCTGCATGCCTTCATGCTGATTTTTTTGGTCTTACTTATTTCCTTTGCCTTTCTCTTTCACACATTTTCTGTCTTTCACAGAATCCCATTTTCTCACTATTAGTACATTTCTCCTTTTTTATTGAGTATTCCAACAGATAGCAATGAAGTAACAGACTACCACCATCCATAACTAGCAGCCCTTCCCACAGAATAACAGATTAACTGATTAATGCAGTATGGAATGCATCTCTGGGGGGCACCTCATCTGTTCCACCCCCACTTGGAAGAGTGCCAACTTTGGCATTAGGTCAGGTTACTGAGAGTCCTGAACTCCTGAGTATGTCAAAGGAGGTACAACAACTCTGGATAGTCTGTTGCAGTTTTTGAATCCTGCATTGCAAAAAAGTTTTTCATCAGACTAAATACTTGAATGCACTGAAGAGCTTGTGGCTAGAACAATGGGAGTGTCATTTATGATGTATACCAAATCGCATTGTATGAGACAGAAGAACAGTTTCATTTATGCACTGTGAGCTTGGTGGAGTTGAATTCTTACCTAAAGGAAGTGCTTTGATGGTTGGGTTAGGCTAGTTTTGCAAGAATTACTCCAGCCATTCTATCTTTGGAGCTCCATTTTTTTTCCTCCCATCCCAACAAACCATGGAAGAGGATCAAGATCAACTCAGACACCAGGAAGTTTTTCAGGATTTTTGTCATTCCTTAATCACTCATAGAACTGATAGAGCCAGATCCCAGGATTGCAGAAGGATTCTTGAGCAGTAGAAACCTTGATGTTAAACAGGAATCAGCTGCGACACACCTTGATGATAGGGTGGAGATAATTTGTTTTGTTATTAATATTTGACATTCAGGTTCATCATGCAGCAAAGGCAACCACACAGCCTGGAAAAGAGGCTGCAGGCAGCACAGAATCTTACTCATGCATTGCACAAGGGTCAAATTTGCATCCAGATCCTCGTCTGGTGATTAAAAGGCGCATTACACAACCCAGGAACAGAGTGAGTGTGCTGTGGGATGATACCCAACCTGTTTCTTCCCGAGTTCCATCATGATCTCTCCTCCCCAACTCTGCACGAATGGACCGGAGATATTGCAGTGCCTTCCACCACAAGGAGGTGGTTTCTCAGTGGACAACCCAACCTCAGCCCTGCTGACCTTCCCACCACCCTGCCTGTGGTCAGGACTCTTGTGGCACTGTGGCCTTGGCGGGACATCCTGATGGTGCAGCATGTGCTGGGGAAGGGCAGCTCCACCCGGTGCAGGAGCAGGGTGTCATTAGGAGTGCCCAGCCTGCCTGTCAACAGCCCCTGGCTGCTGAACACAACCTGAGTCACCAGCACCTGAATGAAAGTAGTTTTGTTGTTGTTTTGTCCTCTCCAGCCTCGCCAGGAAGAGTGCACCTCGCCAGGAAGGCAGGTGGCTGTGTCAGACTAGACTGGCTCCTGCACTGGAACCTGGCCCCATGAGCAAGAGCTTTCCTTCAGGCCAGGAGCTCACTATCCATTCAGGTAATGATGACACCTCATGTGCACTGTGCTGTTAACCACTGGACTCAGAAGGCCTTTTGCCTTCCTCCCTGTGTGACTCCCTTTGGTTTCACTGTGAGTCCTTGGGTGGTTTTTTCAGCAGATTCAGAAAGTCTAGTGTCAGAGTCATATTGCCAGAAGCTGCAGTAGCAGCACAGATGCCATATCTGCACAAGCACATTCCCAGGCATGGTTTGCCTGGTAATCAAACTCCCATGGAGTTTGACTTTTAATTTTGTTGTCACAGCTCCATGAGGTTGTGCAAGGCAGGATCACCAGACCCAAAGTCCCATGGTTTCCCTTGTGGTACTGGTGTTAAGGAGTGTTAAAGAATATTTTTTTTTTTTTGTTTTTGTCCCAGCACTCTGAATGTTAAAAAGTAAGAGAAATGCCTCTCAGCCCTAGTAGTCAAATCACAGGAAAGTGCCTGCCCCATTCCACATTTCGTGTCCTGCTTCATACTATAAACAATGATCATTACAAGTTGCACGTTGCCCATCCTCTTTATTTTTCCCTATCAGCTTAGACCATAATTGCCATTCCTTCCCCCTAATTACTCCACCCCAGCTTAAGGTGCAACGAATGGCCTTTGGCAAATAAAGGTTAGGCAGAGCTTTGAAGGAGCACATTGCTGCTATGGAGATTCACCCAAAAAAATGTGGTTGGCTCTTCTAGTTCCTGTTAAAGCTAAGGCTTCAGTCATTTCCAGCAGGCATGTCAGGAGACGTGTCCTGTCCTACAGATAGAATATCTGACCCTGTACTGTATAAAGGGGGAATAAGGCTATGTAAATATTTAATTTTCAAGCTGTAATCAGTACGAAATAAAAATTAGTACATGCAATACAAAGGTAGCCTTTAGGTAATCTTTAAAAAAGTTTCGGGCATATCAGCTGCATATTTTAATGATGTCAAGACTTGGTTAAAATTGTTTTTCATAGCTTTGGCATTTTAAAATTTGAGGATACATGAATAATTTTGTATAATTTTATATAAACCAACATGTTCAGTGACTGAAAACATAGCTTTAGCTCTTGTTATTTGCATCTAATAAGAGTAATTATGAAGACACTGAATGATCATTTTTATATAGTGCTTTTAATTCAAGAAGTTAATGAAGATGCTGTTTTACTATACTGAATGTTTTATAGAGCTGAACTTTGGGACACTTCGAGTTCAACATTTATAAATTGCACCATTATACACCTGTGGTCTAAATTCTTTCAAATCTTCTATGGAACTCTAACATTTTAAAGGAGATTTTCCCATTGAAAGTGTCACCAAGTCATGAGTTTGGAATAGGAAGAAGTAGATGTGATCTGGAACAAGGTCAGTCTGGCTCTCTTCAAACAAATAATCAGGTCTCTTTGAAGAGACTGTAAATGCAATAATGCTACATCTGTACCAACACAAGCTATTGGGACATAGCTCGTCAGATGAGACAAGAAGGGGAAACCCGTCTAGATTAGGGGTTCTCAATTTAGTATGTATCAAAGTAGGCAGTGACAGAAACTACTAGCACTTGTGGTGGTAGAAATAGCATGCCTGTGGCACTAATTTTTGTGTCTTTTTGCTTCACTCTGTGTTTCACTCTTCGGAAGCTATCATGGGTCCAGCTTGTCTGCCTAGGCTGGGATGGTGACTGTGGTAGGAGCACCTCCAAACACTGGGGCACAGGCTGCCAGAGGAAAGCTCGGTGATAAGGTCTTGCCATGACAGGGACTTGAGCATTGAAGAAAACAGTGGCTCCTGGATGGAGAAGAAGAAGAAAGCAAGATAGCAAGAAGAAGAAGAAAACTACAATAGTAGTTCTGTGATGTTCTGTGATGATCTGTGCCTAAGGAGCCTGAGAAATCTTCTACATATTTCCTATTTCTTTGTATAAAAAGCAAGGCTTGAAAAAGTGAAATTAAAAAAAAAAAACAAACTTCAAGCATGTGGCTCCCTTACAACAGGGTCTAGTCACCCCAGGAAAACAAGATTAAGAAATCTTGATAAGACCTGAATTTATGGCAGGATCAGTTTTGGTCCCTTCTGTCTGATATAGGCATTGAATTATTGCTATTCTGCTACTAAAGGACACTTGAGTTATGTGAACAAATCTTCTAGTTATTGAATAATTATCTGAGTGAATACAGCTATGCTGCTACTTAAATTATACTGAGAAATACCCAGGCAAAAATTATTGTCTTTATATATATGTATGTGTTTTATATATATATATATATACACATAAATATAATTTTCCAGATAAACTTTTGTATGTAGAGTGCTGTTTGTAGACTCACTCTTATTTGTAGGAGGTGTTTGATGGGAAAGAACTCAATACATATGTATATGTACATATATATACAAATACATAAGAGACAAAAAATGTGAATTTTGCACTCTTTCGGGTCTGAACCCAAAGACAAGACATCCTGGTTGCCCTTGTCCTACCCAGTGCCAGAAGACAGCTCAGAGCACTGTTGTTGCCCTGGCTTATACTTCATCCATTGCTCATGCCAGACATCCACATATGTGCACCATACAGCAGCCCTACACATTACTACAGATGCTTACCTCAGCTCCACAGTCAACATCTGCAGGGGCAAGCCCACAGAAAGAGGTTGTAAGGTCCTCATTATCAATGAACACAACACAAATGGTGAAAGTAACCTTTTATTTGCATGTGATATAGAGACATACATACTGCAAACACATGCCACACATCATAAAAGGACAGGATACTTGGGGGATCGCAGCGGAGAAACATTAGCATCTGCTTCTAATAACCAGCGTAAATAGTACATGCTCTGAGTTTCTCATGGAGTTTCTGAACAGAATTCCAGAAGAGCTGCACACATGGCACAGCCAGGCTCATTAACACCACCGGCCATCTGCACACTGTGCCAGTGGGAACCCAGCCCTGCCTGACCATGCAGGGCAGAGCTGGTGGGCACAGCTTTGCACCCCACTTCAGCTCCCTCACTGCTGCCTTGCCCCTCCCTGCTGCAAGGGGATGCTGTGCCAGTGGCCAGGCTCACTCAGGCTTTTGAGAAAGACCATTCCAACAGAGGTGGAAGGGTGCTCATGGAGCTTTCTGACTCCTGGTGTCCCACCGGTGGGATATGGGCCCTGTGAGAGAAACTGCTGTTAGTGGCATGCAACATAGCACAACCTGGCAGAGAAATGCCAGATTCCCAGAATTACTATGCTAAACACCACATGAAAATGCTCAAAGCATTGCTGTCCAGGCAACACTCACAAACTAAATCTTCTGTAGATTAGTACAAGTTCTGGAGAAATGAGAAAGAATGCAGCCAGCTAAGTAAAGACAGGTGTGTGGCTCTGCTGCCTGGTGTGTAAGAACAGAAACGACTGTGGGATGAGATGAAAGTCTTGTGTGAGCACAGGTTGGTTCATGGAGGCATGGTTGTGACGACACAGACACAGTGCCATCCAGCAAAACATAGACCAAACATCCCCAGCACGAACACCAAGGGTAGTTATGCAACCAGCTGGAAATTAATGTATCTACATCAGTTGCCTTGCAGTTACCTCTGGCTTCTAGCTCAGCTCTTCCATCATAAGAGAGTTAATTATTTTTACTCTTAAATATCTCACTAAATAGTCTAGGTTTATTTCAGTCACTTGATTGATATTTGGGTTAAAAAAAAATGAACCTGAAAATTCAGTCCTGTATGGCTTATGACCAAAATTATCACATCTCGGATTAGTGTATTTGCCACAATAATGGAATCCATTTTCAGAATATCAAGAGTTCCTCTGAGCTACATCTGCTAGTGATATTGCAAGATTTTCTTGTCCCTGTCACATCGAAGAAGCCTGTAAGGAAGGCAGGAAGAATGCTATATGCTATGTGTTATGCTGGCCATACTAGGTTTTCTCCTAGCAGCAATATTTACTGCATGTCCTGGACTGGACTGCCCACCAGCGACGTTCACAACTGGTGGCCCACCAACTATTAAGTGCTCTGAACTTCTTTGACATGCAGCCTGTTTTTAATGGGTGGGATAGCTTTTACTGATGTGTTTACTTCATGAAACATTAAATTAGCCAGACTCATCATCAGCATATTTGCTTGTCCTGCCTTTGTGTTGGGTGCTTCATCAAGCTTTTCCTCATGTGCACAGTTTGCCATCTGCTTGTAGGTTGTTCAGAGACTGTGTGAAGATTCTCTCTCTCTGAGAAAATGTGTGCTGGTCCATTGAAGTATTTGCTAGTGATGCAATGGCAGCTGTTATCATCACGTCATATGTGTGCGGGTGGTTGCAATACATGGTATATAGGTTGTCAAAATTTGCCAGGAAGATGTGTTTTTGATTGTGGTATTGTGTGCATGTGTGGTACTGCTGGAGCAGCACGCATAGGACTTGGAATATTACATGAGTACTATGCGTGAGTGCTATATAAACCACATACCAGAGTGGTTACATGCTGTATTGGGTGACAGTAACACCATATTCACACAGCTTTTTCACATATCTCCTTATCAGCTGCCCGTTTTTGAGTATTCCTTGGGGCCCTGGTTGTTTCCATGTGTGTACTGGGCAGTGGACTTCACTGAGAGCACTCTCACACTTGGAAACCAACTTTTCCTTGCCAGCACTTTTCTGGCTCTGGATGCCAACAGTTCAGGCTCTGTGGGACAATGGTTCATTTCCAATGTCTGTCAGGATGTTGATGCTGTTTATGTGTAGGCCTTTGTCACCTGGTATTAATTGGATTGTGCCCTCTCTGCCTTTGAAGGCACAGAAGGCTTCAAACTCCTTTTTTATTACACATGGTGCTGCGGCCTGTAATACTAATCAACTACATTTGGAAACACCAAGTTGTAAATATGGGATATGCAGCACGCCACTGCATCCTTGGAGATCAAATGGTCTCATGGTTGCTGAGGACTTGCCTGCAGTTAATGACCTTCTTTAGCTCAGAAACCTGTCTGCTGCACTTTTGCACCAAGATGCCCATAGCTAAACCTGAAGAAGCCTGTAGTCACCACAAATTTGATTTGGTTTCCCCCCCTCCTGGTTATGGAGAAGTGTTGATTGCTGTGACATCCTGGATTGTTACTTTGCAAGCATATAACTGTTTGTCATGACACGCACTGTTTATGCTGTATAGTCTGCTTTATTTCTTCTCATCTGGAAAGGCAAATATTTACCTCTAGTGGGTATTGAAAATGAGGTTTAGAATCCTGCATCCATTTAACCAGGCCAGACACTGTAGTGCATGGTCCTATTAGTAAGAAATCTCTTTGGCAAAGGTACCCAACACAATGAGAAGGGTCCTGACAGCACTAAGGAATAGATAGTGCTCTATCTCTACTCTGGTGTTTTGCCAGGTGATGACTGAGCTGATAAGGAATTCTGCACATTGTTGCAGTGCCTGGCCGCCTCTCATCCTGCCTGGTAGATGAGTTGAACATCACACACTGAAGCATGACCAGCAACATGTCCTTTTATTTCTCACTGAGATTGCTCCACACGTTTGTCCTTTCCTCTCGCTGGGGCTGAGCAGCCCCGAGTCACAGCAACCCATGAATGGCATGCCGGTGGGCACTGGCATTTGGAGTGACGTCACTGCTGCCTGTTGGGGCACAGAAGCTTGGGACTGATTAAGTTTTAACTTTTGAGTCTGGAGCTATATGTGTGGGCTCACAGCTGGGGACTACAAAGTGCTATATGGAATTGGCACAGAGAAGAAACACACAGATTGCCTGCTGTCAGGACATCTGTGTCTTTTTATTTTGGGTACATTTAGCACTTACAGTGTTTCACATCTGTCACATATGCAATATGGCACTGACAGTGGTTACCGTTATATTTACATTTTGCCTTGATCACATTTGTTGTTGTTGTTTACCCTGTCTGCAAAGCCACCTCCTTGCCCGCACACATTTCATTTGTTAGCATCAGGGGAGCCTGGCACTGAATGTTACCAGCAGTGTGCTTGGTGACACACACATGGCATTAACAACATGGCATTCAGCATGTGTATCAACCCCACATCATTTGTATTCTCTTCATAAATGCCACCTCCCCTGTTCTTCCTGGACCTACATCATCTTCTCCTGCACAGCACTTGCATGGCACAGGATAATTGAAAGACAGGCCTGCAAGAGAGCCCAAGTGGTCTGAAGACCACATTAGTGGCTTAATTTGCCCCCTGCTCGAAGCACACACACAACATAAGCTAGTCTGGACAGACATTTGTCTAATCTAGTCTTTAAAAAGTCTAAGCTACTCTTAAAAGCTCTCAGTTGCAACAAATCCAAAATCCCCCTCAGCAATAATTTTCATTCTGCCCATGTTAATGTTTTACGTAAACTTTGTGTGAAAATGCAACTTGTCCTTTGAGATGTAGCATGTGATTTCAGATTCTGCTGCTGCTAAGTCTGACAGAAATATAATGATTCACCTCTCACCCTCTTTCCCAAAATGATTCCTCACTTATTTTGCTAACACCCCTGTCATTTCAGCTCCAATCTGGAGTTTGGAGTCACAAAGCCTAACTGATATAGACCTGTTCACCTTGTCGTCATGTCTTTGCTTCAGAACATGGCCAGGATTGTTCTTCTGCTTGCAAATTCACACCCTTTATCCCTTCCTTTGAACATCTCGTACATTCCTGTTTGTCCTTTCATTGGTCGTGGCATGTTCCTGATTCTGACCTGCATACAGATTGGGAATAAAGTACTGCATCTTTATACCACATTGCAGCTACTGCTGCTCTCCTGGTAGGCTTTTATCTTCACTTGGGCTGTCTTTGATTGCAAGTGGTATGGAGCTCCCTGATGGAATCACCAGGAGAGCCATTGGATCACCTCTCATATTGCCAATGCTACGGCTGAAGGCAAGGATTGAAAGCTGCAGTGTTTGCTCTAAGGAAAGAAATTAATCTCTAATGGGAGTAGAAATTTGCCAATTTGCTAGAGTTGTTAGGAAATTGAGGGGAACAAGAAGATGAGATTCCTGGAACAAAATCTGTCCTTGGAATATATCACATCACAGCCTTTTCTCACAACAGAATTATTTCATTATTATTTTTTAATTAAACCATTCTTTAAAATAATCCTTACTTTTAAATCATAAGTCAACATGCAAATGTTAGCCCTAGGAGCTCAAAAGTCTCAGGCTATACAAATTTCTCTCATGCCTTCTATGGAAACAACAAAAGATGAATACACAAGGAATGTCTGTTAAGGATAAGTTTTAATGATCATCTGCAACATATTATTCCATAATACATGCCATTAATAAACTGAATTACCCCCAAAAGTCTGTCCTGTGAGAAGTGCTATATTTCCTGCATCTGCTGCATCTGTTTTATCACATCTTTGCAGCCTTCTTAAAGCATTGTGGAACATGTTAAAAAGAGTTCCAGCACAAAGCAATCACAACTCAGGTATATAATATTTGCATCTTTTGTCTTCTTCCTTTGAGGCCTTTTATTTCACTTTTTACTGTTTCTGTATGTGAGGAATAACTTCCAACTGCAAAAAGTTCACTCTACCTTCTTTCCTCTCTCTGACTGGAAATCTTTGTCTGAAATTTGGGTTCAAAACATTAAAACTCACCCTAGTAATGGTAGAGTCACCAATAGATTCAAGCTGTCACATTGTTCTGAGAGTTCTACTTCAAGGCCACGGAAGTTAATAGGATACTTTTCATTGCCTGCAGTGAAAACTATCCTGGGCCTATATTCATGGATAATTAGTGAGTGGGAGATGAAAGGACCATGTTACCTTCCGATCCCACATTTTTAGTGGACTGTTTTCCCTACCCATGTGGCTGCAAGATTCTCATTCCAATCTGCCCTTATCTTGTTTTGGGCAAAAAATGCTTCTCACAATGGTTTCATTATGCTAAGGTATGCACCTCTTCACAGAATTAAATTAACCTCTGTCCTGTTCAGATATACTGTTATCATCATTACCATTAAATTAGTTGTTCTGAAGCAACTGCAGACAAGACATCAAGCCAGGCCCCCCTGGCCTCATTCCACAGAGTGAGCTGCAGCACTCAGTTCCAGTGAATGTATTGGGAAATGCACTGCTGCAGATTGGGAAGCCCAGGCTGCCTCTCCTCCTTGTCTCCTTGCAGCTGTCCTTCGTGCCGGTAAGCTGCTTGCTCAGGAAAGTGTCAGAGAGGAGGTCTGGAGGGGAATAGCTTTGTGATTACACGTGAGAGAATCCAGAGGTCTCAGTTTCCACCCGCGTCCCTGGCTGTGAGCTGATTCTTCTGTTCCTCGTGTATGAAATGGCTACAACGTCTCTGCCTCCTTCCCTTCCCCATTTCCCCGCTCTGCTGTCTAGCAGGCACTGTAACTGCACCTTCAATGCAAACATAGCTTTCAATACCACTTACAGCTTCCAATTGCTCTTTATTACATTGGTAATTTTATGATCTACTTAATGGCTAATATTTGCATGATTTTCCTCTATGAAATTGTTGCGTAGTTTCTGTCACTAAATTACAAACTCATGAATGATTTGATAATGTTTGGTTCATTTAGAAAAAAGTCTATCCCTTGTCATTAATGTTATTATAGTGCATAACTTGTACTTTTAATCTTAGGCAAATCTTAATATGGGCTTTCTTGGACTGAGAGCAGCAAAACTCCAATTCTTTGTGTTTTAAGGCTTTTTCTTAGACAACTGGCATTCACACCAGCAAAAAAATCTGGGCAGTGACCAAACTTTTATTGTAAAAGAAGCGCGATGAAAAGAAATATGCTTTATGAGTGCTATAAGCCACGAGAGAATCCTGAATGTGCAAAAATTAAGTAAGGCTAAGAAGTCACTGTGTATTTATGACAAATATCTACATATATGTGTGTACATAAAGCCAATCTCTTTTTCAAGGACAGGTAATGATTTCATGATGTGGACAGTTGACTTCATTACAGTAAGACATATGGTTTCATAAATTCAATACTTACTGTGGGGTATTTGTTCAAATTTTAATGCCACACACTATTCTCAACTTATTGTGAAGAGAAATACCAGCTGGTGATGAGAAGCAGAGCTAGGAGCGCTGGATCACACCAAACTTTGCCAGGACACAGATAGGTGAAGCCATCTAACAATTACCAGAATTTTGCAGCAGACACTGTAGTGTGGAAGCTTCTTGGCTGCTCTTCAGCTCTGGTGGCTTGATACCATTTTAGCATGGTGGACCAGGCATTTGATATGAAACCTCTATGTCTTTGCTTACTGGCAAAATGAAAAAATGTGATTAAAATCTAGACATACACAAAGTACATGGAATGAATTCCTGTACCTGCTCTGATAAATATGAATTTGGCTTGTGTCTTCAAAAGACCAGGAATTTACCCAAATTTTTAGGTCTCCTTATTTTGAAATAAAAGACACATTTTTAAACTTAATTTACAAAGACACTTACCATAAAACTTGCTTACATATCGTAGGGTTACTAATCAGATTTTCAAGATGTAAGCCTTTATAACTTGATTCTTTTTCTATTTAGAGAGTAATAATATAGTAGACTGTTACATTTTGAGCAAAAGAGGAGTGGATTTGAGTTTCAAGTATGTTCTTAGGTTTTCATTTGAATTCTTTCTCATTGTTGGGATTTGTCTGAGGTCTGTTCTGGCATCACTGTGTTAATATAAAATACCCACAATGGCTCTATAGCTGCTTATACCCACACAAACATATTCTCAAACACAGTTTTAGTCCAGAGTGGAACTCACCTCAGGCATGTCAGTTCCCCGTCCTTCTGTCATTCTGTTATGTTCCTTTTGAGCTACCAATGTCTAGTTTTAGAGGATTCTAATTAGGTAGATGAGACACGTCTAAACCTCATTGCACGGGTTCACAACAAATGTCTGGTTTTAAAGCTTAGCATCTATTTCTGCTTGGGGAAATAGAGTAAAAACAATGTGGATTTTTAACTGTACTGTGAATATCTAGTTTCCACTGAACTATACTTTTAGCAGAGAACCATTGCTGATGCTCTGGCTTGGAAAGATGGGGCGTAGAGGTTTCAAGAGGCAGCCACAAGCTGAAAAAATGTATGCAAGGGCTTGGATCTGTATAAGAGTTCATGATATCACCCTCCAATATTGACTACACTTAATACAATATTTATTTAGTGAATATGTTAAATGAGTCACAGGTTTTTAGCTAGACTTCCCTGGAACTTTCATTTTGCAAACAATTGACTGTGACCCTGCAAACACTGATTCATGTGCGTGGCAGTGATCGAGAGCACCCACAGTATGAGAAATGAAGCATGTGTGTACCTCTGCACAGGGTCAGGGCCACAGAGGTGGGTGATACTGATTTCATACTTTTGACCCTAACCAAAACATTCCTTGTTTTTAACAGCTTACTTTTCTTTCTTATTCTTTGGCTGGTGACAGCTGTGAGAATTCTGAAATCCATAATGTACCATGGGGACCTATTCTGATTTCTGTTGCCTTGTAACACACTTAGAGCAGCACATGGAAAGTGAATAGTGAGAATTTTCTGTTGGTGAAAAGAAACAGAGTCATCCAAATGAAGGAGACCCAAGAGAGCCAACCTCAGAGTCGTAGGAGAGGTCTCATTTTGTTCCAGAAGTTCCTTCATGATCCTGTGAGCATTTTCCCTCATTCATTCATACTTTACCAGCTTTACATTGCTCCCCTGCAAACCATGGCCTGTATTCCATTCCCACCATCTGGGAAGTCCTGTGACAAAGCTACAAAACTCTCCTGTTCTTAAAGGGAATCAGATATTGTGGAGTCCCCGGATATGTTTCTCTGTGACTCCAATTTGGTTTCCATCCCATAAGGATGAGTTAACAGAGTTAGTTATATTAGGTGTATATGATGTAAAGAAGTAAATCCTTTTAGCTGGTAGAGGGAAGGGAGAGACTTCAGTGAGGTTTGTAACTTACTAGAAGTTTGTAGAAAGTGAAAGCCAGACCCCATGTTGATGAAACTAAAACAGAAAAAGTATGCAGTGCAAAATTCACATTGTCTGCCTCCTATTCACGTTTACGCTCACATTTGGGCAGATAGAGGATTATGCTTTAGGACATGTTGGGATTCCCTTTATGGCAAGGAAAATATTCTTGGAATAATGGACATATCAGAGTAGCTGGGCAGAGCTTCCTACTGAAATTGTTGGATCCATGCATGAAATCTGGAAGATAATAATTTCTCACAAAACTCCTTTGAGTGTTTTCTGGGACAATTGGTTATATATGTCTTTACTAGCAAAATGCCCTTGCTCCAACTCTGACCTGTGCAAACTCTTTGTATGAACAGCCTTGAGAGCTTTTTGTTGGCTTGGACAGGGTTCCTCATGCTTGAGAGCTTGTTGAGGCAGGCTTGGACAGGCTTCCTTATGCTACCTTTCCAGGTTACCATTCCTTACTGTAGATGGAGCCCTCCATGGTCGAAGGTGAGAATATGATTTACCCTAAAATCCATGTATCAGCCATGCCTCCATGGAGTCTAAGATGAAGTGACAAGTAATATGCATGCTTCTTCAGTGCAGCCAACAGAGGAGAGTTGTTACAGAGTCAATTCTTCCAACAGGAGGATGAACAATTCCAACCATCTCCCAGACATCTGCTTAAGTTCTCTCTCTTAGATGTTTCCTTAGATATTCCGCTTCTTCTTGGGAATCACCTGTCCAACTTCAGACAACTCTATCTGTCTAAATCAGAGTTGATTATCCAGACTGACTTTATGATCTCACCCTAAGATCAATATCTAAAATAACTGGGGTGTATTTTGGCCTCTGGAGTCTCCTCTCTTTTCCCATTGACTATTATATAAGAAACTTACTTTGAGATATTTAAACAGATAAATAACACCCCTTCAGTAAAACTATCTGAGTGCAGACATCTTTTTTCTATGAACTGTGCTATACCCCTCTAACACAAAGTAGATTATACTTTAGGAATGCCTCATTAGTTTCTTGCATTTAAGTGCTGAAGTGCTCAGTTTTATTCAACATGAAAAAAGTAAGTGGTCTGAGAACAAGACTGCATGTCCAGAAAAGACAAAATCCTCTGTGTAATGCAATAGTAGGTACAGTACTGCACTTTAGTCAGTAACCATATCTTCATTCCCTGACACAAAAGCATCAGCAATGCGAGAACAGTGCAGGTTTGAATGATGCATCCAAAATCAGTGAGAGCACTGAAGTGTGATCATGGACAGACATTTCCCATCGGTCTTGCTTACAACCAGTCAGAATGGGAAATCACCTCTGTAACTCAGCAGCATAGATTTACTTTTGCAAATGAAATGACAGGAGATTGGAAAGCTTTGAAAGTTCTGCAAGAGCCCAAATACCACTAGGGTTCTTAACACATCTGAGACAGAGGATCACCTTCAGCCTTGAACACACTAAGTATAGACAAGAGGTACATAAGCACTCAAAGATAACACCACTTCATATCGAGAGTTGCCATCCAGCCCTACAAAGGAATTTGAACAACTGCTAACGATTTCTTAATTCTGCACTTGATTACTGCAGGACTTCAGATACCCCCTCCAAATATTTATGATCTTTCACTACAAATCAGCATTTAAAAACACCTAAAACTAATGCTGTAAAAACTCCAAGTACCTTAGTAATAGAATTATTATTAGATTTGTTTCTGTTTTACAGATACATTCTTTGGCTCCAGCTACGTGTTTCAACACACTCTCCTTACATCAAGGGCTCTTCAGGGCTTTTTCTATATGTGCTGAAAGACACTTCTTTACCTGAGGCTACTCTGCTAACTTCTTGGAGCATAAAGTATCTCAGGATAATTTAACCACGTGAGGCACACTCAGAAGATTTGGCAGATTGTCTCAGGCATTTGGAGTTAACCAATAATAACATCCCTGCTACTAATCCTCCAGATTTCTTCTAAGTTCTGCTTCTATTTGTTCTTAGTGAAAAGCATGGCATTATCTTATTACAGCAATTTGATTTTCATTATCTAAGTAGGCTGCTGTGTCAGCAAAAAGCAGCAATTTGGAAAGGATGGAAAAGACTGCGAGTCATGGATGAATGAGTGATTGGTGGAGGAAAAAAACAAGATAGAAGAGGGTACGTTGAGTGATTGAGTGAGCTTGGGAAAATAAGGTGAGGTCTGTGGTTCAGAAATTTGGCTCTTTGTTTAAGTGATTAAGTAGGGGAAGCCTGCACATATGACCTGTGCTTAGATGGCAGAAGTTCAGCCAGGAGTATGCTGTACAACAGTTTGTATAGAAGAAGCTGGAGTGCTGAGATGACTACAAGGTCCTGTCTAAATCATTTGACAAGAAAAGCTACCTGGTAAGAAATTGCCTGCCACCAAAATCCATTTCCAAATCTGCTTTTGAGATGCAATCCCGTTACCACAAGAAGAGACCTGTAAGGTAGGGAAAATCAATCTGCAATTTATGAACCTTCATTTAGTTATGCTGCAGGCATCCCTTTGGAGATACAAGGTTTCAAGAGATGATATACGAATTGGTATGGGCATGGAGCACAGCATGCCCTTGTTGGTTTCTAATTAGCTCCAGTTTAACAAAGTTTCTGGGCTGAGTGTCTTTAACATTTAAAATCTATTGTATATCTTTCTCTGTGTGTAATCCAATGATCACTGAAGGCAACATGAGGGCCATGTCCACTGCAGTAAATAAAATAAACCAAGGACTACTCCCTGCTTCTGATGTCAAGTTCTGATAGTACAGAGTATGTCCCTATTTCTCAGCTCTCTTCCTCTTCCACAAGAGCAGAGTGACCAGAACCAAATTGTCATTGGGAATGACAACCCATGGGTCATACACCTGAATGCTGCCTGGGCAGTGTCAGGGAGAGCTGAGACCAGACTTTGAAGCATGCTAAAAATATGTAGGATAGTCTTGTGCCAGTAAACTTCCCTGGTTTATTAATACAGGTATACTCTGAGAGTCTTTTGATTGGCATCAGTAGACTACAAGTGGGAGAAAATGAGCCATCTTCTGTGATGGATTTGTAATCCTTTGAGATTCCGAGAGCATATTGGTTTTGGGTAAGAGACTTCCATCTTAAAAGAGAAAAAGGAATTTAAAAGCTGCTTTGGGCATTTTGCCAACTGCACAACAACATCTGGTTGGCATTCAGAGGCTTCAGGGGCAGCTAATCCTGCTCTGAGTAGGATTAACATCCCTGTTTAAAACGTACTCTTGGTACGTCTGGTGGAGCCAGGACTTTGGCAGTCTGGAGCAGAGGGAAAGAGTGCAAGAAGGAGGGCCTGTGTGACTGTCACAAAATGCTTCCATCCCCACTTCGTTCTCTGTGGCTTCAGTGTTTCACCTGATGAAACGAAGCACCAAAGCTTTAGCTTCAGCAGCCCTGCCAAATGCTCATTAGCTACTGTGGAGGTGACTGCCTGTCTGCTCTTTACTACATACTCTACAAGTGACAGCACTTATCAGCAAGGGGTGGAGTTATTTACAGAAATACTGCTCTGCTTTCAGTAGCATAGGTAAGGAAGAATATATTCAGCACAGATGCGTGTAAATCCCAATTATGATGCTCGTCAAACCACTTTCATGAAGGAAATAACAAGATTTATAGGGACTACAATTGTAGCAGAACTCATGGATGAGCTCGTACACAAAATTTTATCCAGTTTTCCATAGTTAGGGATAAAGAAGTTGAATTTCCTTGACTACAGGTACCTCTGCTGACAGTGGCTGGCTGATTTCTTAAAGACCATCTGTACTGATAAACTCAACTGTTGGAAAGTAAGAGACAACACAGAAATTTGGTGCTGCCTTACAAATTCTGGAAAACCTTGCGTTTTAAGTAGATTCTCTTTGAAACTGCTGTGGACCTGTGAGAAGCATAGCAGGCCATAGCCCATGTTGTCCAGAGGACTAGGGGAATTGTTCCCTGTAGCTCTAGAGCAAGGGTCAGTAGGAACACATGCAGAATTGCACACACATTTTATGGCTTGTCCCAGTCCTCTTTGTGAGAAACACATACAATTAAGGGCTTATTAATTAACCATATGTTCTGAACATGGGAAGAACTGATACATGTAAACAATTTCTTCTGCACTTTTCCCTTTGAGATTGTATAGAAGACAAATTACTGTTACACTTCTGCGCATCACTGTAAGAGTCTGCCACATAACTGCTGGTGAAAATTAGTTTGGCTCTGTTGAGGAGGCAGTTCAAATTATAGCTCAGCTGAGTGTTTGGCCTGGTGTACTCAGATTTATAGATACCACTAAGCCTATCATATCCAGGTGAAGCATTTGCATACTTGCATGCAGTATTTACATATTAAAGTACAGTATTTACATGTTCTTTATTTTGCATGTCGAGACTTCTGACAAATAAAGGAAACACTTCAAACTGTGTCTTTATTTTTGTTTCCTATGTCTCAGATTTTCCAGAAAAATAAGTTGCTACATCCCCCTCTTTCATCCCCGAAAAAGAGCAGGAAAACTAGTGGCTTTCCTGCAGCAGCTGTTGCACCTGCTGTTTACAGTGAAGCACAGCAATGCTTCTTTTCTGGTCCACAACATTTCCTCTAGCAGTCAAAGCCAACACATCAAAGTGAAAGCTCCGAAGGAGAAAAACAATGTGACCTATTGTTCCAAGAAAACAAAATAAATCATTTGTAGGAAAGGAGTAAAAACTCCTAACTGGATTTTCACAACATAAATATTGGGAAGAAGACTGTGCAAGGCAAGATGTAACGTGTGGTTGTGATGATGCTAGACACGCTACAATTTCTAGAGCTTCACTGTACTCTCACTTGATATGTTCTAACAATAGAAGCAAGGCATACAGTGCATGCCATGACTCTTTAGAGACACACATTGCAGGTCAAGATAAAAGCCAGTGTTGGATCCTCTCATTTGCTTCTATTTCTAGTTTTGAAATGTCCCATATTCTGGAACTCTTCAGTCTGATGAAGTTTGGACCTATTCTTGTAATCACAGTGTTTCTCCTTTTGTTCTTCTTCCTTGCTCTTGTTTGTTATTCTTATGATGGAAATACCTTGAGGTTCCCACTGAGGGCCCCATTGTGCTAGACAATTACACTGCACAAAGAGGTTGTGATGTAAATAGAGAAACCAGTGTGTGGTAGAGGAAACACAGTAGAGGATCAGCTTGCCTGTACTCTCCTGAAAGGTCAGAAACAGAGGTGGTTAAAACCCTGCTTTGTGTTGCCTGGCTTGTAAATTCCTTTTTATTAAAGGAGGAAGTCAAATATGCTACATCATTTTACCTGGATGAGAGGGATTAGATTTTTTTAAAAATCTACAATACAAGTTGCTATGCTGTAAGGAGGAGGTGTGGAAACATATACTTGATTGCCAACTAGGATTTCTCAAGAAACTCAATGAAATCTGGAAGATTGCCTGCCATCATGAAATCATATTATCCAGAGGTACTCGGGTTACCTCCCCTCTTAGCATAAACATATTAGTTTTGACCTTGTGACCTAGATATGTGTAATAAAATCTTCAACTTTCTCTCAGCAGTATTGCTGCAGCCAGGTAGCTGTGGAATGGTGCACCCTGTTTCCTGTGATCCCAGTTTGGGGTTCTGATTAGAAAACTGAAGGCACAGAAATCAAAGGCTAGTTCCTGTTTTCTGGATGCTGTTTAGGGAGCCCTTCCATCAGAGAAAAGGAAACAGAGCAGAAAAGTCTGTCTAAAAGTAGATCTTCTCTGTCAGTTTACTTGAAAGAGTCTGGCGTAGCAGATGCAGAAGTGTGTATCCAGCTGAAATAAAAGCAAACACAGTTGTTTCATAAGAAATGGAAATCCAGAATTTGACTCAGTTTCTTCCTATTGTAATGAAAGTCCAGAGGAAATTAATGAAGTAAATGAAACAATTCCACTGCCTTGGTTTAATGACTTCCACACAGAACCCTCAAAGGGTTGGTACATTCTGCCTCCTGGGTTCACAGCACTGGGCCAGGTCCTTGGAATAATAGCAACAGGCTGAAAAGCTGTGTCTCATGCTCTGATGTTAATGCACTGAACCGAAACAGTTGCAAAATAAATACTGAAAATAAAGGACTTTAGACTGGTCAAGAGGTAAAAGCACAGTTTGTAGAGCTTAGTGTAGAGATAACTACACTGAACTTTGACGGCCATTGAGAGGTAGGGGATCAGAGGACTCAACCCCTTGCATTCTCTCTACAGCCTTTGCATACATAAAAACATGAGCAAGGTGAAAACCAGTAATTTTTAAATGTTAAGTATATGCAATCCTATAGTGCACTAGCTTGATAAAAAAAAAACTCATTAAAGAGGCTCCTATTTCTGTTCCTCTGCTGTACCTGATCACCTTGTCACTTAGGAACATCTTTATTACCCTGTCTTACTCTCAACAAAGTTACAAATTTACTTTCCCCCATTAATGTGAAAAATCATTACCAAGTGTTTTTTTATGGCAAGGTCCAGCCATACTTATACGGCTGGACCTTGCCATAAAAAAACTCTTCATTAAAAATATAGAATTTCCTTTACAATGCAACAGGTGTTTGATAGAGAAAAATCTGATGCAACTGATGACATAAAACTATAACTAAATGCTATCTAACCCTCATGTGTTATATTTTACCATCTGAGAACTGCAAAAGGCTTTGGGGGTCCATGCAGTGTTTTTGCTGTATGTGCACAGGGTTAGTACAGACAGGGGTGGTTGCTGGCTGGAGCGAAGGGTGTAAAGAAGCACATCTATTAAAGCTGAAATACAGAAATAATTTCTCAGGCACACAGTCACAGACAGATGTACAACTCCCTTTGGTTTTCACTGAGGCTTAGGTACTGCTCCACACTTTCTTCTAGTTTCCCCCTCCCTTCCATCCAAACTAAGATGTAAAGATTATTGACTTTGTCCTGCTTTCATAGACCAGACAAAACCAACAGGAATAGCTTATTTCAGCACCTGAAAGAAAACATCTTTAGCAGTGAATGCCTTAAAAAAACCCTAAAGACAGATGAATTCTGATGAATCCGGCTGAAGTGCTTTAAGGTATTACTGCCCTGCTGTCGTCTGCCACTCTTGCAGCAGCTGCCCGTGAGTTCAGAGTCAGCAAAAGGGCATGAGGACCAAGGTCCTGGCTGGTCCATCACACAGATGAGCCCATTAATTGAGGGTATCTTTGTGGCAAAATGGGATTACCTCTTTTTGCTCTGCTGGCCAACTGCCAGGCAGCAATGCCAGCAGACAAGCAGCCACAAATGCCACAGACAGGCAGCAGCTGGGGTGTCAACATGGCCTGTTGTGGGTCAGTCATAATTCCTTCCTTCCTTCCTTCCTTCCTTCCTTCCTTCCTTCCTTCCTTCCTTCCTTCCTTCCTTCCTTCCTTCCTTCCTTCCTTCTTCTCTTTCTTCCTTACCCTCCTTAATCTTTCTCTCCCTTTCCCTTACAATTCTCTCTCACCTTTCTATCTGTATTTCTTCACTGCAATACAAGAGGTAGGTCTCTATAGGAAATCCACCTCCAAGCTCCCACCAGTACCCTCCCAGGCAATTAAGATTTGTTCCCCCTCCCCCGCAATCTCTTTTTGTTTTGTTATTGTCAGCTGGTCTCTTGGATTAGGGTTTGCAGCTCTCTCTGGGCTCAGGAAAGCTTGGTTTCTTGGCAGGATTTCTTGCCAGATCAGTGATCCTAACGTGAGTGCCAGAATCCTGCAGTTTGCATAATGCTAATTTGCTTTTCAGCCCAAGTTGCCAACTCACATGCTGCTTAGCACATCAAGTAGCAGAAGGAGTGTGTGCTCTACTCCTAGCGAGGAGGAGGAGAGTAGTTGGATAGACACCCACTACCTGAAATTGAAACTAATGTAACCAACCTTGCGTATAAACCTTAATGCACTGTTGAGCTTCTGGTAAAAGGTCATTAGACTGAAACTGTTCGGAGCCAATTAGTTCCTTATTCTCAAAGTTCTGATTTGGAGTTTTCACTGGCACAATAAGGTTACAAATGCTGCTGCAATTATGGCAATATTAATTCACTCAGACCTAGATCCTGTCACCCTTACTCATTGTAAGGGTAGTAGAACTGGACCTTAATGCCTGTGCCAATGAAATGCTGGACATGTCAGGGTGGGGTGATACTGGGAGATAGCACCACACCTAAGGGATGTTGCCAGTCACTGGGCTAAATGCCAGCTACTTTCAGTTGACTGGGTGTGGGGCTATCTCACTGCATTACCACACACTCAAGTGTCTAACTGCAATACCAGTTCTTTCAAAGCAAAAGAAAGCCAGACAGCCTAGAAAAAAACACCTTGGTCATCACCTTTGTTTTCATTCTAAGCCGCACACACGCCGATGCTGATATAGCTGCAGCATGAGTCCTAAAAGGTGGGACCCTTCTGAACAAGTTGTCCAGGCTGTCTCCCCAATAAACTTAGGGAAGTGAGTAGCTCTGAAGAAAGATTGATCCTGCATGAGACACCACTCTCAGGCAGGGTGAGTTGGACTGCCTTCTGAAGGCACTGGAATCTCTCCCTCAGCTGAAGGGCAAGAGGCTCTGGACTGGATCCGTTCAGTCAGCTGAAGTTTGTGGAGTTGTACCTCATGCTTAGTGACAGAACCTGAGCCTGGTTTGCATTCTGAGTGATGGCTTGGTCACAGACAGGGACTGTGGGTCACAACTCCTGTGCCAGTCAGCTGATGCAACACTCCCAACCCCTTAGGACAGGCAGTCAGACGCTGCCCTTGTCAGCTCCTGAGCAGCAATGAGTAACTTGGGCGCTGTGAGAAGCCACTTTGATTTTCTACTGTTTGGTCAGCAGGAAAGCACGTGTCCTGGTCCAACAGGCCGTGCAGACCTGCTCCTGGGAACACAGCTCACCCACGGGTACTCGGTGAGCAGCTTGCTGCTGACATTGTCCCAACGCCCAGCAAGTGGCACGTGGGAAGGGCTTCGGAGGAGTGCTGAGTGCACACTCTCTAATCTGGGAGGTGTGGAGATTGCAGGGGACTTGGATAAGGAATTTACAATGAAGGCTATGAAAGAAACTGGCCGAGTAAGACACAAGCAAGAATTAATGGCCAAATAATATTGCTTAAATTTCTTGATCTTCCATGATTGGATTTTGTTGGTTTGGAAAGCGTAGAGGTGAAATTCTCCCAAATGTGTCTTTTTATTTTGTCCTGTGTGATGCCTTGCATTGTGTTCTTCTCCATTTTAATAAAGCTGCAAATGTGTGCAAAAATGGGGACTGGAGTGATTTATTATTCCTCCGTTGAAGCAAAGGCTGTGTATTGAGAAACAGCAAAACATTGCTTGTTAAAGCACTATCTCTACAGAAACACCTTATCCCTTGGGTTTGGAGGAGCACAGGAAGATAAAATGTAGTACCATCTGGCAGACTAATGAAAGAGAAGTATTCTTAGGACTTTTGAGGCTTGAGAAAAATGTCAAAATCCAGCTCTTTTCTACTGTGTTAGCGATGTGCACTTGCTCATGGGACAGGGCTGTTGACTCAAACTAAAGGTGCAATTTGGTCCCACTGCTGAGGAACACTGTCATGGGAAAGCAAGCATCCTACCAAAGAAACCACTGCCATTTTTGTTTATCTATGGAGTGTGGTAGATGCATATGAAAAATACATTAGATTTTCAGCATTATATAAACTTAAACAATTCCAGAAGCTGGGCCCCCAAAATTGCTGGCATTCAAGTAGTTGGTTTCATTGGGATGTCTGGATTTATTAGGCATCTTCAGGTAATGCAATAATGCATATGCTTAAGGGATTACATGATAGGGGAGTTAGATGACATAAAAAAAAAAAGTGCCCAGCAGCTGGGTCGCAGAGATGAAAAGCCTTGCAGAAAGTGTTTTGGAGGAGGAAAAATATAAGGCCACTGATAAACTTTTAGAAATCTCTGTGGTTAGTTCTGTTCCTAGTGAGTGTGAGGTTCAGAAGAAAAGAAACCCATTACAAACAGAAAATGATTTCTCAGGAATTACTCTCAAAACAAACAGTCACAATAAAGCTGCATTTCCTTTCTTTAAGCATGCATAGGTTTCTGATCTTTAGAATCTCTGACTGTTCAGCTGAAGAGGGTGGTAATTGCCCACCCCAGTGATTCAGCATTCTGGGAATTTCCCCAAAGTGGTTTGAACTGAACTATGGTTTTTGCCAGCCTTTGCAGCTTTAAAATTGTCCTTCTCCCTAAAATGGGCAAATGTCTTTGCTCTCCTAATTGAAAGATAGGAAGGACATTTGACTCATAGTAATGATAAACTGTGACTGTTTGTAAATATGATTTTATCAGACAGCTAATACTGCTAGTTTTATTCCCTGTAGAAAATATTGCTTTCCTACAATATTTTACATATTCGTGGCAACTATGTAGGGACAGTACTAGGTTACAAGGTATTGTATTGTAGCTTTACAGCCAGGAAAACGAATCGGTTTAGCAGAGCCAGAGTATAAACACAGGAAAGAAAGTAGCTCAAGAGTGGAAATTAATGAAAAGGAGAGGGCCAATTGCAGTCAAAAATGTCTGTGTATTAATTGTGATTGACTAAGTTAGTCAGGCAAAGCACTACAGTATTGATCATTCTCTGTAAATACTTTCTTTCCTTCTTTCTTTGTAGTATCCCCAAGCTACCTACTACTTGTAGAATATTCTGTAAATACTTTCTTTCCTTCTTTCTTTGTAGTATCCCCAAGCTACCTACTACTCTAATAATTTAATGGTGATTATTTTCTTTTTCTGTTTAGCTATTAAAATTTTCCCTCTTCCATGCTGTGAGTATATTAAAACTGAAGCTAGGCAGTGGAAGCTAAAAGAGCCAGTAAAACATTTTTCTTTTTACCCTTTGATTTTCAGGCTTGCTCGGTCTCATGTGTATACATGTGCATCCATGTGTGTATGGCTGGCCTCTGGTACAAATTAAAGTAGCCACACAGAAGGACAAAAAGGCACTTAGCCAGGGTGAAGGATCTGTCTCCATTGTTTTCTCGGAGTGTTGGATTCAACAGCCTTTGACTCATAATATGTAATTAAAAAAAAAAAAAAATCCTAGCAACTCGAAATTAAAACTATTGTTGCTAGAAACTGAGTGCACAAGGAACAAGAGAATGGGTGTCTAATCTGTTATGATTACTTTTCAGGATATTATAAACTTTGGTCCTACTGAACCCAACAGGAAAATTCCCAGTGACATCAGTGATGTACAAATGGGTTCATAGCCCTTCCTCAGGGTAGGTTCCGGTACCAGCTGGTAGGTGTGAAAAAGCAGAGAAATCCTGTTGGAATGAAAAAGAAATTGCTTTTCAAAGATTATCATCAGCATGAGCAATCTCAGTAAAGTTCTAATGACTGTTGTTAACAAACTGAGTTTTATTAAGTTTCCTGTAAAACAATGTGCTTTGAGGGGAGAAAGGGAGGGGGGAAAGCAGGGGGGTAATTGTCATTCCAGTGAATCAGCTCCTCTGGGAATTTCCAAAAGGTGCGGTTAGCCCAGAAGACTGTGGTGTTTGCCACATTTTTCCTTCCTAAGGCTAATCTTTGTAATTCAAATTAATTTGCAACCATTTAGTTTTGAATCTAGAGTTAATATGCTTGATTAAGCCCTATTATTAATAAATTTACCAAAGGCACAGACAATGGCAACAACTATAGAAAAAGACTAGGTATTAAGTAGAATAAATTTATTACAAATTCTGAGACTTGTCAGATAGTTCAACACTCCAAATTTATCTAGCGAGGAAATGAGACTATCCAGATTATGAGTAGAAGGTGAAGACAGCTTATCTGCAATGTGAGGGTGTCAGCAGGCAGCAGGGAGAACTCAGAAAAGTGACTGACCAGTCAAGTTCTCACAGTGAGCACCACTCAGGAAAAGGAAATTTAAGGAACTAGTTGGATGGAAGACATGCCAAATACCCAGAGATGGCAGTGACTTGTCCACCTCCCAAGCAGAAAAAAAATCGTATAGAAAATGTCAGTATTATCCTTTCTACTGAGAAGACCTAACTTTTAAGACAGAAATTATCTTCAGAATTGTAGCAAGAGCAATGTTTTAACTATTACCCATATATATTTGACAAAGAAACTACTATTGTTTTTGTCCAAGAAAGAAACATGGCCAATTCTTCCCAGCTGTATTATTGTATTATAATAATTTTCCATTACAGAGGTGACTGTTGCTCCAAGCCAGAGTATGTAAATAAGCCAAGATTTGGCTCTCCAGGCTTTGCCATGCACAATGCTAAGCACCTCATGCATGATGCTGACGTCTCTCCATACTTAGAGACTTCCCTGGGAGTTGAAGGCACTCAATACTGCCTGGGAGGAAGAGATCTGTGTGTGGCAGAAAATGTTAGCTTATTAGGAAAGTAAATGGAGATGATTTAATGATGAGACTACTGCTTCTCATGCTGACCATCACTGTTTCATTGTTTCCTTGTGCTCCCTATCAGCCAGCATCTATCTTGTGCCCCATGGTGAGAGCAGACTGGAAGCTCTCTGGGGCAAGCTCTGCCCTTCGGAGTGCTGGCTGTGTGGAGCAATATCCAGGTGCCCCAATCCCAGCAACCACGAGCTCCTGCAGTCACGCAATGGCTGCTTCCTTCCTTCATGTGATTGCTCAGCCTGTTTACATCTGTCAAGCCTTTTATAAAAGCTGCGCTGCTAGCAAGGGCTGTTGGCTTTTTTTTTTTTTTTAAATTGTTTTGAAGGCTCTTTTTAGTTAAAAAGTGTTTGCCACCACAGTTAAGACATGGACTGGATTAAAGTTCAAAACCAGCTCACGTCAGCAAGTGGATGGAAATTGTTACCATCTGACAGCTGGTGGCCTGGAAGGAAAATGTAAAAGTCACTGCATGAAGGATTGGTTCAGGGCAGTGCCACAAGAAGTGACATGGCTTTGTTTTATATCCTAGGAGTACAGCTCTCTGTTCTGCCTGAGTTCTGCTCAAAGGAGTGGGCATAGAGACTAGTGAAACTTGCTACACCTCTCTGACTGCAAGTGCCAGGTCCTACTACCTATTAAACTTTTGCAGGAGAAGCTGTGGTTTGTGTCACCATTGATATTTGGTGAGACTCCAGCGTGGCAGGCCTGGTCCAGGTCACCAGGTTCAACACCAGGTTCACCAGGTTCTTTGCTGCCTTCAGCCCCCTAAGTCTTTCTCCCAGCTCATCTCATCAATTCCAACCAGCAAAAAAATGAATTAATGAGGATAAAAATCTTCTGTTTTCACCTCTGACTGCTTTAATAATGCCCAGGTATATATTATTTGATATAAGAATACCCTAATTGCCAGAATGTCTCATACAAACCACCATGCATTTAAATACCTGTTAGACTCTATTACAGAGTGTGTGGTACAAAGACAGACCAGGCAAAGGCTGCAGAATCAACTGATCCAGAATAAATGAGAGCACTAGGAATGGCACAGGGACTGCAGACTGCACATTGCAGATGCATGTCTTCTGGTTCCAGCAATGCCAGCTAAAGAAATGACTGCCCTGAACATCTGATGTGCCAGTGGATCATGCTACCATCCAGAGGGACTCCAGTAGGCTGGAGAAATGCACTGACAGGAACCTTGTGAAATTCAACAAGAGGAAGTGTGAAGTCCTACACCTGGGTAGGAATAATCCACATTATTCTAATGGGCCACTTAGCAATGGGAGCTGACCAGCTGGAAAACAGCTTTGCAGAGCGGGACCTGGAGGTCCTGGTGGACACCAAGTTGACATGAGCCAGCAACTCACATTACAGAAAAGGCAGTAAACACTGTCCTGGGCTGCCACAGGAGAAATGTTTGTAACAGATCAAGGGAGGTGATCCTCCCCCTCCATTCAGCACTGCTGGGGTTGTAGCCAGAGTACTGCCTCCAGTTCTGGCATCCTTAGCACAAGAGAGAGAAGGATACACTAGAGAGAGACCAGCAAAGCGCCACGATGGTGATTAGGGGAGCAAGAAATTGCAGAGGCACAAACAGCACAAATTTGCTGCTGCTAAAACCTTCTCTAAGCAAAAGTGGGGACTAGAGCAACACTCCTGCAAGGAAAGCCTTAAGAGAGTTATAACTTCAGGCTGGAGAAGAGGAGACTCAGGTGGATCTTATCAATGTATATAAACACCTGCAGCAAGTGTGTAAAGAGGACAGAGCCAGGCTCACTCCACTGACAGGACACCCACCACAGGCACAAACTGACAGACAGAAGGTTCTGTCTGAACATGAGGAAACACATATTTATTGTTAGGGTAACCCACTGGTCCAAGGGGTCTGGAGGGTCTGTGGAATACCCCTCTTTGGCAATATTCAAAAACCATCCAGATGTTTGGTCCTGAGCAACTTTCTTCTAAGTGACCCTGCTTGATCAAGGGGTTGGACCAAATGAAATCTAGACATGTCTTCCAACCTCAGCCATGCTGTTATTCTCTGTTTCTGTGAATCCACCCTAAAATCTCTGCAGCACCTTTCCCCCTGCCAGCAAACATTGCTGCCTTCCCAAAGCCAGCTAGAGATGGGAAGATCTTCCTATGAATACCAGCAATACTGAGCTGCATTATCTTAAAAAGTGATTTTTTATTGTTCTAGGCTATTTTCATTGAAATATTTAAAGGAGTGCATGTAAGAGCTTCTGAAGAGGTTGACAGGAAAAGGGGTGAGGGAGGGAGGATGGTGGCCAGCAGCCAGGGCTAGGCTGGGTCCAGTTACCTCTTACCTCTGTAACCACTGCAGTTGCACTAGAAAGGCAGAAAATTACCCTCACCTCTTTGCTGCTATGTTAATCAAGTTCTAGGAAATGGAAGCCAGATGAACAAGACAGCCAACAAAATACTGGAAAATTCAAGAACTCTCTGAACAAGCTAAAGGAAATAAACTTCAAGACATTAACCTGTAGTGACAGCATTTACTTCTGAATTAAAACATTTGGGGATGGAACAAGTCAAATAAATCACTGCCTTCGGCTTCCTTACTGCAGAGGATATGTTGAAATGTCCAAGAGTGAAGGTACAGGCACACTGCTTATGTAATCACACAGATTACATGAAGTGAGAAAGCACATACACATATCTCAGGAGAAAATATGTTTTCTTAGAGGAAGAGACATATATCATAACTGAGAGAGACACTTCATACTGGATGAATACCAAAATAAAATTTGTGTGGAATCAAGATAAACTTTTAGTGATGGTGGAGACAATACAACCTTTTAAAGATGGAGTAAGAAATACTATAGACGACTGGATCTGGTAACTGGTGTATAGGTCTTCTTTTTTATTTGTTCTGCTCTCAAGTTTTGACAGGGTATGTGTTTGAATAAGTCATGTTTGCATTGAGAAAAATAATACCTGCTTTTTGTGTCTGATCCACTCTTATAGAGGTTTTTATTCTGCATTATTTACATACTTATATATTTTATATATATTTATATATTTTAAAAGGCAGATCTCAGAATCTTAATCCTAAAGCAGGATTGTTGTGAGACTTTTTAAATGAGAATAAAAAAAATAAGTCTGGCACCTCTCCCTTTGTATTATAACAACAAATTCATAATAATTGAATGTTATCTTTGTGTTACCTTGCAATCTACAAAACCTAATGAATATTTTCCAGATTTGTGTCAGTTAGTGATACTAGATAAAAAAAGCAGGATTGTCATCCAAAAAAAGGAAAGAAAAAAAAAGAAGGCAAGACAGGACTCGTAACAGAAACCAAAAAACAGAGCAGATTATTTCTTCTCTGTGTATGATTTACATTGTAGTCAGTAAAGGTCATTGCTACCTGTAGACTGCCTGCTGTTTTCATTCCATTTTCTAACGGGAAAAAATTATTGGAAAAGTCAATATTAAACTAAATCCTAATAATAATTTGTATCTAGAGAAAGGCTGGAAAATGGGCTGAAAAAAGGTGAGATTTTTTTCTTTTGGACAGATCTAAAACATCCCAGACAGGGAAAAGGGTCCTTTCCTTCTGCTGTGCCTTCTTGGTACATAAAGGCAGGAGTCAGCACCTTTGAACACTCATAAACGCACCAGGACTGACATTTAAATATATTTAGATGTGACCTGCTATGTATATTTTTATATAGCATTGTAGAGAACATGGAGTGCAGAAATTCATTGCTTTGTCTTGTTACTCTTATATGTGCTGTGGTAGAGCCCAGGGGCAGCTATGCCTTGGCAGAGAGGTGTCTCTGGGAAAGTATCAGCTACAGCTTCACCAGTGATGAAGATAAAATAACAGAGTGTCTCTAATGTTATTAATTGCAGAGAATTCCACAGGAGGATCCCCCGTGCAGAGTTAATTTTCTTTTGTTGTTAAACGAGTCTCAGTGCTAGTTAATGTTAAACTGTGGGGATTGACAAGGGGTGCTGGCAGAACAGACAGCCTGCACTTTCTGCATGGCAGTGTTGCTCCTTTTTACAAGCCTGTGACCTCACCTATTTTTGCTGTGTTCTGCCATTTGAAAGCCTCAAAAGATGTTAGCTCGCTATTAATGAGCTTTTGATTGTAAGGCTGTAGAAGTGAAAACGAGGATGTTGCTATTGTTGTCACAGAGGTGATAAATGTTAACCACAGTCCAAATTAATATTTTAATTCTTCTTCAGAAGAAATGTGCCTTATGCTTTCAAAGAAAGCATCATCTTTTCTAAGTATTTCTATTATTCCTGGTCAGGCCAGAAATTCCTCAACAGGGAACAGTGTGCTCACTTCACAAAGCCAAAGACCAGTCATTTCAAGGGGCATCTTCTAATGCCCTTCACTATACAGGGGAGAAAAGAGATACCCTTCAGCAAAGCCATAACTCCTCTGCCTAGGTGTCTGTATTTACTAATCACTTCCACTGTCAGTGCAGTCAGAGGAAGGGGGAAGTACAGCAGGATCTGAAATGCTCATTTTGAAAGAAACAAAGTCTTGACTAAATAGGAACTTTCCACTGTATTGTGGAATTTATCCCCTGTAATGATCCTAATATTTATGTGAGCTAGTAGTTTCATTGCAAGTACTGAAACCTGTTATTTGAGCTCTACACTTGAGCACCACTTCATGTAGATTTTCTGCCTCCTTTTTTCTGTGCTGAACATAGACCTTGTACTGCAGGTTAATTTTTGCTACTCCTTTGCTGCACTTTTCTCAATTCTGTCCAATGGGCCTGGACTGACTTCCTATGAAGCTGCTCACTGTATGACCTAAATACTACTAAATGTTGGAATATCATGGTTAATTTCGCTCCTGCAATAAATTACAGGACAGACTCAAAAATGTGGTAAGACAAAAATACGGGTAGAAATTAGAGCACTCTCCACTTCCCACTTTCTTTGTAATTGTTTAAGCAAGAAAAATCCAAATGTCTCATTTTAATTTTTTTTTCCATGCCAAGTCAAGGCCATTAGTATTGCTGTCCTACACAGGAGTCCATTAATCCCTAAACTGATCAGTCCCTGAGCTCACCACTCTGCCATCATGAGCCAGAGAGGGATGAAAATTATCTGGGATAGACTCAACATCTGATTCTGCATTGATAATGAAGTTCAAATCACAGACTTCAGAGTTCACAGGCAACAGGGTGAGGATAAAAACATTTTTTCTCAGTGTAAAGATTGGATGTTTTCTGGAGCTTAGAGAAGATGAAAGAGAAGCTTATTCTTTACTGCAGCATCAATGACATGCTGCTGGTAGTAACTGGGAGAGCAGGTTGGTTGATGTTTCTCACTGTTGGGAGATAGAGACAGATTTCTTCCTTACCAGAGGGGCAAGGGGTGCAAGGTTTTTTATTTTCCTAGGCATAGGCTGCTTGCTAGGATCACAAGGATCTTGGGAGATTGCTCTTTCTGCACAGGCCTCTTGAAACAGAAACTGTTTCAAGAAATAATTTTGCTGAGTGCAGTCTTATATCTGTTAAAAAGATATATAATAATTCTACTAGAGGGACTGAAGAGAGGATTTCATCGGTCCTCGGGGCTCTATGGGAAAATAAATGTGCAGTGTAGTGTAACCTTACACATGCTACACTGTCTTTTTTCTTTAAAGAAGGCCTCCTGTGTTGCCACAGGACTGTGTAGTAAAAGTGAAAAATTATTAAAAGGCAGGTATATTTGGGGAGGATACTAAAAATGTGTGGGAATTCTAGTCCTTTCTTGAACATCTTTTAATATAGAAAAAGAGCTGTACATCCTAGGCTTTGCACCTAGCTAATTAGTTTTGTGCTGCCCATTCAAAAATGTTGGATTTCCTATAGGGAGAGGCTATATAGGGAGTATTTGTTACAATTAGCACAGAACTGACAGAATTGTGTGCTTACTGTATAAAACCCAACTAATGGCTTTAGCGTTAGACAACTACCCAAATGAGGGCAGGGAGCTATCCTTTGTATGCTTCCAAGGTGTAATAATGTCTGAGTTTATGAATGTATTTACAATTGCCTTGATCATCTCCTTTAACAGAAAGATCTCCAGCAGGAGGAAATACAATCCAAACCACACTGAGAGTAGCTGCTTGTGGTTATGTCACATCATCATCTCCAACTCAAAAAGTCACTGAGAGGATCAGAAAGAAACCTAATTTTAAAACACATGGACCATTGGCCACACAACTGTAGCAGCTCACTCGCACATAACATGAGAACAACCCTACCTTGGCTCGTCAGCATATCTGTCCTCTCCTGCTGCCCATGGCATTCCCATCCCAGCTGAGGGGACAATACCTGACACAGAGATTCATTGGTGATATAGAGAAGTTAATCTGGTTCCAGCTACAGAGCAGCCTGTCTCTGCATCTGGAGTGCTTGCCAAGTTATGATGGTTATACCCCTGTTCTGCCAAGCTGTGAAACCACAGCCTTTGTATACCCAAAAAAATCGAGTGCAGAAGGAATATGTAGATACAGATTTGTGCCTCAATGTTGCTTTTGATCCTATATTCTCAGGAAGTGATATAAGTATCCAAAGATTAATGAAAGGGTCGATCCAGTGGGTCTATCCAGTGACCCACCCAGAACAGGCAGTGGGACTTGGGAGTGTGAGCATTTTACCACAAATGCCAACCATTACATTTTTTCCACTCTTATTCATATAAAGCTGACTGCATATACTCTATCTGCTGTGAGGAAATATCTTATTCTCCCTTCTGTCCTGCAGCATCCCCAGCACATAGGAGTGGTAAGAGAATTACAGCATTGGTGCTGCTGCAAAGTTCTCCCCTAGGACAGGTGTGTAATTTACATGAAGAAAAAAGGCTGTATCTACAATAGTCAGATGTTTCCAGAGACTGGTAGAGTGAGAGAGGCAAAATATTTGCAGGATATGCTGGTGGCTCCATCCAGATGGTGCAGAGGAGGTGGCATGACTCTGGCATCCTTCCAAGACCATAAGGACATCCTTTCCTTCTTCCTTGCTGTGACCCCAGGCCCACTGTTAGTGTCCCACACCAGTCCCACCTTCCCCTCCTGAGCTGCTCAGCAACTCCTTGTGCCCTGGCAGCTGTTCTGATAAACAGCTGGGTCTGCCCAGCTCACTAGTCACTGAGAATCATCCATGGCTCAGCCTCAGTCAGTTATTTTGCTTTATTTTTCCTTCAGTCAAATACTTCTGCCATGAGCATTAGTGTAACATTAACAACATTTCTATTTCCATTCAGTTCTGTGTTGTTGTGAACTGCCTTTCTCTGGTAGGTATTTGTTTTTGCAATCACAGTGATGAAATACATTTACTGGTTGTAGCAGTTACAGGACTTCTAAATAAATATCTGTCTTTGTTTAATTTCAGTAAATCGGGACATTTCACTAGCATTGTAATAATAGGGATTTGCGGAATACTCTGTGTCCATGAAATAATTATTGAAGCAATTTATTCTTGCATCATCGTAAAAACCCCTTCCATTTGGGCTGTTCCCAGAAGATAAGGGACTAGTTTTCTCAGAGTAGATGATTGTAATTTTAATTTTAAATTTTTTTCCTAGATTTTGCTCTGGGCTTTGTATCTGTTTTGGTTTTGCAACTTTGCTGTGTGAAAATATGTAATTGCAGTTTTCCACTCAACTACTGAGTGTAGCTAGCTGTCCTAATCTCCTGGTTAGCTTCCATCTTCAAAAGGTGCCAATGCTGTTGGTGTGACCAATATCACCTTACCACTCCCTAGAAAAACATGCAGATTTTGTATACACTGTCAGTGACTCCACCTTTGGTAGTGTTGTTACCCTTGCTTCCCATTTAATTTTTATGTATTTCCAGACACTAGGCTGATGCTTTATACCTTGTTAATCCTTATCAGCTGGATGGAAATGAATACATATAACCAAGAGGTTCATTTAGGAGGATATGAAAGGAACTGCGAACTGGTGAAAACATAGATAATGTTTGCTCAGTGTTTTCTCTTTATAATACATTGCCCTCTGTATTTGTGCTTCTGGCTGTGGTGGTATGAAGGATTTTGTTTTTATTCCATCATTTGGTGCAGTCTTTTCTTTATTTTTCATATTATAAAATAATATATTTACATTATTTTGAAATAATTTCAAATTAAATTGGTAATGTAGAAAAGTTATGCAGCTGTGAAATGTTGTTTGGCAGTGCTGACCATTTTCATAGACTGAGGCATTTCATTGATTTCATACATCTGAAATCCAGGGATTAGTTACTGAGAAATTATTTCCCCACCGCTCCCACTTTGATGGAAGGGATCTATTGTTTTTGGGGCATGCCTAAACACATGGGATGTTGTTTCTGGAAGAACTCTATCATTCAAATGAGATGATATGAAAGGCAGAGTGTGTAAACTACAGCTGTGGAGAAACAGATTGTAGCTAATGGATCCAGATTTTGCCAGGAGTCATCTGGATAACTCGACTTTGTGTTGAGCTGCTGCAAACAACAATAACAACAGACTCCTTTACATGTATGCTTGATTTGGAGCGTTTTGTAAATCTGCCTATGGAAATTTCTCAAAAGCAAACTCTTCTCAAAAGCGGTTAAATGAATTACGTAATTTTTTTCAGGACTACTATGATTCATAACTGTACAGAATATGGGCTTTATTATGTTTCTTTTATGTATGGGTATCTACCAGTGAAATCTATAAGGGCTGTTCTGTGAGAAAAGTCCTCAGGACCCTGCCTAAAAAGTTGCATGTGTTAGGTTTGCAAATGGTGTGTATTAATAGGAAAATTCAATTTGTTTTTCTCTTCATCCTTCAATACCATGTGAAGGAAACAAGATGCTCTAAACCTAAGTAGAGTATTCACACAGGCCAGCAGCCTGCTCTTGCGCCACACACAGAATTCCCACTGAGGTCAATGGAAGTGCCCTGAGCAGCATCTCCTTTGGACTGAGCCTGGGTTTGTGTGCGTGTAGATGTGCGCGCACGGCTTGAGTGTGTGTGAGTGTGTGTGTGTGTGTGTGTGTGTGTGTGTGTGTGTGTGTGTGTGTGTTGAGTAATAATTTTCCACAGCAGAGGAAAAATAAATCGAAACTTTGTTGTCATGCTATCTTACAAGGAAGCTAGCTTCACCCACACAGAGTTGAAAGCACATACCACTCTGTTACAGCACATAAACACTGTTATCACGCTAGTTGCAGAAAGAGCACTGTCACTGGGACATTTTATAGGCATGGGCTTTTATACTATTCAGCAAGCTATTGAAAATTAAAATGTAATTAGTGTAGCAAAACAATAGTTTGCATCTTTTAATTACTGCTCCATTTTTTTGACAGAATGTTTTAATTATTGTTTTTTCTTCTGTTCTGTTTTTATTGATTTGGTGCCAGTTCAATTGTGTTACCAAGACCTCCCAGTACTCAATGAATTTACCTCAGGGGATTCTGCCTTCTTCATTGTTTTAAAATAAAACAGATCTCCAACTACCTACAAAACAAAATTAGAAGGGTAGGAGGAAAAAAAAAAGCAGAAAGAACAGGAGAATGAAAGAGGAGCAGGAAGGAAAGGAGGGAGGACAGGAGGGTAGGAACAAAGGACAGGACAAAAGGAAGGAGAAAGGAAGGAAGGAAGGAAGGAAAGAAAGAAAGAAAGAAAGAAAGAAAGAAAGAAAGAAAGAAAGAAAGAAAGAAAGAAAGAAAGAAAGAAAGAAAGAAATGAAAGGGAGGAAAAGAGAGATGGAAGGAAAGGAGAAAAAGAGGAGGAAAACCTTCTCGCATTACATGCCTGATTTTTATTTTCTTATGTGTTAGTATAAAACTCTTATTTGGTTATAGTATCATATTTGTTTTCAATTACTTTGGTTAAAAATGTTGTTCTCAGGTTTTTTAAAAGTAGCAGGAAAACTCAGTTCTCAGAGAAATTCTATTGATCAAAAATGTTAAAATCACAGTAGAAAACACCAAGATACACCCCTGCTTTGATAATTTTTCAATATACTTCCTTGGGGAAGAAAATGCATGTCCTGAGGTACTAGGTTATGGTTGTACTGTCATTCTCTGTGGGTGTGCATGCACTCAATTTATTGCAGCCTTTCAGCTGTCAGAAAAGTGCAAAGTAAGTGGGAAATGACACAGAACACTGATTTAGAACACTTTCATCTCTATATGGTCTGTTTTCGTTAGTGATCAAGAGAGAGGAAAGTAGTGGTTAGGCACTATCTGTACTACAAAGCAAACCCTGCAGAGGCTATACAGCACATGGTCTTTTGAGTGACTGGATACCTCTAACTGGAAACAAACAAACACACAAAGAACTGTATTTATTTGAGAGACTTTAATAGCTCCTTTGCAGCCATTTTGTACATAACAGGAAGCAAACCATTCCAATTTCCAGCGTGCTTTATCCCGAAGTATTTTCACCCAAGGGTTAGACACCACACATTTTGTATTACTTTTGACTTATTAAATATTTGTAAAATCGAAGAAGGCTGACTTACTTCATGCATATTTCAGCCCTTATGAGGCAAGACATTATTTATTTACTATGCTGTTATTTGATTACTTAATAAACAACTCACAGAGGCAAACAACAAGAAACCCAAACCCAACAAGACCAACACTGCATTTTCAATAGCAAGATCCCTTGGGAGCCAGGCTCTGGGATTTTCATAGCAGAAAAATGTGGTCATACCACTCAGAGGCATTGGCAGTGTCTGGAAGGGACTAGGAGGTGGTAGACATAAGTCCAAACAAGAAGGAACTAGTGGAGGACCTGATAAAGTTAGGAGGATTAACACTCTCTCTCTCCTGGAGATTCACAGTTTTGAGTTCTCTTCATTTAATAAAATGAAGGGAATTCTGGCTGTCTTTCCTCAGGCAGGATGGCCTCCAGTTGCCTCTCAAAGTAAGCAAGATCCACTTTGCAACTTTGACTCTTTCAGGTAAAGGAAGACAGGAGTCTTGCTGTTTGCTGCTACTCCTCATCACTGTCAGCCACTCCTGGGTGCAGGGTTTAGCACTGGACGTGCCTTTAATTACAACAGCGTGAAATGTTGCCTGCTGTCAGTTGGACAAGCATTTTTCTTCTAGAATTCAGCCTTCAAACATACAAATATAGGCAGGAACTACCACACAAATATTTAAAATTGGGCAGCAGGTAGGACCCATTGCTTTAATGCTTCTTTAATCTTGAATCACTGCAGCATTTGCATTACTTTCTCTCTGAGCATTATCAGTTGTTGGGGTTTTGCCTGCTTTGTTTCTTCTTGCTGGGAAGGTGGAATTGCCATGTCACAGGGATGAATCAGCCCTGTTGATGTCACGGTCATAGCACAACAGGCAGCCACCCACTCATGGCAGCCACCACTCCTGGTGATGCTGGGGCATCTCACAGCAGGTGGAATGTTGGTGGCTGCTGACACATCCAGCCCTTGGTGTGAGCTGGTAGAGCCCTGGGCAGAGGAGCAGAGGTTGTCACTTGGCAAGAGAGGGGTGTGTTCCCACTGACACCCACGATCCTGGAGAGGCACATGACTGTAACCCTGTCCTCTGCTTCCTTTGGTGCTCAGCGGGAAAGTGCAGCAGCCTTCTGGAAGGACATTGACCTAGGGATAAGGAAACACACTGTTGATTTTCTGTGTTTGTTCTCTTAGAGATTGTAATCAAAATTTATTAATATCCGTAGTTCAAACCTGAAGATATATTTACACTTCTTTGCTGTGCATTAAATATTGACGTTTAAATTTAGAGCCTGCTTCTGCACGTTCATCCGGAGTGAATACTTTTCTGATGAACTCTTTACACCTCACTCTAGACATTTGTAATACAGAGGTCTACATCTGAGGCCAGGCTCTCTTTATAGTCAGCAGAAAGAAATACTCACAGGAGATGATTCATCTGACCTATTTTAGATATCTATGTGAGGACAAGATTAACCTTGCCCCAGAAGAATCTATTTACTCTTCATTGTCTGTGGAGAACTTGCCACACTGCAAGTATCTAAAGTTGAATGCAGCAAATCCTCCTCTTCATGCAAAGAACAGTTATCCTGAGAAATGCCATGCTACTATCTGCCTTTGCTTCCAACCCACACTGCAAGCTTATAGCCACTGTGAATCTCAAAAGTTGTACATTAACATCCTGAATTTCTATTCATGCATGAAGACTGGCACTCATCTTTCCTGAAGACTTGAGCTGGGGGTATGGATCTCCATGTCAGAGAGCTTCTGCAAAGCAGGAAGATGGAGCAGCTCCTCTGCTGCTGGCATAGCTTTAAAGCTCAGCCATGTGTGGGCATACAACATGTGGATCTATGTATTATCCCTCCACAAGCCATGAAGCTATACTCATAAGGCTGTCCCTCACTTAAATTCACAGCTTCATGTCACCTTAGCATTAGCATGCTGCTTATGCCACCCTTCTATGCAGAGTACTTGTATTTTGTACCCCTTGCCTCACTCCATGAGGACCATGCATTCCCTCAGGAGCCAGAGCAGATATTGTTGCCATAAGATATTTCTGAAGAGTATGAGGTTTGTGCACACATGGTCCCTGCACAAGATGGTTTATGCACTGAGGAGTCAGAGAAGGTGAAGTAAAAAAGAAGAAAACATGCCAACATTTCAATATTAACTTTCAAGAGTGAGGAGGGTAAAACTGGAGTGTGAGAGGAAAACACAAGAAGGAAATATGATTAGAAATAATCCATTAGTTGCTATTTTTTCATATTAGACACACACATGCTCAGCAGAGTAAAAGCAAGTGTTCGCCAATATTAAGCCTCACAACACTATGTTTGTTTTCATATCATTAGCATGACAGCCTAAGTGGCTCCCTCCAATAAAGTGTGGTGTTTCTGGCTGGAGGTTTGCTCAGACAGCTCAGATCAGCTCTGATGTTTATTTACATGCACACTGTTGTGAAATTGCTACACTGTGAGCAGAGGTGCTGGAGAAACTGTGGAACATTAATTTGTCAAATGTTATTGTCATAAGTAGGCCCCAGCTCTGTGGGCTCCTCAAGATGGGCAGACCCCTGTACTGGGGCAAAACACGATGCTGGCTGGAAATCTTACACAAGTGGCACAGCAAGAGTGAACTCACAGTTCTGACTGTGATTTCACAAATGTTTGTTTGCTGTGCTCTGTCCCAGAGAGCTGTGTTTAGCAATCCATGGAACAGCACACCAGGGCTTCAAGAAGATGGTGTGATAGTGGCTGGGGGTTTTATTTGAGAAAAAGAAGCTGTGGTGTAGAACTCTTTAGCCAGAAGTTTCAGCATAATTGTCTTTCTTCTTAAAAATGCTAGTCTGGCAGCATCCCTTGCCTTGCCAGCAGTAGGTAAGGCTCTGCTTGCTTAGGAAGGACAGAACACTGTATCGTCTTTCTTCCTCTGTCCTGCACAGTGTTCTCAGGGTAGATTGTGTCAGCAGCCTCTCAAGACAGTAAAAATGTTAGTAAATAGCTCCTAGAGATGGAGGGAAAGAGCTGCAGCTCTGGAATGATTGTTTTAGGCTATAAGCTGACTCAGAAATATCTACATGTAGAAATATCTACATATCTGCATATCTACATCTACACCATAACCTGTTCACATCTCCAAAGTGTTTTATTGAGCCGTAAAAGTAGAAAAGCACTCAAACACAACCCTGAACCTGATGTAATTGGATGGCTCCAAAGTTTGAGACTTGAACAAGAGCAGCTTGCTTAAATTCAGAACCAGATTCCCCTCCACATGAAATCAGTCATGTCTTTTATATTACATTATTACATTAAAATTTACATGTTTTCATGTATGTGTATCTGAAGCCTCTTGCATCTTTTCCTCTATCCCCACCTATTCTTACGCCTCTCGTCCTTGATATTTATTACAGAGTGAATGCCCGATGTTTGATAAATACTGGAATAAACTAAAACGGGATTTGTATGATGCTATTCTTGCCATGTGTGTTTTTTCTTTCTCCAAGTTTACAAAGGCCAGACTAGGATTAAAAGACTTAGCTTCACATTCCTAAAAGCAGTGCAAAACTTTCCACCCAAATTAGCTGGCAACTCCTCTTTGGATATCACGAACACAAAAACATGTTGTAAAAGATGAATCATCTCTGGACAGCTCAGGTGAGGAGTAGCAACTTGGTGGCAGCACAGATAGCTCTCAAGCCCATTTGTTACTGGAAGCACAAAAGACAAGTTCCCACCAGGCAGAGCTGCCTACTTTTGGACAAAGAAGCAACCTGTTTTCAATTCTCGTTGTATTTTGCTACTTGGACTCAGTTGTCATGATATTCAAACTGCTATCAATTACTTGAGTTCAGTAGGAAGGACACAAAAAGCAATTACATGCAAGTACCATCAGGCTTCTCTGAGAACTGAAGAGCAATGTGGAACAAAATCTGCAGTTCTGGGCTGTGCAGTCATGCAAAATGAGTGAACACATTATTACACTGCTGTTAGTAAGGGAACAAGAGTTCTGGATGTACAAGTTGCATTTCCTCTCCTCACTGCCAAGCTATCTCATGGCTCTTCCACAGATGTCTTACCCTAAGGACTGCATTACTGTCCCTTGTTTTCATGACTCCCACTGCTGTAGACTCTGAGAAACCTACTCATGAGGGACTGAGACCCACAAGACTGGAGTCAAGATGCTGCTTGAGGTGTGATCCAGTCCCTCAGGCACCCAACATGAGGCAGGCAAGAATGCCTTGCAGTGAGTTTGAAACCCACCTGCACACCAAGCAGGGAGCACCTGAGAGCTGCCCCTTAGGAAACACTTGGGCACAGGATGGGTCTGTAACTCTATCCTGACAACATCCTGCAGAAGAGAGGTGTAAAAAACCATGTAAATTTGCTTTAAAACATAAGCCCTGGACTCCTGGGTTACTTAAAATTGTGGACTGTCTTTGGGGCAGATGGATGGGCTGAGCTGAACAAGGAATTATCCTCAATGGCTGGAGAGCCTTGCAGCACCTCCATGACACCAGGTGCTCAAGGGGTCCCAGGAGGGTGGAGCCTGCTCTGGAGCTCAGCTTTATTTCCTTGCATTTGCATGTGGCACTCATTTAAATCTTTGATTGAAACAATCAGTTTGTCCAGGACTAAGCTGTGATCATCTGCCTCCACAAACAGCCCGGGCACATCAAAGGAATGGATGACATGAGTCAATTGCTCGTGGGCTCAAAATCTTACAGAGCTGATTGCTCCTTTCCTCTCACCCTTCTCTCACGTGGAGAAGGCAGAAACTCAGGCATGAACCCAGCTGCAGGAGGCGGGGAGGGGAGGTCTGGTGTTGCTGCCTGGTGAGAGAGCAGCCATCTCCCACTGGTGACAGTCCAGCCTGAGCACTTCATTCCCTCTCCCAAAAGATGCACAGAGAGGCTCTGTGCCACCCGAGCCCAGAGGGACAGGAATACCACAGACACATTTCCCCCGAGGCTCTCTATGTTGCTCCCTCAAGGGTCTTTGGCCCTCTGACAGCTGAAATGCCAGTGCCCCAGGATGTGTTTCACCATCCCTATTCCTTATGGAGTGCCCAAACCTGAGCCTTATCCCATACAGGTGCCCCTTTGCTTTCCCATCAAGTTAGCCAGAGCCCATGCTCTAAATTTATGCTTTTTTATGTTGGCTTTCTCCATCTGCAAGAGTGTGGATAATGCCAGGTCTGGTGCAAGACCCACTGATAAAAAATTGGGCTGTCAAAACATGTGACCACAGTTAGGCTGCAGCCCTCAGGCAGTATTTGCTGTACAGCTGAGCTGCAGCCTCAGCCTAACCTTGTCAGCCCAAACTGCCTCCATAATCAGCAGAGAGGCACATGCATTTCTGGAAGACAGTTTTCATCTCTCAGGATATCTGAGAATGGTGTCCCAAACCTGAAAGTGCTGCTATTGATGAAGGAGCCTCAGGTGATTAGCTCAGCCTGAGACAAGCAGCTCGCAGACAGCTGAAGCCAGCTGAAGCAGGGTCCCCTGGGATGCTCAACAAATGTGTCACACTGCTGGGGTCCTTTATACCTGGCTTGATGGATTTTTTCTTCTTTGTTACCAGATCCTTGGACAAGCACTGAAGACAATATCCAAACCAAGTACATCAGTGCGCACTGCTAGTTTGTGATATTGAAAATGGGGGGTTTTTTGGTCACTTTAAGTGATCTCTTTTGACTCACTTTAGTCTTCCATTACTGGTGGAATTTGTAAAGATTGGTTCCAAAGTGAGTAATGAGGAAAACAGACTTTCTCATTATTGCTTTTGGGAGCAGTTGTTATAAAGTATTCTGTTCATGAGCAAATTAAGTAGCCACAGTTCCCCTGTGTTCTGAACATCTTCTGCATTCAGTATCACAAATGAAATGTCTGAGTACAGGTTGTACTTCCCATCTCCAATACAAAAGTTGGGGAATTTTTTTTTCCTTCTGGTGAGCACACGACAAAAATTGATTGTAATTAAGGAGAGAGTAATTGGCAGCAGCCTCAAGTCTTCCTTGGATCCATTTTCAATAGCTTGAAGCTTGTCAAAATCTGTTTTCAACTTACAGGATGATCTGAGAGCTTCAAATGCCTCCTTTGCCATCTGTCCTGTGGGTTTCAATATTTGCTTTTTCTTTATATTATTTGAATGCAGTAAGGTGCCAGTATCAAGACAGCTTTTCTCCTTTTGCTGAGTTGTGGGGCAGGAATTTGAGTGGGTGAGGTCTGAGGAGACATTGTTTAGCCTTACAGTTTTTAAACTCTGTCTTCCTTAGATCTTTATTTTTCCCTTCATGTGTTTCCATTCACACCTGAATCATTCATTATGCTGGCAAGCTGGGAAGATCCCTCTTTTCTTCAAGGTAACCACACATTTCTGATGTAAATTATAGGTGTGGAGATTATAGAAATTTGTCGTCTAGGCACACACCCTGGCTCCTTTCCTTTTCCAAAGCATGTAATAATAAAATGTTTTTCCTTTTTATTCTCCATAGCTAATGTATGCCTAATGTGGGAACAGTTGTTTTTTTGTTTTGATGGAACATTAAAGCAGGCTATGTAACAGGGGAGGAAGTCTAAGAAGTGGCATTTTACTTTTAAACACAGCTTTGAAAATAAGTGGCAAATCAGTGATCATGCTGCATTGGTGTAACCTCCTTTGTGGTTTTTTTGTTGGACCGTCAGCTTAGACATAGATTAAGCATGGGATAAAAGTCCAGAAGTCCCTTTTGAATTTTGGGCTTAAATACCAATGTTCAAGGTCACCTCTCCTTTCCCACCCTGTGATGTTTTCAACCCAGAGAGTTTCAACTTAGAGTTTACTCTAAGAAAGGACAAATTAGCCATTGCCGTGATATTTTGACCCAAAGCAATAGCAAAAATAGCTGAGTAAGCTGCTTTTATGATGCTGAAGTCTTGAAACACCTTCTACCACTCAAATACATGGAAGGATTTTAGTAGAACTGAAGGATGAAAACATTATGCCTTGTTGGGAAATATTAATGTTCATGGCTATCATTCTCTTATACTCCCCAGACTTTAGTGTTTCACGCATAACAGAAATGGAAAAGATCCAACTCACTAATTTACATATGTTGCAAAGTACAGAAGATGAAGGAGCTATTGGAGATGTTTCCACAGAAGATGAGCTGTGGGATTGCCAGATTATGAGAAACTGTGGTGTAGTGGCAGAAGCAGTTAGATTTTGAGAAAATATGCTGTTTGCAACCAAGTCTTGTTCGAAGTCACTTGCAAGCAACAGCAGAAAGAATTGGTCTGGCAGATCTCTCACTCCTTTCTGTCAGAGCTGACCTTGGCAGATAAAATTACATAAAGGATGAGGGCCAGAGCAATGACAGAGGCAAAGAAAGCAAGGGACTAAGGAGAAACCTTTCCACAGACAGTTTCAGAGGAAAAGTTTTGTTTCATTTTCTTTTCATGGAAGTATGAAAATAAAAAAAAAAATGGGGGAAATGGAAAAAGGAAAGAAAGCCTCAGACACAGAAACACACATTATTTTTATATTTTTTTTGGATCAAATTTACTGGTGCAGCTGCATTCAGGTGCAGCTTTATTTGAGGAAATATGTTGCCTCTGGAAGTAAAAAACCCCCATGATTCTCAAAGAAAAAAGATAAACACATGCATTGTTGGAGGACTGTGGTAGAAAACAGTGAATGAACAGAGATTTTTTTTTTTTTAAAGGGGCAAATAAAACAGACAGAGAAAAAAAAATTAATCTGTCATCAGCCCATTTGTGAAGAGAAGCTCTGCTATACTATGAGTCTGGTGCTAAAAATCATGCATGTATTCCACATCCTCTGTACCTGTGTTTCTGGAAACTGTGGTACCTGGAAACATGCAAACTCTGAACAGCCTTCAGCAAGAGCTTTGCTGGCAAATTAGTCCCAAGCCTTTCTTACAGCAAAATTAAATGGGATATTTGAAGGCTAGAGGTAAAAGGGCATACAGCATATGGCACACTTCAGCTCTTTACTTCAGAAAATAATTATTTCAAATCCTTTATTCCAGAAAATGGACTCTTCATATCCTTCCTTTGGAGCATCTGTGATGACCTAGATGCATTTGCTAATTGCTGTGTAATGGACTAAATGTGTTTATTAGGTTAAGTTAGTTTAACGGGGGGAAATAAAGGTTATTAAAGTTTGCTGTAGCCAGGAATGAATATTGCTGTTTCCCCCCCGCCCCGCTCTCTCTACAGTGATAAATTCCAGAGAACACATCTCAGTTCCCTCCAGCCTGAGCCATCTACAGATGCATGTTTTCTTTCTATAACCAGCTGTAGCTAATTGCATCAGTGCCGCCTCTACTGCTGCACATGAAAAAGAAACCTGTAATTTATTGCAACAGACCATACTATTCCTGCTGTACATCTTGCTCGTTCTGTCATTCCAGTGAACGGATTTCTCATGGTTAATTGGCAGTTCTGAAGTGGAAAACAACCTTGCTCGGAAGAAAGCTTTCAAAACCTCCTCCATATGTTCTACCCAGATATTGATAAAAGAACAAACAGAAAACATATTGTTTATCTGTAGGACCATGATTTCCCCATCAGCCAAAGAAATACTGAGTCAAGCCCATGGCTCATGTGTCTTTGCTGTAGCCAACACAAGTACAGTGCTCAAGATAATGACCCATTCATTTTATTACTGCTCCAATGGTAACACGGTGCCTTGGAAAACATATGCAGGTGAGGTGGTGCAAATTACTGTCAAAATCAGTGGAGCTGTGCCAGTTTATACCAGCAACAGATCTGCTCCAGTCTCTGCCTCGGGGAATTTATGAATCATAATGTAACTCTAAGTAGATCTAGTGGCTGTAAAATTCAATCCTGTCTTTAATAGCAGTGAGGCAGGAGAAGGCGAAAGGTGAGCCCTAACCTACTTTTGAAAGGGTCATGTCAAGGGCATGGAAAAAGGCCTTTTAATTGTTCTTACAGCTCTGGGGAGCGAGACTGTAATGAAAGGCAGTAAAATCTTAATCACAACTGCATTGCTTGAGTTAGGAATTAAATATAGGAGTGAGGAATTAAATATCGGAGTGAGGAATTAAATATAATTCTGCCTAAACCTGTGGTTTAACAATATGAACCCTTCAAGAACTCCACTGGTGCAAAGAGCTCCCTTTGTCTACCTCCCTTGTCAGCACCATCAAAATCTAGGTACTAATGTTGATGTAACTAGGTGTGGGGCTATGTTGTGAGCTAGACTGAGGAACAGCTCCAGGTAAAAAAAAGAAAAACATAAAAAATAAACTAATTAATAAGCTCACAGTATGCACACTTAATAGCAGAGGTTAGCATTTGCAAAATGACTGGCATTATATAAGAGTGAAGCGCTCAATAATTCCCAGCTATTACTGTGTAGTGTTGCTATTTATTACTGAGGTTCAACCTCTTGTTTGCATCTCGGTACACATCAAAGAGCCTCCCTGCCCAGGCTGCGCGGTCGGGAGCTTGGCTCAGAGCTCTGCCTCCTCTGCTCGGTTCTCCTCTGCCCCAGCTCTGCCTTCCCAGCTCAGCAGCCACAACTGCTCGCTCCAGCTTAGCAGGTGCAGGGGCTGAAGCCTCAAGTGTTAATTGCTCTATTACGTTAATGTGAAACTAAAAGGATGGAGTGGGAAATCACGGGCATTGTCTTTTCATTTACCCTAATTGACCAAACAGCAGTAAAAGAGTGGCCTGAAGAAAGCCTCTTATAATGCATTGGCACTAGTTAGGAATTTTAAGAAGGATTTTTAAAATTCTTTGCACCCCCTTAATAACATAGCTTCAAAAGTGCCACTGAGAGGGGTTTGTACGGTTCAGGTAGTTAGCAGCAAAAGGCAGAGATTGCAGCTGTACAACTCAGCTCTAGGCAGCAGATCTGCAGCTGACCATGAAGACACAGCACTGTTCATGGCCACAGCTGTGCCTGAGCCATGAGGCTGTTCTCTCTTCAGGTACTGTGTCTGCATCAAAGAGAAGAGGGAAGACAAGCTTCCTAAGGGATGGAGCAAAGTCTGTGGCTTGTCTTATGTCACTGTAGCTTAGAGGATTACAGTGCTCTGTGAGCCATCCAAGGACTGCCCTTCAGATCACAGATAGGTTCTTCCTTTAGACATGGGTCAACAGAGAATAGTTTTGCATTTAAATAAAGAATCCAGAAAGATATGGTATTTGGCTTCATCACTGATTTTCTTCTATTGTATATATATTCTTTTTTCCCCTATTAATTTAGGATTAAACCCTCTGAGTTTACCGAGGCAATACCCCATTAACTTCAACAGAAAGCATTTTTTCCGCCTTTTTTTTCCTTGTGGGGTTTTTTTTTTTCCCAATAAAGACTGAGGGCTGTGATTTTGGTTTCTGCAGCAAGCAGTAGCTGGCACTGCATCTCATCACTTCACCATGACCTATTATTCTGCTCACTCTCCAGCCACACAGCTTGGTACAACAAAAGTGGGGAGAAAGAGACTTTACTTTCTGTCATAGTAAACATTTCAGCTGTGTGGGCCTAGAGGAAAAATCAGATGTGTGTAAAGATGTCTCATGGAGTAAAGGGAAGGCAGCAGCAGAGACTTGGAGCTTTGGGCTGGGAGTGACATTTACAGACAGGATGTGCTTTTGAGTTTGCAGCCCTCAGTTTCAAGGTGGCCTTAGGCACACAAAATTAATCCCATCTCAAGTGATTATTTCTCAGCATATACAGCCACTAATGTGACCATTAAGATGAGTAACAAAGCAAAAAACCCAAAGAGACTGTATACTAGTAGAAACTATGTTAGATGTTCCAATCAAGTATTTTGTGATGTTGTTAATGTATTTTATGCCCTGGTACCTACCTATCTATGTTTGCAGGGTTTGTGTGGAAAAGTTTAGGTAGTGGATGCATGGCTTCTCTGCAATGTGCTGGAAGCTTCCCCTGTTGTCTGATAAATCCAACACCAACTGTTTCCAAAAACTGACCCACTGCTGGCCAAGGCTGATCCCATTAGCAACACTGGGATAGAAGATTTAAGAAAGGGCAAAATCACCTGCACAACTGCAGCCAGACAGAGGAGTGAGAATATGTGAGAGAATCAGTTCTGTAGACAGCAAGGTCCATGAGGAAGGAGGGGAAGGATGTGCTCCAGGTGCCAGAGCAGTTTCTTCTATAGCCTATGGTGTAGACTATGGTAGGGCAGGATGCCTCCTGCAGCCCATGGGAGTCCACTCTGGAGCAGAGATCCACCCACAGTCCCTGGAGGATCCCATGACTGAGGGACACTGCGACCCCAAGGGAAGCCTCTGCTGGAAAAGGCTCCAGGAGGAAGGCTCTAGGAACACATGGAGAAAGGTGCCCACACTGGAGCAGATTTGCCAGCAGGACTTGTGACCCCATTTTGGTTTTATTTCTCATTGCCCTACTCTGACTTGATTGGCAATAAATTAAATTAATTTTCCTTAAGCTGACCCTGTTTTGACCATGACAGTTCCTGGAGTCTGATCTTTTCCTGCCCTTACCTCTGCTCACAAGCCCTTAGTTACCTTCTGTCTCCCCAGTGCAGCTGAGGAGGGCAGTGATAGGGCAGCTTGGGTGGGCACCTGGCATCCAGCTGTGGCCAACCCACCATGCCATGTCTTGTGTGTGCCACAGTTAAATAAGCACCTTTGCCATGCAACTTTTGGTCTCCTTAGAAAATGGATAGGATAACACCAGAACTATGTTTACAGTCTATAGCGTGGCAGAATATCTACTTAGTGCATGCTAGGTTTTTCAAATAATCCCTAGGGATAGGATGCAATTACAGCTCTTTTTTTTGCAGTAACACACTGCACAGTTTGTTATTTAACAGGTTTCTTTCTTTTAAGGTTTGTAACTGGGAAGGTTGAATTCAAAGCTGCAGGTTAACCAAACCTGAATGGGTTATAGTAGATTCTCAGGTTATGTGAGCAAAAACCGAAAATTAACTGGTGCCAAGCCACAAAACTACCTATTGTTTTCAGGGTAAAGTTGCATGAATAATTTCTTTAGCATTCTGTTCAGAAAAGGAATTTCCCACACTTTTCTCCTACCTTACCTGTTTGTCCCTGTCCCTGTGATGCTCTTGGCTCTCTTCCTGTTGCCATCTGGCAATGAAAGTGCTGATGCAACTTACTGGGGGCTGATTCTGTAGAGGGAATCCTACCAAGGTGTTCTCATGAGTTTGTGCAGTCCATACTGGAAATACCTCTGGATATAAAGAGCCTGAATAAGCCAAAATTCGAGTGGAGGTCCATGTTCTTACTGATAGCATCAAGATGGACGAGAGAGAAGCACGACCAACGGCACATTTTGGGATGCTGAATTTGTTTCTACATAACCACAAAATTAACACTTTTCACTTGACCTCATCCTGGCATTCAGCCAACTACTAGGAAGTACATGAGTTTCTAAGACAGTCACTCTCTCCACTGTACATCTCAGAAGACAATTAATTTTGCTATGTGGATGTAACACTGCATACCTAGAGAACATAGAGGGCAGAAGAAAGCTTGGTACTGGATAAAGGAAAAGGAAAAATCAATGTCCTGGACCAGCATGGGCATGGACACCTTCAGATGTGGGGCTGTGACTGGGCTGAGTGTGTGAGGCTACATGTGCCTATATATGCCTGGCTCAAGGACTGACAAAGGCAAGGCAGCTACACTGGCCGTGTGTGACAGTGAGAAGAGAGAAGCTGAGTGGTTCACCTGCTGGAAGGAGAGGCAGGTTTGTGTTCAGTCCCAAGCTATCAGCATTTCAGTGCTGCTATCTTCAGGCCATGCCATCAACCTATGCAAACTACAGTGCTGTCTGAAATTTGAGTGCACGTGCAGCCTCTGACCGCGTCACTTCCTTTTCACAGGGGTGAGCTGGAGTAAACACTAATGTGCCATGACTTGTCTAAGGGTCCTCCTTACTCTGCAGTATATTCACACCAAGGAGGAACTTATGTATCTTTTATCCTTTAAGGAATTCTTTTTACAATTTGTAAACTAACTGATGTCCTGTAAAGATAGCAAAAATAATGCAAAAAGGTGGCTAAAAGGTTGATGTGACCCAGGGTAAATATGGTGATCATTATGCATGGAATATAAATAACCTATGTAAAGGGTACCAGTACATAAAATGCATATTTCTCTTTAAAGAGAGATGAAGAAAATATTTACTACCTTATTAAAACAAAAGAAATATGTAATTAAAAAACAATCACTAGCTTCAGAGCTTCAATAAGTCTTTTTATTAGGTATTAATAATTTTACTAGGTACTGGATTGCTGGAGGGCTGGGATCATGTGAGTGGGTAATAAACCATCTTGATACATCATGTTCTTTCAGTCTTGCCAATGTGACATTTGCTGTGCAGGCACTAGGAATGTTATACATCTGAAGGAAAGCAAGTGAAAATACCCTATCGATCCTGAAACACTCTTACCAGCCCGAGCAAATTAATATTGAGGGCACTGACTTTAGAAGAAAAAAAGCATTTTGATGTGTATTTGTACGACAAAAATGTGGCACACAGTAAAGCTGACTCCTGGTCAAAAACTGGAGAGGTATGCCTAAAACCTTCTAAATTTAAGAGAGGGGTCTGTTTTCTCTCTGGGTTACTGTAGCCACTCTTTCTGGACAATACCTATCGGTGATATCAGTGTCATGTGGTGCATGAAAACTGTTGAGATTTTATATTAAGCTCTATTTCTGACCAATAAATGAGTCACAAACCAAAACCAGTCTGATGCTTGATCCAAACATGCTCTGTGTCTTCATTAATGCTGACAACTCCTGGGAAGAAAAATTACCATTAGGAATTGATCCCACCCCTCCCATCTCCCCCATTTTCTCCAACCATGAAAACAGCTCTGGACATGTGGGCCTTCCCCATTCTGGAAAAAACAGCTCTTGGTTTTCAGTGGGATTATGGCCTGTGTATCCAAATCTGTTAGCAAGATGACATCAATGAATTGGAAATGTTGTTCTTATGTTAATGCTTCTCTAATTAGCAATGTTTGAAGTAGCTCTGCTAAACTAAGAACATATCCTAACCTCAAGCCAAAACTCAATGCAACTCCTCTTTTGAAAAAATTCAATTACCATTATTTTCTTTGTCAACATAATCTTCCAGAGCAAAGCCCACAACTCCCAAGAAAGAAGACAAATAATCTATAAGCAACTTCTGCTGTAACATAAAATAGTCACATATAAATTAGGCCCTCAAAATATTTCTGCAAGCATTTTCACCTGTGACTCAATAGTTTCAAGAACATTTTCAGCTTCTACAACTGCCTTACCAATATCCAAATGAAATAAAAAATACTAAAAAGCAAATGAGTTCAACAACAACTCCTGTACCTCCAAATAAAATTTTATCTGTGGGAGGACTGTAACAGAAACAGCAGCAGTGACTTAACCAAAAAACCTGCAGTTTGGACTTTCCATTACAGCAGCAGTTGTGGAGGTGAGAATGTCTAGAAATGATCTCTTGGGCTTGCTCATAGACATGTTTGCTTTCAAGCTGATGTATTGCAATATCTGTTCTGTTAATGCATATTTCCAGAAGTATATTCATGATCTCTTTAAGGTTAGCAACAAAACCTCACTCAGAAAGATAGGGATGCAAAATAGACATAGTAGCTGAGTTTTTACTGCAGTGCATCAAGCAGAAACCTACACATATGCAAAATTACAAAGCTAAGCAAATCTGCCTGGCAGAGGGGTAAGAAAGTGACGGTCTGCCTGCTGTGCTGTCACGGAAGGCTGCCTTTTGAAGGCAGTAGCTAAGGGTTATATGAATTATAGACAGGTTGATGTACACTTTTTCTCCTCCTTGCTGTGGCATGCTAAACACTCTTCTGTTAGTTCAACTTTAATGGAAGTGATATGTGATTTAGAACCATTTTGTCATGTAGGCTTCATTTGCTTTCTTACATATTTTAAGAACTGTGTGTTAATTCTTTTTGCATCTATTATTTTTACAGAGAACGTCTTGTGGTTTACTGGTTTTGTTTTTTTCCTTCAGAAATATGACACAGTTGTGGCAGTATTGATTAGAGATAAAAATAAAGAAGTGAAGTGTGTTCAAGCGAAAGTGATCCACCACCCATTATGTGGGATTTGCATAACAGGATGATTTTTGTCTTAAAACGTGGATTGCCAGTAGTCATGAATCAGCTAGATGCCATGTCATTTTACAAAGGGCACCAGTTCCCTGTGAGCCTTTTTTGACCTAGATAGTGTTTTGATTCCATTCTAAGTGACTGTTCAATTCAGGTAAATATAGAGATGAGCACCTTAAGCAATTAGTTACTTAGCCAGGTTACAGAGCCATGTGTGAATGCATATGAAGATGTACTCTGCAAGTGACCAAACCACTTGTCTAATTATATGACAATCACTGTGGCAAACCATACACAGTCATTCAATCAGTACTACATATGGTTTTTTTCTGTAAAAAGAAATACAAAAGAAAATATAGTTTATGACACTGCCTTTCACAATATTATGTTATGCTGCATAAGCACTTATTTGATGGCAAAGTGGTAACTTAAATCTCTTCTCATCTTTGGTTAGTTTTAGCCATTATTCATTAAGACTCACAGCGTACTACCAATGTAAAAAAAGCACACTAAACCAATTAGGCCAGAGGAAGAGTTATTTTCCAAAATAATACAAATTTTGGAAAATAACTCTTTTAAAGTAATTTTCTTTTACTTTCATAATTCTGGAGTTCATTGCAATCCTTTCTCAAAGGGCTGCAGTATGTCTTCCCTAGAGCCCAGATATGAAAAACACATCTTAACATTTGAGGGAGCAGGCAGATGAGTTACTGCTTCTACCACAGCCCACGATCCTGCCGATTATACACATGCCTTAGCTGGATTATTCAGAGAGAAAGAACATCTTAAGATTTGCCTACAAAGGGCAAACATGGGAACGCTGAAAAAAGTATCTTCACTCTCAGATGAGCACTCTTCATCTGATCTATTTCAGCTACTTACTACAGGATGAGCCTGCCAGTCCCTTGACTGATAAGGACTCCTGGACAAGGAGTTCAAATGTAGAAGTCCATACTGCAGACACCTGCAGATGGTCAGACAAAGCTCCCTTGTGATTCACAAGCATTATGGTAAGATTTTTGAGTCTGAAGTCACACACAATTGGATCACCTTGTCTGGAGGGAGTGCAGGAAAAGGTACAGCTGGGCTTTTGTGTTCTCTGCTATGTAGCCCAGAGATTAAGGAAAGAAACTGAAGGCATTCTGCTGTTTTATCACTCTCATGCTCTCTTTTTGGCATTATTATGACAGTCTTGTTATAGCTTAGTTCCTTACTGAGGCAACTACATGACAAATATTATTTACTGGTCATTACATGAAACTTGCAAATATTATTGGAACATTTCTATTTCTGATACTAAATGCGTGCAACTAATTTGACTCGTCATTGTGAAGATGTGGAGACAGTTATATACATGATACCTGTCTTCCTCCCATCCCAATAAGTATACTTATGACTAAACCCATGTTGCAATAAAATTTACTGGTAGATTCAGTTACACCACAAGCTATCACTTAATCCCAAATAAACTGTAGAATTTGACATAATAATTCCTGATGTGGAGGGAATTAGTTCTTGCTTGTTTACAAGAAAACACTATTTTTCCTACTTATTATTTGGCTATTATTTATCATACCACATGTTAGAAAGAACAAGAGAAAAGTTACATAGTTCTTTTCCTGTGTGTTGACAAGTGAAAAGTTTCAGAGGTTCTCTCCAGTCATGGTTCACATTTAAGTATCCACAGCATTTCGTTCCTGAGGATCAGAGACACGTCCTTGATAAACAGGAACAAATAAACAAACTGAGTCACATGTAATTGGAAACAAGGGTTATGATCCTCAGTTAAAACTGATTAAAGTTTGCAAACTCTAATGCTATATCCTTACCCTGCTTCCTGCAGTGTGATTTTTTTTCTTCCAAGTTGTCACATCAATTTTATAATTTTAAAAACTACTGCTGTTAAGGAGATGAAATGTTTAAATAATATGTGTGAGTCCTTTACTCATGGATAAAGACTGAAACCCATTTCAGGGCGAACACTTGTCTACCATGGGAAGCAGTGAATGGATTCTATATTTTGCTTTGCTTGTGCGTGTGGCTTTTGCTTTACCTGTTTAACAGTCTTTATGTCAACCCCCGAGTTTCCTCCTTTACATTTCTGATTCTCATCCCTGTCCTGCTGGGTGTGGAGAGGTGGTGAGCAAGCAGCTGTGCAGTGTTTAGCTGCCTCCCAGGGTCCAATCACAGCAGATAGACAATGGGCAAATCAAATGTGAGGATATAGCAAGATGCTGGTAGCCAGGAGAGGATGTGATGGAGACACAGGAGTGTGCCTTTGAGACATCATTAAATAGATTCCAGAGGTGTTTTGATGGAGACCCTTTTTCAGCACTGGTTGCCAGAAGCTCATCAAAAACTTACCAGAAAATTAACTCATGCTACCTGAGACCAAGGGCTTTCTTACAAGTGTGTACTTGCTGCTGGAAGTAGGAACACCCTTAGAATAGTTTTTCCTTTTACTTTTTCCTTTTCTAATGTGTAATGGGCAAGGACAATTATGGCAAGCAGTAACTAAAGTAACTAAGGCCAGGAAAAATGCCAGGAAACATTACCTGATTATAGGACAGTAATTCTGCTACATGACTACTTTGAGGTTTAAGGATTTGTTTTTGTTCTTTGTTGAAATTAAATCTGGAATGTTCTATCAGTTGTTTGTACTGGTAGGATGAATGTGTCACTTTAATAGTTGGGTGTTGCAGGGACAAGACAGGCATGTGGCAGACCCAGGCACAGCTTCCTGCTCTACCTGATTCTACCCTGATTTTTCATTCTGCATCAGGGATTTGAACATGTTTCTCCTACATACTCACTCAGCATGAGAGCTAACCAGCTCTGGAATATTTCCTTTGCATTGCCTCTCTCTTACTATAAAACTGGATAGCTCAGTGCAAATGTTTTGAGAGCTATGAGAAAGCTTTTGTATAAGATTTTGTGCCTCTACAGCCTACAGTATAAATGGTGTTCTCACAATTATTGCAATTCAGGAAAATTCTAAGGATGGCAAAGGCATCTTATCATCCCTGGGGAAGAGGAGGTAATAGGGCAAGCCAGGAACAGCCAGGAGTAATGGTGGATCTTATCCCAGCAGCAGCACAGGCATGTAAGCAGAACTATAAATCACCACCCCACAAAATTCATAAGGTCTGCCAGGCTGATCAGGGAACTCTCTATTCTCTGATATCTCACAAAATGACATTTCTGCCCACCAGATAACACATAACTCCTTGGTGGGATTTCCTATCTCATCTTTGAGCCTGAGTGTCTAAATAAGGCCCAGTGTCAGGCAGGTGTCAAAATGGAAGAGGGAATTTTCAACAGCCTATGAAATCACTTAAATCACTTCAAACCATTCAGGATCCTCCAAACATGGAATTTTTCCAGCAGAGCTGGAGAACACAGAGCATCCAGGCAGCATGGGTGATTCTGGCCATCTCTTTTCTCTGACTTGGATGGAATTTCCTCATGCTCATGAAACTATATGTGTGTTTATACCAACAGCACCTCCAGTGAAATACACTTATTTTATCAGCACTGGTGGTTATTTCTTTGCCATTTATTTGCTGTCACTGAGATGGCTGTAGTGTGGTGTGTTGGTCTCTAGGGGCTTAGGTGAATTAGCATCTGAGGATTTTATCTGAGTTTCTGTACGTTGATGGTAAATGTCATGAGAAATAAAGTCACAAGATTACACTTTCTTCATCTTATTGTAGTTTGAAATGGGTTGTGACTGTGGCCAGATGTCTGCAACTTTCTGTAAGACTGAACCACACCTGGTGAAGGTGACAATCACGCTATAATGTTAGAAAGTTAACTGGAAATTAGGTTGATCAGCATGAGTCATGCTGTCAGGGAAAACAGTTCTACACTTTTATTTGGTTCTGTTATTTGGTGCATCAGCTTCTCTAAAGACATTCCAAATAGTATACAACTGCAAAGATGACTTAGTGCATTTTGCATGCTGCTGGGTCCTCTATAGCTACCAGTGATGACACTCATCGTTGGGCAAACACAGTACTTTTCCAAATTTGGGTATGAGTCCATGGTGGCAAGCTGGCCGAGGGCTCTTCCCCTTTGATACAACAGCAGGAAATACAACACAGAAACTGCCTTTACTTCTCTTAGCTCCCCTGAGGACTAACCCCTCTAAGAACTTCTTGTCTGTATTTTTGTTGCTGACCCTTTAAATCAGGGAAGAAACTTCACACCTGGGTGGTCATTTCACAAACAGCAGACACTTGCTTCATGTTTTTCCACTGGAAATCATCTGATCCCAGTATTCTTTTACTTCTGTCCAGGGATATGGCCTGCATACTTGCTACCTTCTTGTACAGATGGAAGACAAAATGAATAGCACGTGTTTTTCTCAAGGCAAGAAAGCAAGTAAGAAAAGGAGGAAAACCTAATCTTGCTTAATTTGCAGCTGGATTCCATCCTGTATTTTAAAGTCTGGATCCTGTGGTCTTCAGAGAAGTTACAATGATGTATGTCACTGATGTATGACAATTTAGACCACCATAATTATCACTATTTCTTCTAACCTGCTTGAATTTTCTGCATTTATTGGATATTTAAACTTTTTCCAGCTTTTACTTTGCAGCAAACTCTAGAGCTTGCTAAACCTGGGTGCCTGTGCAAAGCTGTAGTAGATCCGGGGAGAGGTTATGGATGCCTTACCCTAGATTTTGTAGCTGTTAGCCCAGTTTCTTTTGGAGTATATTATAGAGGAGCAAAACAGGGTGAACCAGAATAAAAGTGGTGTTTGCTGCAGATTTTGTCATGTCCACCTCTAACACAATTTTGTTCCTTGGAAATTTATGAGGCAGGAAAATTCGTTTCAAATAAACCTTCAGAATTTCTGGGGGGTGGGGGGGGGGGGGGTTTTTTCCTGTGATGGAATCTCATAAAATCAGGCTGGAATTCATGACCGATTAAAATAATGTCTTCTCAGAAAAAAAAAAAGGGCACTGGCTGCATTCTAACCTGCCAATGTAAGTGGAATGTTTGCACAGGCAGCTTGCATATACCATGCTGACTTCATTCCCTCTCTGAACTACCTGAAGATTTATTCCAAATGGGTCAGTAGAATCTGTCTGAATTCAATTCCACTTGGACTCAGTGAACTGCAGAGATTAGTCAGAGTTACAGTCTGTCTGAAGAACCGGCAGCCAGGTCTAATGATCTTTCCCAATGAAATTTCCCACAGGTGAACTTTGGGATTCATGCAGCACTGACAGTCCATAACACACTGTAAAGCCTCGCTACCTGCAACAAACACTCTCACCCTCATTTCCAGATGTGCCATTCTGTGCCAGGAGTTGCTATGCCAGGTGTAACCAGTGAGTTGGTGTCAGTCAGGTGAGCACCCCCCACAGAACACATTGCAAAAGGGTTTGGGTTGGAAGGGACCTACAAAGATCCATCTAATCCAACCCTCATTTCCACACTCACTAAATAGACTTCTAATATATAGTTCTGTTGAAACTGTGATACAAAGCATACTAATCATCTCACACATAGAGCCAGTGGAGGAAAAAGCTTTTCCTTGGAAAGCAGTAACTGGATATCTCAATAGTCTTGGGTTTTAGAAGCTATTCGACCATAAAACTAACACTATATAGCTTCACAGTCTTTTTAGTAAGAAATCAGCTTTGACAGCTAAAACAAGCCACTAAAGACTCTTCGTTCACTCTTTACAAATTTGCAAGTGTACATGTGATTAACAAAATATCTTTGGAGTAAGTGTCCCTGAATTTTATAATAAGAACTCATGTAGGTGACATGCTTTGTTTGGTGAACAAGGCTGATTAACACTCAACTGTAAGTAGACAAGCAGAGAAAATAAAGTAACACAACACTAATGATTCAGTATGAAAAAACTAAATGGTTGCCTAAGATACCTGAATGGTCAACAGCAAAGGGGTTTTTGGAGTACCTCATAAAACCATGCTGAAGTTTTTGTTGGTTTAGTGCTTTCAGAACTGATATCTAGGCTTGGGTATTAAGCTACTGCCAAACAACTGTTTTCTCCATCATGTAGAAATAGATCTTAGTGGTCAATGCAGCACAGAGAACTGCATCTGCAGAGACAGCTAACACAAGGAAACACTGCTGGCTCCCACATAAAGTTAAAAGATAGCTGGGCCTGGGGGCAGTCACCTTAGAAGCTTAATTCTGCAACACCTTAGTGTGACCAGCTCTGCAGTGGATAAAGTCTATGTATAGGTCATACATAAAAATTCAAGTGGAAATGTTTGGTGTGGGAGGTTGTAAGAGATAATGAGATTTTTCACTTTTCAATTTGAAAAAAGCCATAAGTCTTGCTCACCAAAGTGAGTAGGTAGCTCAGTTTTGGACAGAATATCAAATATTTGGCTTCTAAGAGTTCTTTTATCTGCACCAACCTAGAATAGATTTTGCTCCAAAGAATAAAAGAATAAATCCACCTTCATTTAGAAGCATCAGGGTATAGGTGAGGTCTGAATCCAGCATATGAGAGAGCCAGTAAGCATGTCAGTAGATCTCACTCCTATTTTGCTGTTAGTATTCATTCAATGTGAACAGTATTTTACTGAAGGTGTGGAAATGGCTACCTACCTTTTCAAAGAACCCACTGATTTTAAAAATTAGTCATATGATGGTTATGCTAGTATCAGTCTTAAAATACTGATGTAAGGTTACCCTGAGAGAAAGGCATGCAGGAGCAGAATCCTGAAAAGGAGACTTATAATATTCCTTCCCTGTGGTAAAGAAATCTAAATTGAGATGAGCCTGCCCTTGTGAAAAAAAAAAAACAAACCAAAAAACGAAAAAAAAAAATCCCACAAAAACCCCCCCACCAAACAAAAAAAACCCAACCCAACACAAACCCTCTTGCTGGCAGAAGCTCTGGATAGAGGTGACTTCAGACAGGAGTATGGCCCCAGATCACGTGCTGCAGAAGCAAGCCAGCAATGTCCTCTGGAAAACATGGTACAGTGAATGAGAATTCAGAAGGAAATCTCATTTCTCCTTTTCCTTTGTCGCAGGCCAGGATCTCAGCCAATTAAAGGCATGATACACAATAAAAGAAGTTGCTCTGGATAGTGCATAAAAATAAGGAGCTTTATTACTGTCTTTTATTTTTGGACTTAAAACTTTGTAATATAGTGTTTTTTCTAAGATCAGAGTATTAACTTCAGTAGAAACAATAGCAAGAAGGGGAACAATAAATCAGTCTGAACATTCACTAACCCAGGCTGCAAAAAGAATAAAAAACCTTCATCAGTGACAATTACCTATTAAAACACATTCTCTATATTTCTGTTCTCTTAAAAACCTTGCAAGAAAGTCCAAAAAATTGCGTGATGTGCTGGCATGTCTGTTTCTGTAAATGCTGCTTTGTTTTCTCAACCCCAACTTTGCCAATGGGAAATGACAATTCCCCAAGGGAAAGTTGGCGTGCACTGGGACGTGCCAGAAGATGGGTGAGTAAAACCTCTGCGCTTGTCCACCACGTTTGTGTGTAAGTCATCGCTTTTCTGGAGCTCCAGACAGTTTGCACAACCTCCTCCCTGGTGGTTTTATTTTCTTAATAAAAGCTTACTTGGAACAAACACAACTTTTCAATTGGGGACTGGATCACATTAGAAGATGGGAGGGTAGCAGTCAACCTTGCCCTCTGAGCATCTCCTTTCCTGCCTGCCCGCTTTCCCTTCATCATGGATACTTAGTACAGCCTGAAACTCACTCTGTTATGTTATCTTTCCAGATGATATACTATTAATAGTGTCTTGGTGGGAGGCTGCATCCTTATGCCCAGAGATAATTGTTCAACTTTTCAAATGCTCTTTGGGCCACATTTTGGGCAAAGCTTTTCCAATGACAAGTGTACAGTGATTGATAACAAAGCTCTCAATCCACTCAAACCAAATAAAAATTGAGCAATTACATGAAAAAAAAACCCAAACCTCTGCAAATCTTGTTATTTTCCCTTTTTCTTTCTCAGAAATTGTGGTTATTAAATGCTTATACAGTATCCACCAGTTTTATCTAACCCTAGATAAACAAAGTAGTGTCCATGGATGAAGGTCAGTACCTGTAATGCTGCCTGGAAATACCTCTCCACAGCAGCAAAAAGTGTTACACATTCATGCTAGAGAGTGCTGTGAGTAGGGACCTATAGTAGATCTGAAAAAGAAATGCTGGCTGCTTTAACAAGGACAAAATCCTGATTATGCAAATAGGCTGTACTGAGACAGGTCTTTCTCAGTGCCCTAGTCCAAGCTTGTGGAATTGCCTCTTGCAGAATTTTGGCTCCCCAAAGTGTTCATACCTCTGTGCTTAGTGCAAGCAATCTTCTTTGACCCAGCTGTCAATAATAAAATCACACAAAAAATATATATAAACACATATATTAAACCCCCACAATTTTCCCCTGGGAGGAGAGAGGACTTAACCTGGCAGATATTAGTCATCTTGCTTACATAATGATTAGAAGGTGGTCGGATATCATAGTTATGGATATCACATAAAAATAGAACATGAAGTCTGAAAACTTTAAAAAAAAGTTAGACTTTTTTTGATCTACATTTTGTATCACACATTATCTTTGATCTACTGATAGAGGCAGGATTATCAACACCATGGTATTTGGACACCTCCCAGGAACAGAAGAGTGGGGAGAATCCTGTAGCAATCTGTTAACAGGAGTACTTTATTCCTGACTGACAGATGGAGAACCAGAAAGATGGAGAGGTTATCTGGCCCTCACAAATTCACAAAGCACATCTGTGACAGGCTTGGGAGAAAGCTCAGTGCTCGATTTCTTGCCTAGTGGGAAACATAACAGCTTAACCATAGCCTTCACAACATCCATTCTTGCTCTCTTGTTAAATCTCTGTATTCCTCTTTCCATCACTCAGCATGTTCTCATTTAATGCACTGTACCATTTCTTTCTCTGCTTCCAAGAATCCTCCCAAATATCATAACAGCTGTTCTTCACTAAAGCCCATTTCACATTAGTTTTTTCCTTACTAAGCTGTTCTTCTGTACATGAAAGGAGGAGTAGACCACCAAAGTGTGTGCACACCTATCACAATCCCTCCAAGACTCTGTTCTAATAAACACCTGTAGTTCAGATTTTCCAAAAGTCTAAATTACTGTTAGTGGGTCACTTTATAATGTTTTACCCCTTCATTTTCTACTGTTGCCACTCAGCAAATTGCTAGTAGAAACTAGTAAAACACTGACACTCAATATCAGCACTCTCTTGAATTGATTATTGAATCAAAATAAAAGTTTAAAAAATGGTATAGATTTGATCTGCATCACACAGAAGCCAGAAGTTAATGTAATTTGATTAGCATTTTTCCTAAAGAGCTACACAGGAAAGAGAAAAGATTAAAGGTGAAGGAGATTCCCAGTAAATATAATTATTCTTAAACATCATCTTCTGGGGAAGGTGCTCCAAGCCTCCATGAGAAAAGCTTCATCAGATGCAGAACTGGACTGACGCAGAAGAACTGACTATGAGGTTCAGCTGCTTCTGATGTGAGCTGCTGCCACACAAGGCATAAGCCATAGGAAGGACCTATCAAGCTGTTAGCTGCCCTAAGAAAGTGCATGATCTTGACTGCTTTTTGTTTGAGGATTTTGCATCTAATTTGAACAGAAGTGATGATTTTGTGGAATTCATAACTTGCGTTGGCTTTGTTTATTGTTGTTGTTGTTGTTGTTGTTGTTGTTGTTAAAGCTTTTTAAGGAGATTTTCTTGGGTGGACAGGTATAAAAGTGAACTATTCAATATTGACATTTGAAGTTTTATCTGGCTTAACTGGAACTAGCTATATAAATCACAGGGGTTCCTTTCTGTTCCCACACTCTTTTAGTACTACTGTTATAAACAAAACAAAACAAAAACCTTTATAATCAGGCCTAAGAAAATCTCTGTTCTTTAAATAAATGAGAAAAAGTTTTATTTTTAGGAGGAAAAATGAACTTATTTTTTCACTTCTTTTTTGTCTTGACATTTTTTCACCACACGGATTAGATAGTAGAAAAAAAAATTGTTTTGAGAGACATATTGACTGAGTAAATACATAATTCATAGCTCTGATTTTGTGGCTACTTTAGTGGAGGGAACGACCTTGATTGTCTCTTAAAATACCTAGCAGCCTTCCTTCTCTCTGAGATGATGAGTCCGTAGTTTCCACTGATTGATACACCAGGGTATAAACTCACCACTGACTTGCTGTGAAGACACATAGAAATAAAATCTGACCACTCAAATGTTTGAACTGAACACAAGCCATAAAAATACAGGTGGAGGGACTGGATTTGTCCATGCAGTTATACAGGCCACACTGCTAGTTTTATTGTGAATCCAAATCCTGGAGCCATATTGCTGTATGTGGCTCTTGGCCTGCATTTTTAATCAATTTACATTTCTAGCTTTAATTGGTGCAGTGGAAAGCCAGAAACTGTGGAGGAAGTGCACCCTAATGGCTCAGGAATCAGAAAACAAATAAAAGAGCATAAGGTTTTCTTGACACCATTCCCTAGATTTCCCTGACTCATGCTTTTTTAACATTTGGGAGTGACTGTAATGTCAGCTCATCAAACTGTTTTCCTCCTAACAGTGCCTAAGTTAGAATTTCAGGAGACTGTAATGAAATGAACTACATCCAAAAAATCCAGACAGTTGTGCAACTGCAAAGCAGTGACCTGTTTGAATCTGTCTTATCTTAAATATATCATGGAATGTTGACTCTCTGAGGTATTCTCCATCACTTTAATAATTTCATTGACAGTCATTCCTCTGCCCGTTTATGAGCACAAGAAAAAATAGGAATTAGTGAATCACTGGCACATGATTTTTACATGGGAAAAAAACCCAAGTACTTGCCCAGTGCATTCTTTTTTTCCCATAAAGAAAAAAACATTGGGAAATGTGAACGTGTGGGTTCAGCCCACAAAAATGCAGTGTATTATCCCTCATTCTCCACTATGTTCTTTCTGAACACTTGAGAAGGTAATAAAAATCCCTACCACTTAAATTTTGCAGTGTATCACATTATACATTTTAGTAATAAAATCTAAGTACACTTAAATATACATACATCTCTTTAGCTAATACATTTTATTGTTGCACTTAGCTTTGCAGCTGTTAACTGCTTTAAGCAGGAGCTTTTCGTGTTGTTGCTGGCATCTGAGGGTTTTTTTCAATCAAATACTACTTCCCTAAGCCACTTTATTTACATCAAAGGCAGGTGAATTATTTAAGGATTAAAATGAAACATCCTTTAGTAGCAGTTGTTAATTTACTTGAGATTAGTGCCTTGGCACTACTTAATGTAGCTGCCGTAATTTAACTTGACAGTTAATGCTAGCCAGTAATATACCATTGATCTGCAAACCTACAGTGGTCAAAACCAGATTCTCCATGCAGTTGAAAAGCCTCACATGATATCTTGCTGTTCCCTGAAAAGAGAAGAAGGAAAATACACAGTTTTTGGTGGAATAGAATCACAAGTCAGTGATTCATTAAACCCTGTTCTATTTCATGCTCATAAATGGAGAAATAATTCTCTGTGAAATGGTATCTTCATAAGTGTCCTTTTCAAGTGATAATTCAAGTCAATATTAAGTCCAACAAGTTCCCCTCTGTCAAAATTTCCAAGGAACATTTCTTTCTAGTGGGAAAAATGACAGCAGGTACAGTTGAAACAGAACTCAATTATTTTAAGTGGCAGCGTCACGAGCTGGGCACCTTCTGCATTTCTCAATCTCAACCTGCACTAGCATGTAGTTTTTATGTTTGTCCTTTAAAAGCACTGAAAAAAACAAAGTGACGTTTCAGCAGACTGTTGTGGAATCTCAGATATTTTCAGGAAATCTTTTTCATTGAATATTTTGACTGCTCCTTTTTCAAACAGTGGCCATGACACAATTAAATCAGCCTCAAAAAAGATGCTGACATCTAAATCCATGCTGGTAGCAGGGTCACAATTTGCACACCGCTGTAGCTGAAGCCAGTTGTGTGGTCATTTTAGATTGCTTTGTGGTGAAATTCATCCCATGACTTTAAACAGTACAAAAACTTCACGTCACCTAAATCCCACTGCATTTTCAATGAGTTACGCAGGGCGTACAGGCAGCCGAAGCCTCTGCTGAGGGCTCTCTGAAGTTCATTGTGGATATTATTAGAGCTGCCTCCTGCGTCAGAGGAGTGCCAGGTGGTGTTTTTGAGGCACTTGCTGCAACCCTGTTGGAAGTCTGAGCTCACAAGTGTAAAATGTGCTAGCTGGCTTTGTAGCATGATTTATCAGGTAGGGCTGTGCAAAACCCACCAACGGCAATTTGCACAGGCTTTGGAAAATGGACCTGGTGTGCTCATTTTGGGACATTCCCTCCACTATTTGTGCTTTGGGTTTCAGTATTGTGTGAACCCGAAAACTCAAAGTGAAACTGGCCATAGCCATGCGCACGTCATTGCCGAGTTGCAAGCAATGGCTTTGTTGCTGCCAGCACAAACCAAAGCATCTCCAATCCCGGCCACCAGAATGGCTCTGCAGGATCCATTCCCACTCTCTGCCAAGAGGAGGCTTTGGCCAGGGCAGTGCTCTGGGTCACAGTGTCCCACGGCACCATGCACTCACATGCACAGCCCAAGTGCTCCGCAGCATTCGTGCCTGTATGGTCCTGACTTGTTTTAGAATGTGTGAGGGAAGGCAATGGATAGATTGGGCTAAAAAATAGTTTGCTGGAGTCTTTTTTTTCTGACGCATTATGAATACCAAGGATTTCTTGTTCAGGGATAAAACCAAGGTGAATTTAATAGTTTTGTGGTCTGAAGAATTTTTGCAATTTACTCACTTTTCATTTTTTGGAAGACTCGGTTTTGGTTCATATCAAAGAGCCTGAATGCTTTAAACTAAACTTAAGCTAATCTACAACTTCCTCAAGTTTAAAAAACAATGAGATGCCTTTACACTTAAACTAGAATTGGGAGCTTCTACTAGAGATACAAAAATGTGTACAAGATAGACACAGGCATTGAGGAAGGTAGTTCTTTTCACAAAAATCTAGTGAATATCAAGTGAATAAGAGGAAAAACTAATTTCAATGAAATTAAACTTACTACATTTTGTGTAAAATGATCCAAATATTCTAGCAAAACATCAGAGCAACTATTCTGTTTTGTAGTTTTGTTAGAAATAAATGAGAATTGCTAAGAAATGAAAGCAAATGAATAAAAAAAATTCAAATATTCGTTATATAAATCCAAACAATTCTGATGTTTTCACACAGTAATAATTTATTACTCTAAGTAGAGATTCTAAGTTTACAGATGATACAGATAATTATTAAAATGCCTCTATTGCTGCTTCAGATTTTCCTTCCTCAAGCCCCTCAACAATTGTCATCACTGCTTTTTTTCAGTCTTGCCCATTAAAAAAAAGGCAGAGAATGAAAATAAAATTTTACTAGTAAAGAAAAAAAACAACTTTTGCCCTACTGTTAAATCGGGATATTCTATAACTGCAAAGCAAGTCAATTTATAACTAAATGGTTAGAGTAACTATTTCTGTTTGAGAGGACCACAACCCACAGGTGGAAGAAAGAGATACCAAATTTCTAATAAATAGATGTGCACAGTTACTCTGAATTTTGGTTCAGTAGAGACAAGATGTGGAGTGAGTATGACTGAGTATTCACCGTTTTTGTAGACGTGAATATTTAGGAGTTGCCTTTCAAATCAAGACAGAATTTTTCATCCTGCTGAATAATTTAAACCAGCTAAAGAAACCTGACCCATTAACCCTCACCTGCAAGATACAACAAATACTGCCTTCTCAAAATTCTGCCTTCTCAAACACTTTCCACAAGTTACCACATTTACTGCCATGTGCTCAATAGAAACAAGTCCAAATTCTTTTGATCCCCAGCACCTTATCTAAAGAAATGACATTACCTGCTTGCATTTCACTCAGTTGTTAGTGACTAAGCAAACATCTCTGCTTCTTTAGCTGATCACATAACTTTGGGGTCCTGCAAGCCACTGTTGTGGTATTTGTTCTTTCCAGATTGCTCTCAATTAGGTCTTTCACAGGGCAATCACATCCCAGATCTGATGTCAGGTAGAATGAACACACTGTTGATCACAAGAGGCATTCAGACTGCACCCTGGAAACAGAGCAAGAGGAACCTTTTGGACGCACACACGTGCATGCTTGTGCACTCACACACATGAGTATAAGGGAACACACTGAATATGCTCCTTGGGAGCTCCAATTTTTTTTTAATTGCCAGGAAATCAAGAGGAGAAACAGCCTGCAATTTTCAACCAACCAGGCAAGAAGCAAGAGAAAGATGCTTGAGGGGTAGGAAATTTGGTGCGAGATGAAGTCAGGCTCACAAGACAGTCCAAAAATTAGGGGCGTCATGGGGAAGTCTTGCTTTGACATTAAGAGGTAAATGTGGTGCAGAATGATCAGTAAGTTTGCCATAGAATCATGAAATCTTTGAGGTTAGAAATTTAAGATCAAGTCCAACCACCCACTGCTATTGGTGGATATCAATGTGATAAATGCTATTCCAATGACAGCCTATGATACAAAGAAATACGAGCTTGTAGTTTGGAGGGAAAAACTTTACATGCCTGTGATGGCATGACTACAACCATTTCACGTTATAGGATACCACCTTCTCAGCCCACGTTAATGAGAGGATTAGAACTCAGTGAATTTACAGGTGATATAACCCTGTCCATGCCCTGACCTTTCTGCCTGACTGCACAGGCTAACTGGTTTTGAGCACGCAGAGAGAATCTTTGCCATGTGATTGCTACTCAGACACTGTCTCTGTAATTTAGATTATGAAAGGCTTGTGGTGACTTTCAGGTTTTGTCATCAATAGCATGTTTTTGGCGTGGGTGGTGTAGATGTGCCAAGCCCAGCACATCATGACGAGAGTGTGAACTATTTCAGGTACTGTGCTGTAGCAACTTTGTCATGCTTGATTAAGGCACAGGTTAATCCAGTAGGAAGGATAATCTAGAATGTATCTATAATGCGGTGTCCCAAGTCCATCAAAATGGATAAGTTATCAGGTCCCCCACATGACCTTGTGGGGAAAAGTAGGAGGTAAGGTACCCCTGGCACTCCTGGCACAAGGGGCACGCTCCTCTCAGAGCCTCATGAAGGAGTCAGTGCATAAAATGTCCTGCTTGTTCTGTTTATGTGCTCACAGGATTTTAAAACACTCAGGAATCTTTATCTCCAGGAAATGGTCATCCATGGGTCTAAACAGTGACTGCCATAGGTCCTCTGCAGATTTAAAAAAGACACCTCTCTATCCTACCCTTCCTGTCATCACCCTGCCTCTACAAAGAAGTCCAGGCTGTTCCACGTGGTGTTCTTTGGGCATTTGGATGAGAGTGCTGAGATGGTCTTGCTTTGCATACATCACTGAAATCTTGTCTGGCTTTCCCAATCTCTTGTCTTCTTCCCCTAATTTCCAGTGCTTACTTTAATTTATAGTGATAGAAAGTGTTTTAATGATTGGGCAGCAAGATCAGCAAATCAATTGGTCAGATCAGATGGGAGAGCCATATAAAGTACAGGGTAGTAATTCAATGCCACAGTAACCTGAGCTTGAAAATTACCTTGCTTCCTCTGGCAAGGTAACATATCACAGGACAGAACAGCAAAGCCCTGCTTCTGTCTTTGAATGTCCATCAACTGCCAACTGTGTTGTATCAAAGTAGAGAAGAGTGTATGACTCAGCTTCCTGCAAGTACAGACTTAATGATGGTACACGGTGTGGCCCAGAGAAATGGGAGGTGGTGAAATGCTCTGCGCTTGACCCTAATGGGCAGTGCTCAGGATGTTGGTCAATGCTCTTCAAACAAAAACAAGCTTCAGTTTGTTCTATAAAATGAGGAATGCAGCACAGAAAACTGGGTCTGTGCCACAGAAAGTCCAGTGATAGCGGTGACTAAGAATTTTATACTGTGTTGAGTAATACCGCTCTGTGGGGCGATGTAGGAGAAGGAACAATTTAGCACAGTGTATACTCAGATTTATAGAAAATCATCTTCGTGGAAACTGCCACCAGAGCGGTACTGACGGGTTTGCATTGTGTGAGCGCTGAAGAAGAGCAAAACAATGCTGGGAAACAGATTGAGTTTGTTCTCAGCTACTCTGCATAGATAAAACTTTTATTAAGAATGTTGTCCTGCTCTGGCAGCAGATTGTAAATTGCCTCCTAAAATTCTGATTACCTAGGATGTGCTCCTTTTCCCATTGCAAGTGTTTTTTAAGTCAGTGTACAGTTAATTGGTGCAACAAAGCTTTTGGGGCTTGGAAGGTTCAGGAACAGACTGCCCACGTGCAAACTGAAGACAGAGTTGTTATGCTCTTTCTTTCCAGTGCAGCTGCATGCAAGGAGTGGGGAAATGTGTAATCACGACCAGTTTCTTGGCAGTCACTCTTGTAAGTAAAAAAAGATAATTGCCGTGTTGGGCCACACGTTCCTTGTAGCTCGTGTATACAGCTCTCATCAAATGCATGTAGGACCTGAGAGGAGCAAGGGCAGTGCAGGATCACCCTCACACTTTCTCAGAAGCAGAGAAGGGAGACGAAACCATGCTTTTACCTTTGCAAACTGAAAGTCTCAGTTCTTCTGTTTTTTCTCAGCTGACAGCTGTGCTGTGTTTCCAGGTGCAGCTGTGCTAGAAGCTTGGGTTTACACCTATGAGCTTTTTCTGAAAAGCAGAGGACTGGTGAGGAATCGGTTCTGCAAAAGTCCAGTTAAGAAGACATCATATACCAAGGTCACACAGACTTGAAAGAAGGTTTGGATGTTTTTAGGTCATTCTGGCCACTTGGATAATGGAATCTGATTTTAGAAACAACGTGGGTATATATCTTTTATCACATAAACTGGGGAAAACCAGACAAACTTCAAGGCAGGCCAGTTCTTCCTTAGATACAAACAAGCACGTTCATAAAATCTGGTTTATCATATGGCTAGCTGCGTTTAGTTCTCTTTTGTTTCATTTTTTCCACGAATACTTTCTGTGCATCTGAGTGCCTGCAGTGATGCCAAATTTATGATCTTTTCACACACATGAACTAACACATTCTGCACCATTCTCAGTCCTACATTTCAGGGGAAATTACTTCAGAACTCACCTCAGTAAAATAAAATTTCAAGGCAGAAAACTAACTATTGATTTCTAGTTCATTCACTAAAAAAAAAAGGGCATGGTATTGCAAGTGCTGTCTTTTACCACATGAACATGTATACTTACAATGCACACTGTGGTTTCTAAGTTATTTGCAAAATCTGCTGCAAGTAACATCTTTAAAATACAGAAACATAGTGTGTTTGGAAAATAATTCCAGATAATTTACATGTATTTTGTAAAATATTTAAATACAATACATGTACAAACATGAAAGTATATGCTATAAGAAAACACCAATTCTACCTACATTGTTGTAAAATTAATTACAGCTCAGTATTTTCAGATGGTGGCATACAATCTTACAGATTTCCAACAGCACTGTTGTTATTCACTTCAACTATGACAATATCATGTGGCTCCAGTTAATATGAGAGCCTGTAATTAAAAATTACAATGGTAAATGCTGTAACTACACAGTAAGAGACTTGTCTTGAAAATCCTAAACAGCTGGCAGGAGTGGATTTAATACAATTTACGCTAATAATTGTTGAAGAGCTTGCATGCATAGGCTGGAGCTGTGGTCAAACCTCACTTTCAGGTCTGGAGCTTAACCGTCTGTATCTGCTGTGCGACAGCAAACAATCTGTGTTTCTTTCTGCACTTTACATCTTATCACACTCTAAGACCATGCATATAGCAGATGTTATTCCCAGTGCTTAAACCCATTTTTTGACTTACATGGCATGCAGACTGAAAATGTCCATGGTTGCATTTTGTTGTGCCACTTTGACAGACAACATAAGGTTTATTGCAAGTTCTGCCAGTGCAATCTGGCAGGAAGGTCCTAGTGAATTTTTGTGTGAATCTGTGACTGAAAAATTACCATCTGACAGCTGAATTTTTTACTGACCTCTGGCTCATATCAATTTCGAATGCACACTTGCAGAAACATGTCTTCAACATACTTTTGAAAATGTGTGAAAATAATTGATGAAATACTATTTTTCTTTTCACTTTAGCTGCTATTCACAGCAGTCTGCAGGATCTTAAATTTGCAAATGTGTGGAAAAACAGAAGGCTTTTAAATTAAGAAAATCTTCTTTGCACTGGCTGAGTACAGCAAGCAATCTTATTTAGTTTACCCTAATATGTACTTATTTTTGCTGGTTCTTTTGCTGCAACATATAGAGCTCCCTGGTCTGATACCTCGTATATTCACATGACTATCATTGCCAGTAAAACTGAGAGACCAGAAATGAGCAGTAGGGTGAAGGGAGAGAGGAGGGCTGACAGATATATTTTATGTGAATTAGACTGTTTGTGCACTGTATCTACATCCAGATATATATCATCAGCTATGCTAGTCAGACCATGTCTTGACATGGGTTAACCCTTTATCATCTAAAGTTTCTGGAGACACCTTGGCTTTCAGCATGCTAAAAGGACCCTGGATGAATGAAACTTTATTTTGAATCAAAGTAATTTTTCAGAGTTAGCATCTTGCAAATTATGGTCTCCAGAGGAAGCAGATTAGCAAGCAAGCAGACCTTGACCCAATGCAAATTGCACTGCTTCTTCAGTTCACATGTCTAGAAGGGACCATCTCACAGCATGAAAGAATAGTTCAGTCCCAGTTCCCATCAAACCCCTGACCTCTCTGTGAGACTGCCAACGTGGATACCAGTTATGGAAGTAATTTAGTGCACAAACAAGTATTTACCAGGAATTAAGCTGAGACCACCAAACACATTTCACAGTGGAGACACAACAGTCATCAGGCTGAGGCAATTTTAGGTCACTACCAACTTGGGCCTGATTCAAGAAAGCAACCTCAGATAAAAGTCTCAACAACCCATCATCCAAGTCCCTGAAGGCATTCAGTCCCTAAGTTCATTTTCTGCTGTAAACATAATTCCTGCATGAGATAAGAAGTTTCACTGTACATTCAGTAATCCAGGAAAATATTAGAAACAGAAAGGGGGGAAAAAGGCATATGAAACATTTTGCAGAGACAAAAAAAAGTGCCATGCTCGTGTGAAGAAGTGGGAAGAAGCTCCAGCACTCCCCTCTAACACAAGAGTAGTTAACTGTTCCATGGAGGGAGCAGGGATCTATCCTCCAAGAGCTCATTGCTAACATAAGGCACTTTGTTACTGCACTATGCTCCCTTAATAACATTCAGACATTAACTTAATATTGATCTTTATGTATTTGTTAATCTTTAAATAATTCACTTCTGCTTTGCATCTGTCTTAATTTCTTTTGTTCCTTCTGTTAATCCAAAAAGCGGATAGATGAATTGTCTTCTCACAGAGAGCTGAACCTTCATGAGAATGAGCAAGTACTTTTAGGAGAACACTTTTTGACCCATAGGTTCAGCTTTTAGGAGGAGAATATGAAGAATATAAGCTTGTTTGTAAGCAACACATATCATACTGCTCATGGAAAAGCAATGAGTATATTTGCTATATATTTGCATAGCAAGTTTAATCTTTCACTGGAAGCTGGTTTCTTTCCCTCACCTTTTTGCACTCAAAAATGAAAACACTTCTTCCCCTCCCCACCCTGAATATTTGCTTTATAGAAAAGGGGACAGTGACCAGGCAACATTACATAACTCCCTGCAAGAATGGGACACAGAGCACAGTGGTGCATTCCTATAGACTGCTCAGTACTAGCATGTAGCCCATCCCATGGATGCAAAGATGTCAGCAGTCAGATGTATTTAAAAGATTACTTACCCGACTTTTAGCCTGTAGACAGCAAACACCAGCATTTCATTCTAGCTGTCCTCTCACTGCTGCTGGAGAAAGTACCACTGGTGCTGCTGGGCATATGATAGAAAATCCACCCTTAGTCAAATCTACCTACCTACCCACTTTACCATTGAGGCCTGAATTGCCAGGAACTATCCCCCATGGCATGGCTCATTCCTTTATATACAGTTATTACTGGTAATAAGCTGGCTCATCTCTAGATGAAACTTTAAAAAAAGAGAAGTTTCCTAATTGGTTTAACTAAAGCAGCAAGTACAATAAAGAGGTTTAATTATTATGTGTGATAATAGTCGAATCCAGCTCTCTAGTAGTGGTTTCTCATTCAGTAAAATTTAATGTTTATAAAGGAAATGTGTACTTTACGTGATTCAGAGAGGTGAGACAGAAGTCTGAACCTGAACCCAAATATGGTCATTATAAAATAGAAAGAATCAAGGCTTTGGATTTTTAGTATTCTTTAATGTGAGTTTCAAAATAGAGAGTACATTGATTTGTGCTCACTGAGAGAGAGAAGTGGGAAGCTTGATTATGTAAATCCAGAACTGGAGTTGGAATCCCAAGTTCAAATTCAGGCCTATTTTTGCTGTTGCACTGAGAGAATAAGGAGAATTTGATTAGGTCATATTTTGTGTTATTTAATCCAGAAGAAGGTGCTCAGTGACTAATGACTGTAAGTGCCTGGCTAGCTCACAGTAGGAGTTTTTTAATCAGCTCCTCTTCTGGCTTCAGACATAGTATTTCACCAACCAGAGAAATGTCCAACATGTAAGACTAATGAGGAAACAAGCCATACATGTAGATGGTTGTTGCCCGCAGAAGTGGGGAGAAATATTTGGCTGTCCCTCAGTAGAATGAGGTCAGACTGGGAAAAAAAAAGAGACTAAGTGGACTTACAGACAACAGCAATACAATCTGGGTATTAAATTTTGTGATGTTGCAACAGAGGATGATCATGGTGATATGACATGTTCTTTCTGAAAGAAAGCAAGCCCTGGAGTGCTCATGTCTGCCAGAGCTATTCTGCTCACAGTAGTTACCTCTTAACTTTTTTTTCACAATGAAGTAATAAAATAGACCATCTTGCATAAAACAATTTAGAAATTCTCTTCCTTCCTAGAAAATGCCTCTTGCCATTCTTGTAACTTGAATAAGTCACTGAAAGCATTTTTTTAAACAGCACTTCCTTCCATTTGCTTGCTCATTTGTGGTTGAAGTATATTTATTCACTTCGTAGCTCTCATCCTGCCAAGGAGCAAGCATGAAGCACAGGCCTCTAAAATACATGACAGAGCTACAAAAGGCAATTTCTCTTATCCCCCTGCAAATCTGGAGGGGGGCCCAAATCCACAAGTTGTTTCTTCTCAGGACTCATTGTTAGATGCCCTCAATGTCATCTAACAAGGCACCTGAACGGGTGTGAGTCCCCTAAACCTCTTGGATCTTTCCTCCACTAATACAGACTCCCACTAAAATAAATAGGAATAGTAAAAAATTCAAATCCTTGACTAAGTGAGTTACAAGTTATTCCATTGTTGTCAGTATTTTCAGTGTAGAATAGAGGGACAAACAACCAGAAAGACTGAGCATGATCTCCATGTATAGCCACAGGGCCAAGGATTTAGATTTTCAGGGACAAGGAATGATTTTCTATGGCAAGCCAATGTTCTTCACACAAAAGAACTTGAAACTTTCAGTTGGCAAAAAACATTTCAATGGAAGACTTCTCACTTGCCAGAACTTACCTTTTTTGATGTGGAATTGCAAAAGTTAAAACAGCTCCATTTTCTGAGATTAGCATCCCAGGTTTTGGAGTAGCAAAAGGTTTCACAAGCACCCTAGGGGCATGAACTTCTTGTGGCAGTAGGAATGTTTTCCATCACTTGCCTTACCTTTCCCTAAGGATTTTCAATGGAATTGCTGAAGGTGATGCATCCAAGTGTTTCTTTCCTCCTATGATTGTCAGATGCATGCTGCAGTGAGTGAAGCTAAACCCTACAAACATGCACAACAGGTTCTGCCTCTGGGGAATGGCCAGTGCCAAGTGATGGCTTGGCCTGAACACACCTGTGGTGACAGAGTTCATCTGGAGGAGTGTTCTGGTGCCCCATACCTCCCTAGATGTAACACCTTCTGCCCTTTCTATCTGGCGACATCACCCTTTGATGTACAGAGAGCAGACATACCTCTGTGGCAGGCAGACCCAAAATTACACAGGAAAAACTGTGACACGGCATTTCCACCTTGCACTTCTGAGGAAATCTCGTTTGCAATGGTTAGTTTTACCATGTACACAACACTCATCTTTCAAGGGGTGATGAAGTGCAAGAGCCAGCATCCGGTCAGAGGCCATCGTGGAAAGACCATTGCAAGATGATCAATGCACACCAGTTAAAAACTACAAGGCCTTCTCTTCAGCAATGCAGGCAGCAATCTATTTGGTTTAGGTTGTGTTTCACTGACTTCTCCATTGGAAGGTTTTCTTGTCCTTCCAACATTGCCTGCCACACCAACAGGCAGAGTCACTTTGGGCTTGGAAGAGGTGGTTAGCATGGGAGGAACGCTGGCCTGAGGAGAGACAAGAACAACGTCTGTGTGCTTTGATAAACACCCAGGAAGAAAAGGGAAGGCTGTTCTTTGTGTGCTTGCCCAGGCATGCTGCCAAGGGTATGCAGGTCAGCTCTGATTAAGAGAAAGTTAAATGGATCAGTAGGCCTGGTCCCGGAAATGCGATCCTACCAGGGCCACTTTTGCAAGAATGAGAAAACGTATGGAAATGTGGGTAGGACTTTGTTGCTGAGATGTGGTAATAGTGTCAGGTTGATGAGGAGCCCGTGAGGAATGCTGTCCTTGCCCAGGAAGGAACAGTCTGTACTCTGATTACAACAATAACAGAAAGACCAGCATTCAGCATGTAGCTGAGGTTTCAGAAGTTGCAACCCCATCACATGCACCCATCCAAATCCAAATCCCAAAACCCAGCCCCTCCCACAACACAGAACATGGCATAGAGTGGCAGAAATGCCCATGCCAGCTGGAATGCAAAAAGGTCCCTACGTGGTTTTGCCTTGTTCCCTTGCTTTCATCTTTTTCTCCTTTTCTAACTACTCCTTCCAGCATGGGTAATGCCAGTTCTCTGCATACTCCACATCTCTTTCCCTCTCGAGATCATTATAGTAGCACAGTTTTTGCTGTCACATTCTAGAGCTCCTTTTATGAGCTCCTCACTAAACTGAGCTATTTTAATAAACAAGAACAGGTTTAGTCCCTCATAATTGCACACCACTTCCCTACTCTGAGTAGTAGCCAAGCCACTGTTCTGTGTTGCTCCTTATCACAGCAAGATTAAAAATAGTTTTATCACAATATGTAAAGTGTTGCTTAATCCTCTTTCTCCCACATTAAAAGCAGATGTTCAGACAGACTGAATCAGATTCAGCAAATTTATTAATTTAGATGTACAAAAGCTTCACAAGTCCTGACTTATGTCTAAGTAAGACAGGCAGTATTTTCAGGTTTAATACTGTTTCCATGTAAACTGAACCTTCTTTTTTAGGTTTAGTGTGGCCTCAATGTTCAGTCCTGATACCAGTGAAATCAGTGGAAAATTGTATGCATAAAGAAGAGTTCAGACCCATTTTAGGGCATCTCTTCCAGTCTGAAGAGTATGCGTGTAAAGAAGAACAAGTCATTGTAGTAACAGGAATTACTATAAATATCTCAAAAAATTAATAAATTAAGGCTTTAAAAGTGTTAAAAGTCAGAGGAAAAAAAAAAAAAGTTCCAGCAATTCACAAGGTTTTAGATAACCTTTGTTTTCCCCCCCTTTCACTGCTGCTCCCTGAACTCTAAATCAAGAGACTCTTAAAGTCAGGAAGCCAGACAGACTTCCAAAATATGTGGTGACGCTCAGGGGCCTGTGAACCGGAAACAGACATTTACTGTCTTCTTTCCCAACCCAATTGGCTCCAAATATCTGTAGCTGATGTTCTGGGATTTTGGGTTGCAGCCAGAAGACCTAACCTGAGAGACTGGGAGCTCACAAACCATGGAGGCCATGAATCGTTTCATGTCCACCCACTTTTCTTGCAGGGAGCGTTTACAACACTGGCTCTTTCACAACAGGAGAGAGGAAAAAAAAAAAAAAAAAAAAGAGGGTGTTTTTTAATCCATTAGACTGCTGCTGATTCAGTAGTAATAAACATGAGTCTGTTTCCTTGATTGTTCTGTACACAACAAACATTTGTGTAATGTGTTAGTTAAGTTTGTGTGTCGTAAGGATCTCTCATTGAAGTGTCTCTGCGTCCATAACCAATACATGAAAATCTGCCTTTGTGTGCATTTTGGGTGCCTGCATGAGGGAGAAAGAGAGCAAGAACTTAATTCCTAAGACCCTTAGTCATCCTCTGATCTTCATTTCTGAGGGCGATCAAAGCACCAGCTTTGGAGAAGACGATTTCTCTCTGCTAGGCTAAAGATATTAAGGATATTATAAGACAGTGCTCTTCCCAACAGCCCGCTAGGAATGAACCCTATAAAAGCTTGGGATGTGTGCAGGCAGTGAGAGGGGAGTCAGTTGCTGCTGCTGCTGCTGCTGCTGCTTTTGCTGTGCCTCTTGCTGTGTTACAGACATCTTGACTGGCCTCAGTGATTTAACGATGAGTGTTTGTTGGCCTGTGAAACGCAAACACATTGTAAGACTGTTTGTACGCTAACTAAACTTCTGCAGATAGTTTACACTCTAGAAGGAATTCTTTGCACACACTGATCTGTATTTGCAATGTGTATCTTTCTCTCTCGGGGCAGACTTTCTCTTGCTTTTCTTTCACCTTAGTGTTGCAAAACACATCAATGTTGCCTAACTTTTGATCATATGAGTAATGTAAGGTCATTTACATGACAGCTTGGCTACTTTACAGTTTGTTGCAAAAATTGCAACTCTATTGGAAACAAAATAGAAAGGACAACTGTACAGAAAGGTCAGCATTTCATTCTTAAGAGTTCTTATATTTTAGTATTAGCCTCATATTGTTTTGGGAAGAACTAAGTAAGACCAACACTAAATACTTTATTCCAAATATGACATTTCAGATCAAAGATAAATAAAATATTCTGTTTTCCATTTCTCTTCCCCTCTTCCAAAAATCCCATCACTCATTTTTTCCAGCTCAGTCATGGCCTGAAACATTTATCATTTACACAACAGTATCTTATAGACTCACAGGACAGGACTTTGTCGAATTTTCACTTAAATTAGAGAATGTTATATATATATATATATATATATATATATATCCAGACAATACAGAGGAGAAGCAATACTTGAAACTTCAAACTGAAATATATGTGATAGCCAGCACCGTATCATTACAGTACTGTATCACTACAGTGTATCAATATGAAATTGAGAGTGACCAGATATAAAAAGAAAGACAAGGGAAAAACAACTGGTAATTTTTCTTGCTACTTTGATAGAGAAGTTTCTTTTTTACCTCCTCTGTTATTTAATAAAACCTGATGCACACTTAGAGTGATGTTTCAGTTTCAAGGAACACCACAACTCCAGAACTAAGGAGTGATTACTTTTAACTGAAGGTTTTTTATGTTAGATCTGACTGTGTCTTTTTTCAATCCATTGCTACTCTGTTTTGCTTCAGTTCTTTGAGTCAGGTGAAGTCACAATGTAGCTCTGAATCCAGATTCACAGATTTAATACCAGCCTACCTGCATTTTGACATTTTCTGAAAAAAAAAAAAAAAGGGAAATTTTAACCCCACTGAAGTTCATGCTTAAACTCTCACAGATTTTGGTGGACCCTGAATTTAATTTAAAATATTTATGTCCTGGCAATCAACCAAAACCCTCTTCCCAGTAGCTTGATAAACCATGTGCCCCTCTATCTCAGTCTGTCTTTCCATGGATGTTTTGCCCAGTAAAGCATCTCACCCAGACATAGGGTGCGACTTCTGTTAATGCTGTGTTTCTCACTCCTATCAGTCACCCGCTAGTGACTGCAGTTTCCACTGCCTTCTCCCACAAACAATTTCTGCCTTCCTTCCCCCTATGGCATTTCCTGTGCCAGAAACGGACACATCAGACCCAGTCTCCTCTTCCAAATCTCTCCACAGGGCTCCTATTCTTTGGTCTGCTGTCTCCTGAAATTAATTTTACGCCCTCATTTAGAATATTGCTCATAAAATTTAATTACTGAAACGTCTTCATGAATAAACTAAAAAGAATTAGTTAAAAAAGCAGTGAGGAAGTTTCAGGTTAGACACTAGGGAAAAATAGTAATCTGGAAAATGCTGACATATCTCATAAATATTTGGGAGGCATTTTCTACTTCCAGATGTCATTGACTGTGCTGAGAGAGCTCTGGGCTAAGCTTTATGTTTCAAGATGAGCTTCAGTCACACAAAAAATTAGGGGGGGAGGCATATGCAAAGTCTGTAGAGGGGACAATATTGTCCCATCTGTGCCAACTCACAAACACCCACAGGAGGGAATGTGCTGTGTGCCCTGGAGGTGTACAGAAGTGTCATGCTGCCATTATGTCCCCAGGAGATTGGGGGTCTTCCAGAAGCATGATCAACTCTGCACACACTTATTTCTTCAAAATCCTGCTGACCTTAAGGGCCTAACTTATGGTATATTTCCTAAACATTTTTTTTAGGATTGGCACAGAACATTTGCATGTGTTTCATGGAAGGTGTATGTATGAATTTGGGAGACCAGGCACCAGCTGAGACAGGAATTTCCACGCAGCCCTGCAATCTTGTGACTTTTTGTAACTTACGCATTGTCTGTCTCCAGCCAGCTGGACAACAGTCCTGGCTCCTTGGCACGTATGGCACATTTTTCCAGTAAGCTCTAATAAAATGCTTCCTATCATCCCATTTCATTGGAATGAGGAGGATTCCCACAGAAAGTGTGCAAACTTGGCAAAACACAGCAGATACAATGTTATCCCAGCACAGCAAACACATAGTAAATGTATAATGCAATAACCAAAGGGCTCTTCAGATGACTCTGACACTCCTTTTAGGTACTGTGGGATAATATGTTAGGTGCCAGACTAGCACGTTTATCCTTAGTTCTCCTCTGAACTGAAAATAAGGATAAGAACTTCAGTGACACTGTCCTTTAGACATGGCTTCGCAATATGCTACATGTCTAGACTGCTGTAAAATCAGGAGGATTTTGTTTGAATGACTTGTTTATATGATTCCCATAATAAATAGCCTGCGTCTTTCTAGTTGTATTAAAACCACATTGCAGCAAATTCTATGTCTCATTACGCCACTGCAAGTCTGCCATCAGCTATCAGGAGCCTCTGCTTGAGACCAGAGTTTGTTTTGCCATGTTTTTAGGCATTGCACTGGTGAGAAGTATGACACCATCATGCTGCATGCAATCAAGCATTACGGGGTGTAAGCTGGAGGCTTTTAAACTGAGAGAAATAAATCAGCTTTTGACTTTATGTTGTCCCATACCTCACCTGATATAGAGGTGAGGCACAGGACTTGCAGAATATTAAAAGATCCAGCAACCAGTGCCTGGCCCAAAGGAGAGCTGAAGGAAGTGTCATTCTCCAAAACGGATGTGATTGAGACTTCAGCCAAAGGAGGAGCAGGCCTTGCAGAAGACCTGTGTCATCCTGAGGAAGATGGATGATTCATCAGAGAAAACCTGGTCCTTGGATGGGAGAGTAGATGGAGGTCCCAGCTACAAAAGTCACAGGCCAGAAAGATACAAAGAGTCGGTGGCCGAGTGTGAATGAGCTGAGAGATTGTTCAACCTCACTGTCTCAGCCTGGGTTAAGCAGACAGACAACTTCTACTTGAATATTTATTTCCATGTTGGGGAATTTTCCCTGAAACTTTGTATTTATAGGTGTGGAGTCTCTAGGCCCCTGGGTATTCATGCCAGACCCCGCGCATGAGAGAGCTCATGAGAGAGCTCTGAGAGACCTTCTGCTTTGTACAAGGGTTTGGCCAGATGAACTTTGCTCCAAAATTCTTTCACTGCCTTTCACAGGCTGAGGACAAAATCTCAACATTTTTCTTTTCCTGTCCCAAGACCAAGTTCCTTTGGAATAGCTGACTCCAATACCTGAGGCTGTCATGGGCTGACAGGTTTCTGCACCATGAGGCTCATCCCCAGGGTTCCAGAGGGGGTGCTGGGGAGCTGATGGAGGGGTTGTCATCAAACAGTAAAAGTTTTGTACCAGCATCACCCAAGCGGTTGTGGCTGTGCATTTCCAGCAGCTGCTGTCACCCCAGCTTTGCCCTCAGCTGCAGAGAACAGCTGCAGAAACTGCAGAGAATGGGGAGTAAAAAAGGTTGAGAAAGACAACCAGTTTGAGAAGCTGTGTCAAACAGGGACTTTTCCTGAGCTTTAAAAACACAGCTCGTTGAGATTGACAAGGATGCACTCTGGGCTGAGGAAAGAAAGCTCTGTCAGTGACAAAAGAATTGAATTACAGATGTAAGATGACGAACCATCACTGTAGAAGGTCAGGATGACACAGACCACCTTCCAGAAAATCTGCAGGAAGCACAGCACCCTGCTGTAAAGGCAAAAGCAGAAGGGGCAGTGCAGTAATAGAAAAACTCTCTTATCTCTTCAAAATCATGGAGCTGTCCCCATCCTGCCTCCTGCTAACCAGGTCAGGCTGGGTAGGTTGCCTGTGGAGCCGTCAGGATAAAAGCATACTGAGGGAGGTCTCCTGTCAGTGGAAACCCTTGCAGGAACAGCAGCCAGGAGAGCACTTGTTGGAACCCAGGACACCCCTCTGGGTGCCCTGGATGACACGTCCTGGCAGGGGGCTGGGGAGTCCTGGCAGGAAGCCAAAGACACTTGGGATTTCAATCCTAACCCATGGAACAAATTACCAACTTTGTATGAAGAATCACAAGTCACAAAAGTTTAAGTAGAGTGATAGTGAATTAATCACAGGGTGAAAAGTGGAACTTCGGGGATTTTTAATATAGGCATCTAGGAGGCAAGATGGAGGGATTTGGGCATTTTTCTATTCTTCTTCCTTCTTCTTCCTTGCCTCCATCTTCTTGGTGATGGTGGCATATTTACATTGGTTTAGAATAGAAGTAGACAGTCTAACATAGGTGATAGGTATTGGAAAATAATGATAAATAAAGTACATGAAATTCATAGTATAAAATGTAGACAGCAACCAGGGGCGGGTGGTGTGCCCTTGACAGACCTGCAAGATGGAACTCTGCGGGTCTTGAGCCTGCACCTGGAATGGTGCAGGCACCAGGTAGGAGCCCAGTGCTGCCTGTGAGCCTGTCCCAGACCCAAACTCAACATCCTGGCTGTGTGCCCAGGTGATGCAGTGACTGTGTTGTTGCCCCCAAGGAACAACGGCAAATCTGCCGATATGAGCATGAGAGCATATATTAAGCCCATCTACATGGCTTCAGTCAGGTTTCTCTCTCAGTGAGGGACTGGTAACTAACCTTTAAGGGCTCACGTGGAGCAGTTTTCCTAAATGGTCCTCTCCCAGTCAGTCACTGAAGTTGGGAGTTGATAGAAGAAGCCACCATTGCTCCAGTGCTGTTGGCCATCACCCAGCTCAGGCATTTCAGGGGGGGCAGGTGTCTGTGAGTGAGTCACCTTCACGTTTACTGCTTAACTTTGCCCTGAAGAAGCTAGAGGTGCTTCTAGCTGGTCCATCAAGCTGAATGGGTGGCCTGTCTGGATGGCAGGGAGGAGTGTGCTCAGTCACAGGACTAGTGTTCTGCTCCACTCCAGCGCCCACGCTCCTGTAAAGGTACCCATCTTTGGCTTTGCATGCAAGAGTATGAGTCAGAAAGATGATATGAGCTGGAGAATTTAAAAAAGTCTGCTCTTGCAGGTGCACCATTGTAATCTCTGTACAACCAGAGAGTGCCAAACAGCACAGCATTTAGCACAGATATCCATCTGGAGCTATGTAGGATGCCTCAAATCTTTTAATCATGGGATCTACGGCAAGTATTTTTACAAATCAAGCATGCTGTAGTGTTTCAGTGAGAATATCAAGAACATGGAAGGGGTGAAATTTTATACTGAAAGACAAGATTGTCCAATAATAGTAAAGGCCTGGGAGCAGATTACAGCCTTGAGGGTATTGGGTATGTAACAGTGACACCCAAGGGTTTTGTATCCACATATGGATACTCCAGGGCATTTTCTCTCTACCAGATTTTGCACATCTGATTTATACACCAACATGACCATTCTGTTTCCCCAAACTCTTTCTTTACCACTAGCAGAGACACAGGTTCTAGAACAATTTATAGCATTTATAGCATATAGAGTTTTCCTGGGGTTTATCTGGTTCTCTCTGTGGTACCTTCAATATCTAGATGAAGTCAGTTGCCTCATAAATTAGGGATTTGAGTCAGTGTCTAAATTTATGTGCTATAAATATGCATTTCTAGCCCATTTCTGACCCATTTAATAGATTTCACTGGAGTTACTCTGTATTTACATCACTGTTTGTGAGATCTGAATTTGACATAGTTCTCATCTTCGCTCTGGCACTTCACTCTCCATCTTCATCAGGAGGTGCTGGTGGGTTTGGGTTTTATTTTACTGTCAGCGCACTCATCTGCTGGTTTTCGGTTTGAATGGATGTGAGCACTGGCTGCTCTGAGAAGCTCCTCCATCAGTGGGAGCAGCCTCAGCAGGCTCACTTTGCTTTCGCTTCCCATCCCTGTGCCTCAGTGCAGCACCAAGGAGCCCATTATATCAATTTATCACATCACATTTACTGAGGCAACTGCACAGCAGTTACGCTAATCCTGAAATCCCCTCAGAGGCATAAATATGTTTAAAGCACATTTATGTTGTGCTATGTGGCTGTATTTATACAGTCTGTTCCATTCCACCAGTCTTCTCACAGGAGCAATAGACACATTGGGGTAGGAGGGAAATTGAAGCACAGCTGAAGTGAGCCATGTCCAAAACTGAAAGTGTCAGCTGATCCTGCAATTAGCACTGATCACAGAACAATTAGGAGTTGTTAATAATGACGGCTATTTCAAATAAAGAAAAGACTTTGGACACGGACTGAGGTGAATTCTGTGGTTATATTAGAATGTGGACCAGTGTTCCCCTTAATGGAGCTGGCTTAAACTTAGGAAAACTGGATGACTCCAAATTTCCTCAAAGAATCTCCTGGTTAAATGCAGATGTCAGAACTTATAGGATTGGTTGTCTGGTGGACTTTTGCAATAAGATGTGAATTCATCCTGGAAGAAAACATCCTGTTTTTCTTAAAATAATTATTAGTGTATGCCAAGTAATTAACAAGTTTTATGGTAAGCTTGAAAACCCATAGTAGTGCAGGAAGTCTGCTCTTTTGTGGACAGTGCCATTATTATCACACTGCAAATCATTACACTGCAGACACTTGCAAAAATCAGCAAGAAATTATGAGTAAGACGCTGAATGAAATCTGGGAGGCTTGGCATTTCCTCCTAGTTCAGCCACAGGCTTTCTGTGTGACCTAAAAAATATTGTTTATCTTTTTATTGCCACAGTTTTCCCTCAGTGATATGGAGATAACAAGTTCTTCTTTATTTCCAACTGTTTTTTTATCTTTGTTTTCTATTTATATTGGAAATTTCTTTAAACTGGAACTGTTTCTAACTGCATATTCATCACAAGCTCTAGCAACCACAGTAGACACAGCAAAATGAAAAAACTAGTAAGAAGAGGGTGAATAAAACAGGGTGGCTGTAAACAAGGAAGGATGCAAAATTGTCCTGGCTTTAAAAAGAAAAAAAAAAATAAAAAGAGAGAGAGAAAGAGAGTGAGAGAGAGGTAAGGGAACTAAAAGGGAAGCAGGAGTTAGACGAATTGAAGAAACAAAAGACAAAAGCAACAGACAGAAATAGAAAAAAATCATCAGGGGGAACCTCCAAAATCAGAAAAACAGAGTGAAGAGGAAGCATCAAGGTGAGTAGGACAAAGACCCAAAGCAGTGAAGACTAGAAAAGGAGGAAAGGCAGAAGTATTGTGTTAAAATATTTTTGGTATGGTCTTAGATTCTGCTAAAATCCTAATAATGAGGGAGAAAATTCAGTAGAGGTTGACCTTTTGCTTTGAGTCCCCTCTTGCATACTCTGAATATCTAGAATATCAGTGATTCCGTACTAGTTTGGGTGTCTGGGAATACAGGGTTGAGCCCTCTGGTGCACTTGGGAAAAACACACAAAATCATGCTCAGAAAAGTCAAATGAAGAAGTGTTGGGATGCCAGCACTGCCTGGGGAAAGAACAATTTCTTGTAGATCCCTGGAAATCAAAAGTGCTTTCCAGGAAGCAAAAGCCTGTCCATTGAAAAGGAACACAATCACACATGAATGGTAAACAAATATCATTAACTTTCAGATGTAGTCTTGGGTCATGGAGGAGTGTGTTTTCCCTGTCTTCTCTGTGACTCGAAATACAATGGTCTTGTTGCAGCATAACAGAAAGTCCTGTATGTGACCTTTCCCAGGAGGTTTCAAACAAATTAGACCTATTCCTCTGATAACAAAATCTAATCCAGATGTAAAGGCCAGATATTTTTAATACTCAAATAGTGTTGCTCTTGTGATTTGAAATTTTTGCTCTTGAAGCCTGGGACTTTCCCTCTTGAAGGCAGATGGAAGGGAGCAAAACCAAATAGCAGGAGTGTGTGTATGGAAGAGTGAGTGGGATGGAGTAAGACCAAGATTTCTTAATATCAAGGAGGCATCAAGAACAGTTAAGGAAATCTCTGATCCCACGTTCCCATCTCTTATTTCACATCAGAAGCTTTGTATTCCAGGTTTTTAGGGCTTGGGGCTGCATGTTACATAAATGTCCTTTCCTAGAAAAGTTAGAAGAACTTTCTGAGGAAGGAAGTAGTCATACTAGACTACTTCTATCCTAGTGTACCACAAAATAGAAATACCGGTAACAGTTAAACAGGTTTTCAACCCCATTTATATTGTAGTGACAATGTTGGATAAATTGAAATAATTGAGGTTTCAGCCATTCTGTTCTGCGTAAACAATTTTTCAGTGATTTAAGCAGACTGGCTTTAAGTCAATCTAATTACACCTCTGCCAGTTGTTAGGCATAAACATGTCCTAGGTGACGACAGAAGTGAATCTCCTTCTCACTTATGTTACTGAGAAGCACCACTGCAGTAAAGAGCTGCTCACTCCTGAGTCAGTGGAGTCAATCCTTGGTACTGGAAGAATAATCCATGAAGTTGAAGTTGCAGTTGAAGGCCAAGACGTTTCACTAAAGGCTCTGGAGAGATGTGATATTCCACTGAAACGCTGGGAAATGGCCATACAATAAAGGCACTGAAAGAGCCAAATCCAGCATGGATGTCTGAGGTACAGCTGTGCCTCACTTCCGTATACCAGATATTTAGAGTTGGTGCCAAGCTGTCTCTTCTTAAATGCAGCTTCCCCTTGAGAGGTATTTTACTTATTTTTCCTCTCAGTTTATCATGCTTCATATTTTGGGAGTGAATCACTGACATCCAGCAAAGTACAATTTTTACTAGCATTGCCTGCACCTCAGATTGTTGATTCAGGTTTACATGCTTGAGCAGGCACAAACAGTCTCCTAAGAGATAATTTTAGACTCTAAACCCATCAGACAATAATCTGATGAGTTGTGCAAACACAAGATATTAACACATGGGTAGATAATGTGTATACGCATTCTTATTATTGCCGACTGGCTGTTTTTGTTTCAGGCTGCAACCCAAAATGTACAGGGAGAAGCTGTGCTTTAAGGGCAATAAACAGTTTGGTAATCCACTCAACATCAGCTTTCAGACTGATAAACCTTTAAATTACTGGTCTTCTCTACATGCTATGGAGAGGGAGAAATGACCAGTGGTGTGGTTATACACCTCCTGAAGACTAGCAGACACGTAACCAGATTCAGCCACAGATCACTTTGCATGAGACAGGTGCTGCTAAATCACCCATAGACCAGAGAGGGATAGCATTTATGAAAAGCATGAAGTTAGGTGAACATTGAGCTCTCAGTGAGCTCACTTGCAGACTTGCAGGACTGTAGAACAATGGATGCCCTTATAAGGGCATAATTAAATATTTAGCAGTAAGGAAGTCAGGGAGGTCGCACAGCAGAAAGGTCCCACTCAGGTTTCTGAAGGTATGTTCAAGTCTTTGAGAAAGATGCTTGAGGCTAATCACTACATCTGTGGGAGAGAGTATTGAAATGTACAAAACCAGGTACCGATTAACATTTGGCAGAGAAGAAGAAAAGCCTCAGAAAGATGCCAGAAGATGTCATCAGGATAAACGTGAATAAGAACCAAAAAGGCCAAGAGCACCAGATGGCATTTCCAGAAGTATTCCCTGTCACAGGCAAAGATAAGCTTCATTGTCTTGCACAGGGGCAAGGAGGAAAAACTGTCCTACAACCTTTTGGAAGAGAAGACAACTCTCTCATACCCTTTTGATGAGAAAGAAAGTAAATCAATGGTATGTGGGTGAAGTGTGAATTTCTGCTGTCTTCTGTTTGAGTTTCACAATTAAAATGAGCATTTCCAGAGTCCCTACTTTGAAGAAATGCTATTCAAAGCTTGTGTTCAATGACTACTTGTCACAAATGCATAGGGCAGCTATATACCAAGTTCAAACGCTCTCCCATATCCTAAAGGACAAGTGTGCTGCCACAATACTTAAATTACATTGCAGTAAGCTATCTGGGTTCAGCAGGGCTGGAGTAAACCTGGGGTGATTACACATAGCCACCTGGTTTTCCACTCCATCCCACATTACTCATACAAGGTCTTCCACTGTCTAGGTAAAATTCTGCCTCCCATTATCCTAAAAAATGGTAGCTGGTTGTATATGGAGCCCTCAGGACAGCACAGCACTATGTGTCATCCTGTTACAACTCTGGGACACATGATGTTATCGACAGTCCTAAAATATGGTTTAGAGCAAAAGCTCAAACAGTCAGGGGACAGAGTACTCACAAGCAAGGTTTTAGAGCAACTCCTCAGTCTGATCCACTGTGATGATAGTGATAAAATCATAGTGTCAGTGCCATGGACTTGGATGCTGGAACATGGTCATGCCATTAAACTGTTAGAAAGTTTCCTGGCACAATTTTAGCCCCACTTACTAGCATGGCTCAGGAGTCAGCATGGGTCACAGCCCAAGAGCCTCAGACCCTGCTCCAAGGGATGGGAGCATGCAACAGAGTGTTCCTGGACAAGAAAGTGCCACAGATCTTGAGAGTGCCCCAGCACTTCTCCACTCTTGGGTACAGATGTAGCAGTTTGGTTCTTCTTGAGGCCTCTACGTCTCATGTATCTTGGTGCAAGGTCTTTGCTCTCAAAGAAGAAGAAAGGAGCTTAAAGGCTTTTGATACATCTTAATGAGGTACAGACTTGATGAAAAAAAAAAAAAGCCTTTAAAAGCTTTGAGAGAGAGAAAACATTGTTTCCTGCCTGCTTTAGCCTCAAGTCCTTATAGAATGAAAGTTGCATTTATGCTGTATTAGATATGGAAGCAACACACAGATAAGAGATCTGTGCCTCTTACGAGACAAAAATGTGCTGGCTTCAGTCCCACAGACTTTAGCTCTTATGGTAGATCAAAAGCAACTTAAAGTAGGGCCAATGGCTTTCCAACAGCACAGACCAAACCTCCAGACTCTTATTAGTCCAGCATTTCTTAGCCACATTTCTTAGACCAAAGAGGCACCAAGACCATCTTGTCACTACAGCTTGCTTGTGGAGAAGCAACTTTCCACCAAGCCTAATGGGAGGCAAAGTTTCACAGCTATGCAGTGAAGCTGTACTCAGATTTCCGGGATTTGCTTATTGCTTCATGTGCTGAAGCACGTGGAATGATCAGATGCTCTTGATGAACCAGGTTCCTATTTTGAAAGAAAGAGGAAAGCACACAGCAAGAAACAGATAGCTTATCTGTGTTTGTAACCAATTTTCTTTTTTTTTCTTTTATACTATATGAGCAATAAAATGCTATTTACAAGGCATACAAACTTCAGTTTATAGCTAGAAAGACGTTTCACTCTGTCTGCGTTGTCTCTGCAAGTGTCAAAACAGACTTGTATTTCATACCAATAAAACATGAATTTCATGCCAAGAACAGCAAGAAACAAAACAAAATGAAGCTATTTCCTCAGAAAAGAAAAAAACTCGACTCTTACAAATCGGTCTCTGATACTGTAATTGGACTAGTGGGAGCAAGCACCATGGGAACCCATAGAGCAGCATGCCTGTGCAGATCCATTCCAGTAGCCCCCCTCCACAGTCTCCAAATTATACTGGGAGGGTGCTTCTTTCCCCTGATTAGTTCCTTACTTCTCAAGTGTTCCAGTTCATTGCAGAGGGCAAAGGGTTGCAAATTTAGCCCAGAGTGTGAAATCCAGAGTTATTACTAGAGCTGGTTAATTTTTTTTTTCAATGGAATGCTTTTTTTTCCATTAGAAAATGCCGTTTTGTCTAACCAAAACTGCTCTCTGAGGCATGTTGATTTTCACAACCTTTTGTTTTGGGGAAAGAAATTGGGAAGAAGTATTATGAGAAGGTCAAAATATTCCATTTCAACATTTTTGGAAGGGAAGCTAGTGGGGAGGAGGTGCTTTTTCCAAGCTACTTTTATTTTCAAATTGTAATTTGCTGTCTATCACAGAAATAAAAGTATTGTGATACAATGAATTTTTTTCAGTCGTGGCAATTCTTTTTTCTTCTGGTTCAGAGAAAAGTAAATGTCAGTTTCCTAGGAGTCCCTTGGAAATGGAAATTTCTTGTGCTTTCACAGCCTTAGGTAGGGCTACATTATATTCACAAATATATTGGAGATCCATTTCAATTACAAATCTTTACAACAAGTGTTTAGATAGTTATATGATCCTAGTGATTTTCTTGGTTAAATGAAAACCAACATTCATACCAACACTTAGCTTGAATAAATGTTCACAGATAGTGAACATGAAGATGTAAAACAGGAAAATGTGACAGCTGATTGCAATTTTTCATAGCATTCTTTTACACATTTTAGCCAGTTAGATAGATTTCATGCGTGTTAACTCTGAAATGAAGATAAGGAGTAGATCTTAACATTTTGAGAATTATTTTTAAATGCAGCCCTGCTTCAGCAAGAAAATTCAACTTATCTTTATGTTCATCTCAGTTCAATTAGAACGTGCTTAATTAAACCAGCTGTAATTATCACCTAATTTTTCTTAGGTGGTACTTAGATATTTTGTCTTGTTTGTATTTCTTTAGTGTGTTTATTTTATTTTAATCATTTAATGTACTAATTCTGAGAAATCACACATATAGCACATAGGTCTGTCACAACTGAATAAAAGGATTAACACTCATTTTGTTACCTGTGTTTAGCTCTGAAATGACACCTTACAGACATCTCCTTACATTTATGCTTTTCTAGCTATATTCCATACCTTGGCAAGTTAAATGATGCAGAATTCTGTGCTACCTTACACCCCATTTGTATATAAAAAGGGTGTTTGTATATATATATTTGTATATATAAAAGGGTGTTGTAAAACTGAGGGATCAAAAAGGTTAGAGCATATTGAGAATATGAAACAGAGTAGCACCATTTGATCCTGTAAAATGTCTAAAAATATTTTTCTCGTTAATAATAGGGGGGTGACTCAGAGAAATCCAGAAAATTGACTTGGTAGAGATGTATCACCAGCACCTTGTGGGCAGAAGATACACATCCATCCCCCAGCCCTCTGGCAGAGGAGGTGCTGACATCATGGGCAATGGCTTGCCCTTTGCAAGTCAACACATTCCAGGCCTGCCAATTTGGTTCCCCAAAATCATGGGAGTGGCTCAAAAACTTCAGGGTCTTAAAAAATTATGATTGTCACATCCTTTTTTTATTGCCTTAAGATCTTTGAGTGTTTTCATTTCATGTCCTGAGGACATGCTTGCAGCCTTAAAGCCCAGAATCCTGATTCTTAAAGACAGGCTGAGATTTCCAGTTACTCATCTGATGCCAACAGATGGGATTTCATGTGGGAGGAAAAAACATTGGAAAACATCAAAGATACCCACTTCAACTCAACTGAAGCAGGACAGGGTCCTAAATACATCTACATTATTTGGCCTTTTATTTTCATGAGTGTGCAATAAACAATAAGAAAACAGATAAAATTCAACATATGTGTATTGATGAGTCAACTGGAATGTCCATGTGTACATAAAAATTAAGTGCAATTTATAGAGAGTTTATGTGTGTTTGTGTGTGCTTTTTGGAAGTATTCACAAGATAAAACAATCAACTACTGTAGTTACAGAAAACTCACTTCTTGACAGAATGAGCTATGTTTTCTAAGAAGCATAACGTGAGGCTTTGTCTTCATCACACATTTATAGAGACAATAGCAACTACAGAAAAAAAGTTTTACTTGGAGCATAGATACGTACTCCCTGGCTCTTTCAGGTTGCTTTCAGCATCTTGTTGCTCATGCTGTTGTTACACCCTTATATTCCCTCTTTCTGTGGTAGGGAATTGGCACAAATTCCCCATTCATATTTCCATTTTGTGCCTAGTAGTCCTAGCAAACAGAAAGGGGTCCATGTGAACTGCAGTTGCTTTGTCTGACAATTTCCTAACACACCAGAGTGTTAGTTCTTGGTTGACCTCATGCATTCTTTTTTCCTTGCTAGTTTTTGATTTAGAAGTATGGGCTAAACTGATCGTTTCCCTCCTTTTTTTTATACGGACTACTGCCATTTGGATTCCCTAGAAAATAGATCAAATTCTGGGTTCCTTTAGAGATTGTCTTTTTAAAATAATATTGCCTCTTCTGTCTCAGCCATCAAATGCATGACTATCAAATGCACAGTCCAAATGGGCTGCCTCTATAGAGAAGATGGTGGTGTCAATTGCTTGAGATGTTATAACTTATTTACAAGGTATGTGTGTTTTGCTTTGTGGTTTTTTTTTGGCTTCTCTGAGCAGAGCAGGGGTTAAAATAAAACCAATTTAAAAAAAGAATCAGAATCATCTCAGAGGCTGTGTAGACGTGCCTTTGATCAGATGCATTCAGGCTGCTCTGCAGGGCTCGGAGGCAGCTGGAGCTCAGCCAGCTGAGCACAACAGCATCATCTGAGGGGTGGCACAGACAAGCTCAGGCTCTCCTCCCAGGCTGGCTCAGCACACATGTGGAATGGCACCAGCCAGGGGCACCAGGCAGCAGAAACATGCTCAGAATCTTCTGCCATTCAGATCTCTTTTCCAATCTACATTTTTCCCCAGGTACCTTCTCAGACATTTTCTTTGGACATGCTCTGACTGTGTCTTTGGTACTTGTACCTCTCTGAAACTCTCTTCAGGTGCTCTGGCAAGCACTGGCACACACAGCTGCATCCATTCCTGCTTCTGCTTCATTTCCTAGTGATGTCTCTGAGCTGCAGTGAGAGCAGGCTTGTGGGCAGTGCTCTTCCTTTTCTCTTGAAGTGCAGACAGAAAGTTGTGTTCAACAGCTCTATATCCATGTGGAGGCTGATGATGAGTGTTGTCCCATGGGGCTGTTTTGGGACCAGTGTTCTTTAATATCTTTATCAATGACATAGACAGTGGGCTCAAGTGCACCTTCAACAGATGACACAGCTGAGCTGCACATACAACAGGTACAAGAGAAGGAAGGGATGACATCCAACTGTGAGAATTTGTCCCACGAGAACCTCAAAAGGTTCAACAAGTCCACATGCAAGGTGCTGCAGCTGGGTTGAGGTAATCCCAGATATGAGTACAGACTGGGAGAAGAGCCCATGGAGGGCAGCCCTGGGGAGAAGGACTTGCACGTTCCTGTGGATGAGAGGCTGGACGTGACCTGTCAGTGTGCACTGTCAACACAGAAAGTCAACTGCATCCTGGGCTGCATCAAAAGAAGCAACCTCAGCAGGCTGAGGGAAGTGTTGTCCCTCTCTACTCTGCTCTTGTGAGACCCCACCTGGAGTGCTGTACCTAACCCTTCGATCCCCAGTGTAAAAAACATGGAACATGGAAAATGGAACTGCTGGGAGCAAACCTAGAGGAAAACAATGAGAAGGCTGGAGTATCTTTCCTTGTGAAGACAGGCTGAGAGAGTTGGGGTTGCTCAGCCTTGAGAACAGAAGGCTCTGGGAGACCTTAGAGTACCTTCTGATATCTGAAGGGGGCTTATAAGAAGGAAGGAGACAGACTTTTTACATCGGCAGATAGTGATAGGACAAGAGGGAATGGTGTTAAACTAAGAAAAAGGAGAGATTTAGATTAGATGATAAAAAAGTTTTCTTCATTGTGAGGGTGGTGAGGCACTGACACAGGTTGCCCAGAGCATCTTGGGATGCTCCATCCTTGGAAGTGTACTCAGCCAGGCTGGACAGGCATTTGAACAAGCTGGTCTAGTGGAAGGCATCCCTGCCTATGGTGGGGGGTTTGGAACTAGATGATCTGTAAGGTCCCTTCCAACCAGAGGCATTGCATGGTTCTGTGGTTACCCTCTCTCTCAATGGGCCCCAAGGGTAGAGTCATGTCCATACACTCACTTAATGAGGCCTGGTCAGCCAGCCATAGCAATAATAACTGGCACAACCATAAAGCACCTTTTATTCACCAAGTTCTTGCTGCTCCCAGATCATCACCTCGATCCTCTTTTAACAGATGTTCCTGACCTTAGTCCTGAGTCCTCTTCCCATGTTAACAGGGATCTGTGGAGATGAGCTGGCTTTTGGGGAGTACCTGTAGGGGGATACAGCTGGAGGACCACTGAAATGAAGCCAGAACTCTATCCAACCACCTAAGGATAGGATCAGAGGCACTAGGTGAGACTGAGGACAAGTAGAAGGAATATTGTCTTTAATTGGAACATTAGGAGTAAAAAAATGGGCCTAAATGGGATTTACCCCACTGAAGAAAACAACATACCTTTCTTAGACTGCTCATTTTCTTTGCAATTGTTATAGGCCTATGGTATAATTTAGTGCACAAATTCATGACCTTTAGAGAAGGTATCACTTTCAGTCTTCTGCACTGAAGTCTCCCTTCCCTGCTCACTCTCACATACAAGTCTTCTGCAAACAATGTCGCACGCAGCAGGAATCTTCTGTTTGACAGAGAGTTTTCCACAATTACATAAGTTCAGCCTGAGAGCTGATGCGGAGGTAGGTGAATATGTGAGAGTGAGATTTACAGTAATATAATTAGATCACTTACAGTAAGAGGGAATGCTCTTTCCCGCGTTAGGACGAATGCCATAGGAGCCTCCCACTACTCCTCCTCTGAGTCATATTTCCAGAGGCACTTCTGAGAGTCAGCCACCCTCAGGTGTTAAGCAGTATTTGTTTGTGCTGTGGGTGAAAAAATGTGTACACGCACCCACAACCCAAACTTGATTAAGCAAACAAGGGCAGAGAAACCAGAGGGCTGTGGTTTCTTTGAATGTCTGTCTGTCTGCCTGGTGACAGAGCCAATGCTTGCAGTCTCAGCCACAATACCTTGACTCATCACACAGTCTGGAAGCAGTGCTCACCCCCAGGAGGGCAGAGCTGAGGTGCACACGCACATGGGAGAGCAGCCGGGAGAGCAGTGCCAGCCTTATCAGCCCTTCCCGTGTCTCCTTTGCCATGCTCATCCCTCCCTCGCTGTGGTAAACCAGGAGTGCAGGATTTATCGCAGTGGTGTAACCCACTGCCTTAACTTTTGCCAGGTTAAATAACTTTGAAAACACTGCTTTGGCCTAAGGATTGAAACACATGGTTTGGAGCAACCCAAAGCTCCCTTCCAGGCTTTGCTTGGGCAAGTTGTTTATCTTTGGTGTACCAGCAATATCTTGGTGGATAAATGCCATAAATGATGGCTTGTATGCATAATAAACCTTATCTACCTCCCAGGCATGTTGTGAGAATGGATGGATGTTTTTGAGGAGTTTTGTAAGCTGACCATAAAAAGAGTTATAAGTGTGTAATATGTAATTATTGCCCTTATCTTACGCAATCATCCAGATATTGAAGGAGCTCTGTCTTCATACAGACAAGGCAGGAAGGGCAAACTACAACACCAGACTTGCAGGAAGAAGTGGGAGAAGAGGTTTCCACTCCACAACAACTCCAGGCAAGACTCAGTTCTTCTTCCAAGTGGAGCTGGGTATGGGACTGATGTGATTTTTTTAATCTACATCACCTGTGTGAACAACAAGTACTGGGTAACCTACAAAAGCATGGAAGCAGGGACCAGAAACCAGCTTTATTCCATCTGACTGCTACAGCCACTGGGCTACAAAGCCTCTGCTTCTTCCTGCTTTAGTCCTGTTAGCTTCTACTGGCAGTGTGGCATAACTTTAATTTGCCCAGTGGAAAGCTCCTCTAGCTTTACTGAAGGGATTTAGCGCTGATGACGAAAGTGATCTGAAATCAAGGGTAAAATCCACAGAAATAGCCCAAGCTATTCACCTCTGAGTCATAAAGAGAAAAAGACATTTTTTTAAGCTACACATGCCTGACTTGAGCACAGCTGCATCCAGAGAACAAGACAACTTTTGAGGCAAATGCTGTTCTGACATAACAGACTGACCTGAGTCATTACTTGGCTCAACCAAGCCTTCTGTTTTCAATTTGAAGATGAAGTTAGAGAATTACCTATAAGCAGTAGTCAGGACAGTCAGGGCAACTACAAACTATGACAACTGCTCTGTCAATAAAATTCTGAGTAATCCTGGCATGGGTCGCTAAGGGAGGCTGTAGCAGACGACCGGCTCCAAAGAATGCTAACAAATTCATAGCACGGAGACATTTATGAGAAAGTGCCTAAACTCTAGATTTTTTCAGTTTACTTTAAAGAAGTAAGAGAAAAGAAGTAATATTCTCTTTATTTTATAGGTAAAAGAGCCAGAATTCACTTTCTGAAGATCATCCAAGAGCTTCTGCCAGGGGCAAGACCTGATTTGTGCCTTTGTCCTCTCCTTGGGATCTCTGTCCTTGGCTGTGAATATAAATGTGCTGATTCCAAAGATCTAAGAGGCCCAGTAAAAGAAGTGAACCTGTGGACTATAAACTCAAAAGGAGAATGAAAGGGAGATAATGTTCTCTGTGTGTGTGTGTGTGTGTAATGTGAAAGTGCCTATAGGAGAAATGAGGATGTGAACTCCTATAGCTCAAAATAAGGAAATAACACTGATGCTTTCCCTGGGAGTGGTAAAGTGGTTTTTGCAGGGCTCATGTGTCAGCTTCTGTGTAAGTGAACTGCATCCCCTTCCTTCCAAGGTAAATTCCTACTGCACTTGACAAAATGTGTAGTCCAAAGAAAGAGGGGAAAATCTCTGTTACTGGCAGAATCTTAAGCACTCACAGGATGATTATGTGAAAAAGCCCTTATACAGCCCCTGTGGGACAACCATGTTAACAGTAAGCTTTTACTGTGGTTTTCATGGTTGGTCTTTCAGTAGATACACACAGCTCTATCCAAAAAGGCTAGGTTTTTAATAATTATTTAGACTTAAGGATCTCCCTAGGGACCAAACCGTCATCCCACCTTTATGATGGAGGCATATTTTCCTCATGATTTCTGGTTTAGAGCCTTGCTGCATGCTTGAGAACAATGCTCTTTGCAATGAGAGGGTAATTCTGCTGTCCCATTTCAGAGGTTCCTGAGATCTTGTCCTGTCTATTCACAGGGAGCCATGTCAATTTACAGATGAAAAATCCTGAAATATTTGTTCTGAACTTCTGAAAAGCAGTCTGAAACCACTCTTCCTGGAGGCTAATGACAAAAGGAATGTTGATTTCAGTAGGAAAAGGATTCATTTTAAGCGGGGCAGAATGAATTTAGGTGCAGTATGAATGGTTAGACTTGGCAAGTAGACAGTAGTCTCATGCGTGTGATCTCACCATTATTTTAAGAATAGACTAAACTCTTGTTGTCCTCAATATAGCAGAGTAGCTTGCCAAGGAAGGGCATATCCAAATATAGAGATAAATTAATGATTTTGCTCTTCACTGTTAAAACAGCTCAGTATTAATGGAATACTCATAGATTAATTTTATTTTATTGTATTGTGTTTAATTTATTTTTATTTATGTTTCTATTTTATTTTCCTTTCTTCAGATTTTACTCTAGCTCTACATGTTACCAGGGAACAGAAGGGGGAGAAAGAGCAAGAGTCCGATATGAAGCCATTGCAATCCAGCAGCCAAGTTTCCTTTGCTTCAGTCTTGGATCATATCTCGAGCAAGGCTGTGTGCTGGTAACCAGTACTTTGAAAAGTTTTCATTTAATCTCAGACATTCAAAATCCCTCTGACACCTTGTCAAAAACGTTGAAAATCCCAGGTAATTCATACTGCTTAAGCACTGGAACATGTTATTAGGAAAAGCTATACCAATCATAACGACAGCCCACAAACGAAAGGCTGGCTTTTCGCTCAAATCAGTGGTCTTGGTGGTAAAATCCAAGCCCACGGTGAGTAATTTTTCCAGGGAACTCAAAAACAAGTGTGAGGACCTCCTGTTTTTCGCTGCAGATGTCATCTGAGACTCTATTATTTGCTGGGAAGTACATTGAAAGTAGGCTGCATTTTGCCTCCTTGATCCCAGCAGGCTAAACAGTGGTTTGTAGAGAAGGTCCAGTAGTTCTCAGAAGTCTGTCCTCCTTTAGGTGAGATGGTTTTTTTTCCTAAACTCTGGCAAAGAGCAGCTGATTATGTAGAAGGGGAATATGCAGAGTGAAACCACTGCAAACACTGATCCTTCCAGAAATAACCAGCCCTCCCTTCTCCTTGGTTAGAAATGGAGAGTACAAAAATTCCAGTGATTCATTTTCTTATCTACCAGAATGGGGAGAAAAACCCCACCTAAATAAAAGTGAAATGTTTTACTCACACTCGTGGCTTTACATGAAATTCTGTTAGCCTCTTATTTTGTGGAAGTCTGTAGAAGACAATGAAGCCTGAGATTTCAGAATCAGTTCCTTCCTTAGAATTCCTCTGAAGCACATGTGCTATCAGACTCTCCCTGACCAACTTGGTCTCATGAGTTTCCTAATGATTTTCTCCATAGATAAGAAGAAAACTTCAATGGCTCATTCTGTCTGGAATTTTTTTCTTGAGAAGAGACCTTTCTGACAGAGTGACAGGTCTTCTCCCTTGCATCTTCAGTGGTCTGGCAACAAGCAGAAAAGTTCCTCTTGTACTGAGAGTTCTGACCTCTTCTTTGTACCATCATGGTTACAAATTGAGACAGAAAAAAAAGTGCCAATATTTAAAAGGTATCCTTATATAATTAGTTTTTAAAATTTCTATGTACTGATTAGACAAGGGGAAGGGACAACCTCATCTGGTTTTTTTCATGTTTTTCTGTTCCAGTAGTTACTGACCATTAGTTAAACTATAATGTTAAAGTCCTGATGTTTCTAATCTGATTACACTCATTCATTCCTTGCCCTTTTGATAGTTCAGCTCCTCCATACATCAGTCTGAATTCAAACTGAATTGTTTTGTGCAAGAAAAAGAAAAGGTCAAACGTTTCAAAGTGAAACATATCAATTTGTGTGAGTGTGTGTAAAGCAGATAATCACAAACCACTGATACCAGCACTGCCACTCATGGGATTTTATTTCAGATTAGTTGTGTCCTGTCTTCTAAGTATTTCTCATCTTCACTTTTTCAGTGGGTTGTTTTTTTTTTTGATGCTGAGACGTCTGATTGCACTGTAATTCATTAAGGAAAAGAAAGGGCTACAAACATATGATTTCATAATGCATCAGAAGGTTTGTGGCTATTATGCCAGAACTACAAAGCGAATGCTGTGCACTAGTTGGATGTGAATGCAGATGAAAACGGATTTAAACATATGTATGCAATGGATAGACACTATTGTCAAACCATCAGAAGCTTCCCTAATGAGCTAGGACTTTTATGAGTCAAGAGAAAGCACAATGCAGACAACTGAGAGCTGCAGCAGCTGACCCAGAGACCACATTTCAGACATAAAAAGTCAGAGTGATCAAGATGGCCAATGAAATACCCAAGCAAACAGATGCTGTGGTAAAAGTACCTTAAATTCAGTGTTTGGTCTAGACATGAGTGAGAAGTGAGGAGGAGTGGGAACTAGATTTAGCAATTTTAAGGCACAACACACTGTCATACCAGGTCAAACAGGTCCAGCAGTCCATTTTGCTCTTCTCATTGTGCATATTGAGACTTTTTTAATACTTCTGATCAGCTGTCTTGTTCTTCCTACATCAGTTGTCAACTGGCTGGTGAAATGAGGGCTTAGTACACAGGACAGGTGAATTTGTGGCTGTCAGTCACACAAAGTGCTCTTATCTCCTTCAAAGATGTACAGTATTTGTACACCCAAGCCTCAAAGTTCCATATCCATCTGTAATGCCAATTTCATCATAGGCAATTTTTTAAGAGATTTTATTTTATTTTATAATTCAGAACAAAAAACAAACAAACAAGAAAGAAATACCATACATATATATGTGTATGTATACACACATGTGTTTATACACATCAGTCTTCACGTGCTAAAAAAAAGGTTTAATTTAATTGACAGCTTATACATTGGTGCCTGCAGGGGAAGAAATACATGCAGTTATTTGGTAATCATTGCTTGACTGTTAGGTGGCCACTTGCTAAAACTCAGTCAGCACTGGAATTAATTGGCACACCCAATGCAACCTCAGCAAAGAAGTCCAGGAGCAATAATAAAATATCCTCTGACTTCCCAGGATGGTTCCTCCAGGCTTGGCTGACTTAAGTACATGTACTAGTCTGCCTGAGCACATCTGTTGTTGTATTGTTGTTTCTCTCTTGTGTATAGCATATAACTTTAGGGTTAACCTTTAAAAGTTCTGGTTTTTGCTCATTTTTAGATGTATGCTGACCTGCAGGCTCTAAAGCTCTGATACAAGTCCCCAGACTCTTCACTTAAGATTAAAAAGGGTCAACTGTGCATGGTTAACTAATATCATTACTCCTTTGTTTACTAAATGACTCAGTAATTAGGTCTCTATCAAGAGACAGGCGTCTGCCCATTACAATTTATTCAAGGAGATTTCGTATTAATTACACTTGAAATGCTTTTCACTCTCCATGGAACTGATTTGATACTTCTAGGTCTGCTTAGCAGAATAAGTTAGGCAGTGCCGAGCTCAAGGCCACGACGGCTGCTGCGCTTCTGGCGGAGGCAAAAGATCAGTTCCCTGTAAGCCAAAGCCAAGCTTAGTCAGCTCCGCTGCCGTTCTACCCTTCTCCATCCAGCTCCTCTGGGCAGGGAGCCAGCTCTCAGGGCTGAACTAGGTAAAGACTAACCCTGCAAAGAAAAACAGTGGATTTCCAGCCAGCCAGCCTTGCTCCCTAGCCAGGCTCATAGTGGGGAAGAGAGTAGGAGCACACACCTGTGGTAGGAGACTTATAGGTCCTCATCAGGACCAATTCCCCTCTGGATCTTTCTGGCACATGAAGGTTCGGGGAGGGGAGGATACCATTACATAGGGTTTTGAAGATCTTAAAATTAGAGCAAAGAGTGTAACCTCTAGGGTTCTGCCCTTCATTCTCCAGAGCTCTACTCTTGTTTCTGCTCTACACTTCAAATAGAAAAGTAGCATGCAGCCGGTCAGGATCAGCACAAAAGGAAATGTTTCTCTGGTGGCAAAGCTGCTCGTGTATTTGTTCCTTTTGCTTTCAGAAGTCTCCACCTCCAGCTGCGATGTGTTTTCTGCTATGAATCTAACAATTCTCAGCAGTCTTTGCTAAGGAAGTGTCACAAAAGCTTAATTTGTACAACACGTATGCATTTTGACCTAAGAGATGCCTGCAAGTTGGATGGGCTGGCCATAGAGAAACATAAGGAAAACTTTCTCTATTTACATCCTCCATGAAAAACCAGGACACAAGAGCAGTTCCTCTGCCATAGGCCTGTTTTTTCTCAATGCCCTTCATGACACAGACCACTTTAAAGGGGGCTGGAAGGCACTCTTTGTCAAATTTCTAGTAACACATCATGGATCAAGTTTAATTTTTTTTCTGAACTAGAGTTACCAACACTAATTGAAACCTGACAATGTTGCCGAGGCCAAATTTCATGAGAACAACAAAGTTACTTAAATAAAAATAAAATGATTCATTCCCCACTCAGTGCACTGTCAGTTACTGGTACTCCCCACACTTAATGCCTGAGGTAGCTAATGGCATTAACACATGAAAGAAATCATCAACATGCTTTTGACTCCCATTGGAATCCTTTATTAAAATAGTCCTGACACTTTTTTTCTCTGTTTGTAGAGCTGGTATGCCAGCAGCCACACGACCAGTGCTCTGACCAACGGAGTGGTAATTCCCAGAAACACAGAATTTGTTTAGACTGCTCCAGACAGCCACCTTGACCGGGTAACCTCTTCTGGGCTTTGCAATGCCAAATGGGTATCTGTTCTGGCAAGGCAGGGCCACACTCCAGCAAGGAGCACAGCTCTCCCAGAGCTGCATTTGGCAGGCAAGAGGAAAGAAAAATACCTCCTGTTTATGGCCATCTTGTGCAGCTGCTCTGGAGATTTTTCTTTTATTTTCCTCCTGACCCCAGGTACACATATTGGCGTAGCTTCCGTGCTCAGTGGCTGAGGAATCATCAAGGGAACCCACTGGTGCTCAGAGCTGACCAGCAGCCCACCAGCCATTAGAATAAAACATGCACAGAAAAAGGGGGAATACAGAGGCTGGTGGTAGTATTGTCTTCTGTGAAGTAAAAGTGGTGGTGACCTATTGTCAAAAAACAGTTCCAACAACTGTGTCCTCCTACCTGAAAGAAAAGAATGAACAAGTTGTGAGCTTTGGCCTTCCCCTATACTGTCCTTGTGCCATGTTACTTGCTTTCCCTTCCTACCCTCTTCCTTCCATCCTGCATTGTCTTTTTCACCCTCCAAAAATAGATGTGTATGCTTGTGGGAAACAAGCAGGTCTTGCTGCAAGAAGCATTTTACCCCAGTTATCCAAGCTGTGGATTCATCTCCAGACCATAGGCAAGTGGTCTTTATCTAGCCCCTTATCAGAAATGTTGAGAAGGGAAGCGAGCTTTAACCAGTAGAGTTTACTTTGGAAAGATGCAGATGTTCAGATAAAAGGTTGTGGTCTTAAACAACAAAGGCATTCATTTTTATGCTGATTTAGAATTATTGTCTAAAATTATAGCATGCATTTGTAAGTGCTGTCACATTATCAAGTGTTTAGCTGCTAACATATTGCCTCCCTACCTCTTGGATTACTCCACAGCATTTTACTACTTTTAGAACTGTAGTTCCTGAGAGCCACTGATGCTGTTGGCCAGGTATTTGAAATGAAACCAAGACAGTCTACTGTCAGAAAAGTAAAAAGCATTAATCCAAAGGCAACTAAGAGAGTGATAAGAGACAACTAAGTCACTGGAAGTGTCTCTAAATCTAGGACATAAATAGTCCAGCTCTCGGATGATCTGCTATTTTCAGACAGCTTCAAACTCCAAATCATTGCAAAATCTTACAATGGTGAATCTTCCCCATAACTCCTCTGTTGAACTGAAATCCCTAAGGATTTGTGGGAGAGATATATTTCAAAATCGCATTTTTTTGGGAGGTCTTGGGTGAAATAACAAGTCACATTTCCTGCAAAGCAAAAGTTCAAAAAATTTTAATTTGCAACCACAGAAGCTTTTTTTTTTAGTGTCTTGCAGCTAATTTGCAGAGATTTATACAATCCAGAAAATACTAGACACACATAGCATATGCAGTATATTAAAACTGTATTACAATAGTAAAATTCACTTTATATTTTTGTGCATCTAGGCTAACACAATATTTCACCTTAAAAAAGCCCAACAAATTAATGCCACCATAATTCTCTTTCTGTGATTCAACAGCAGTGAACTGGGCACACAAAGGAAAGTATACTCTGAGTTGCCTCCCCTCAAATAATCCCTCTTCCTCTGTTTCCCTTCTGCCTCTTGTTTTCAGTGTCCTCTCTGTAGTTGTGCTGTGCTGCCCGTGTCTTCCAGAGGCAGCTCCAAGTAGCCCCACAAGAAGAAGAGGTTCCTTCTATGGGGAAAGAATACTTGAATTTCCAGTGGCTCAAATAACTTGTTTTAATTTTAGCAATTGACACTAAACTTCAGCATACGAATCCCTCCTGTGGCCATGTCTCCAGCACTCCAGCTTTTGGACACAAGAAAGTCTAATTTTGCTGTCTGTCTGTGGTTTATGCTTTCTGTATAGCAGTGAGAAACATTTTGCCTACACAAAAGCCTGGTCTGGCTGGACTTTCAGCATTATTTATAAGGGGATTTGTCAGAAGCATGGGGCAGTATCTAAGTTCAGCACTGTTCTGGTTTACAAACTCAGCTTTAACACTAATACCAGCTTCACCAATCCTTGAAGGTTTGCCTGCTATGTTTTGGCCATGCTGTGACCTCATGAAAGTGGCTGCACATGGGCAAATGGCAGAGACACGTGTCACTCATGCTTCTACAGACCATTTCTTTTGTATTGCTTTGTGTTTGATCTGGTTTTGAATGTATGAGACCTATTTCTACCAGGTTGCATAGATGGTGCCTAGGTACTCTTAATTAGCTCATGAAGTAATTAGCTACTCATTTGGGACATTAAGCAACCATAGCCTGCACTACTGTTTGTGCATGTGAACCTGGCTGGGCTAGGCTTGTCTCAGCACACATTTATTTAAGCATTTGCCATGGCTAGCAGCAAGAACAGAAGACTTTCTCTTGTTTTTCCTTCAGTCACTGAGATAAAGCAAGTGGTTCAACCCAGGGCTCCACATGTGAAGAAAATTAAAATACCTCAGCGATAAATCTCTTATCTGCACATCCTTGGTGAGGAGGTGGGGTCCACAGTAGAGTAGTAGAGTTTGAGCTCATTGCTACCTCAGCTTTGATGCACATCTCCCCAGGTGCACTCTGGACACTACACACCAAGATCAGCAAGAACCAGTCTCCTGCCATGGCCTCTCTTCCCCCTGCTCCAGCTAGCTTCCAGCTCTGCTCTTGTGCTTTCCCTTACTCACCCTTCTGTTTCTACATGAGAATGGTGTCCCTTTCCTCGGGTTGCTTGCTCAGGGCTGCACTAAACCGTGCGTGGCCCCATTCTGCATGCACTGCTCCCAGTCCAGTGACACCTAATGTACAAAGTCAAAGTGTGGTTTTGGTTTTGGACATGCAAAGCACAGCTGCTCGGGTCTAGCCAAAACCACCTTTCCCTCTGCCTGATTTAGCCTCTACTTTCATCTTGGCGTTCAAAAGCATGTCCCTTCTGGGATTTATTTAGAGACGTGCTATTGGACTAAAAAAGGCACAAAAGACCTCTCACTTTCTTGCTGGAGTATTAGCAGAATAACAACTGTAAGCAGTCCAAAATGTTCTTCTTGTCCTTCTCTCCTGTCATAAGTGTTACTTTTGGTGGTGGTTGTTGTTTATTAACCCCGCAAGCCTCAATTACAAAGTCTTGAGGAAAAAAACTCAACAGTTGTGAAATTTCCAGAGCTGGCATTGTGTCCTTCTTGCCCACAGCACGCAGAGTTGTTGCTTAACAATCAACCTAAATACTCCTTGTCCCTTCACTGCTGAATACATTACACCCATCTGACGCCTTCCCAGACCAGCTGGGAAGTTCAATTAACTCTATACTTAGGCAAATCATTGCAAAAACTCAGGAAGGATGAGCTTAGGTGAACGTGGTGCTCCCTCTGAGATTACTGCTGATCTGCTGAGGGCAACATCTGCTGGGTGACACTCGGTGTCTCCTCTGCCATGGATAAGTAGGTGCTTGAGCCTGGATGGGTGGTGGCTCTTTGTGAAGCTTAATTCTGGTGATTTATGAAAACAGTGAAATTTCAGAAACCTGGCTGTGAATGTCCACCTTTCTCCTCCAAATTTGAGTGGTCCCATAGCGGGCTCTGCTGGTAGTATTGGCAGTGCCAAAAATGGAGCCTCTAAAAAAGGAATTCTAAACCCCAAAAACCTGATATATAGATATAGATATAGATAGATATAGATATATATTCCTCATTCTTTTGTCACTTTTCTATTCACTAAAAAGGAAAAAAATAATTATGCAACTTAGTCTTTGTTTAGCAATGCACTTAATCCCCATAAAAGAAACAAATGATTCATTACAGCTCAATGGTTTAACTCCTGGATGAATGGACCCATTCAAATTAGGAATGGGTAATTGCTAAAAGGCTAAATAACTGAGCATTTTTGAGAATAAACAGCCTTCTGAGAGACATGAAATATTGCTTTCCAGATTTTCCATCACCAGACCTTGGAAAACACATGTCATCTCTTGAAAAGCTGCTGACATGGTGCTGTTATGATCAGGGTCTGAGTAGATATAAGTGGAAAATCCATACTTGCTCACAGGAAACAAATGCAGATTCCTCATATGGGATATGAGTTGGATGGAAATTGTATTTCACCCTCTGATTAAAATAAACACAAAAAAAACCAAAACAAAAGAAAAAAAAAAACCAAAAAAAAACCCAAAAAAAAACCAAAAAAAAAGAAACCAAACCAAAAAAATAAACTTCACAAAATAAAGGTTAGAAGGAAGAGTGAAGAGGAAATTTGGCTAACAATATAAAAAAATATTAATCCAAAAGCTGCCTGAGATCAACTTTCCTTTCACAATTCCCAGATTACAAATTTGTATACAGAATTCTAAACAAAACATTTTTCTGTAACCTGTCTTTGTAGAAGCGTAAATAGGTAAATTACAAGAATCTGAACAGGAAAGGTAGGATCTTTCATAGTGGATATTTATTAAATTTTATTTATGATCACACATTATAACATTTTTTCTGTTTTCCCTCATTGGTACTTCAGGGAAGGAAATGCATTACTGGCTACAACTAGTTTTTGCTTCAAGATATCAAGGATTAAAATAAATCTAAGGTATCTAATAAAAAGGAAACACAAAAAATAATTTGTTTTCCAAAACATTGAACTGAGACATGGCAATTGTTCTTAAGAGCATTGTTTTCTCAAGCACTGAATCTCAGTATTTCAGTTTTACTTGGAAATTTTCACTGAGACAAAGAGAAGGGATTTTTCCAGGAATAAAAGTAGTTTATCAGAACAAAAAATAACCTTCATCCTTAATGTTTTCCTTTTGTGCCCAAAAAGGCTGCAGAGTACTAGATTTCATGACACATTTTTCAATGCTTTTTAAAAAACCTTATCCTATATGGTTATATCATTATCTCAGTTTCAATTTATACTGAAATTTATATTCAAATTATTCTACTTAAAAAGCATGGTGCTGCAGTGACTTGCATCTAGAGTCCGTGCAGTGAATCGGTCCAGACATTTATAATTCAACATTCTTTCATGGATTTTCTAAGTTTGTTTAAAAATATCTCCTTTTGTCTTGCAAGCTCTGTACTTCGTAAGCCTGCTTGGCCCTTTAATAATAAGGAACAAGGATGTCAGTAGTTACTACATTTCAATTTATCTTTGTTTATTAGTTAAGAATTAGTTTCTTTTGTATTTAGTGTTATTTCTTTGACTGTCACCACCCCTTGCTTAACAACTTGTTAAGAAACAACTCCCTGTTCATCTTACACCTTGCATATATTCAGATGCTACCATATACCCTGACAGTTAAAATTTTTCCTGGAAAAAAGAAATTTCCTATTTTGTGTTAACCAAAATTTGGTGCAAAAACTCCTGGTTCCCTCTCCTGTTATGCTCTGTTGATCTGGCTGCAAATGGATGTTTACTCTTGGAAAAGGACAACACAAATTAAAACTAAAACAAATGCACAAGGACTAGACCTTTTCTATCTCTCACACTTCTCAGAGAACATTTGGATTTGAGTTATCACTCTGAAAGTAAGATGCAGAAAAGTACAACATGTAATACTTTTATTTCAAAATGCGATTTTAATACCTCACAGTGGTTTAATTTGGGTGCCCTCCATCTCCCAGATTTTTAAATCTTTGATTCGTGGTTCTCTTTTGCAGGTCCTTGGACAATTGAAATATCAATCAGTTTAATTGGCCACCCCTTCTATGAGGAGAATTGGTGGTGATTACACTGCTGAAGCTGGAAAATCTCTGGACAGAGGTGATGGGCAGCTGCCCAGCTGGACATCACCTTCCAGCCCTTGACGCTGCTGGCTGGATGGGAAGTCTCATCCTCGGAGGATGCAGACATGTCCTGCTGGGCTTTCCTAGGAGGGGTGGAACTCGCTTCTGCAGGTGACACAAGCCCACGTGCATGGTGAAATCCTCTGGGAAGGGAGATGGAGTTTCCATTTTGAGGTTGTCTCACCACTTGTCTGCATGCCAGGTAATTCTTACCTGGAAGCTCAGGAGCGTCTGGCACCACACTCACTCCTGCTGGTTTTCCAGGAAGGTGATGAGAGGAAACTCCCGGCAGCATTCCCAAGGGCAGGTGTGAGTCACGGCATCCTACAGCTGGGGTCAGAGCCTTACAGACCATCTGGCTGGCTGGCTACAAGCAGCCTATAACCCAGACCCAGTCTGTGGCAACTATACCCTGTCACCCCGGGGTTATGGATGGGAAGGTCCTTCGCAATAAAGGTCTGTGCAGAGATGAGAGCCGGCCCGAGAAGGTGAGAGGGTAGGCACAGGAACAAGGGTCACTCATATGAGAAAGAAACAGAAAGCAGCCACTGGAGCTTCCCTCACACATGGCATTTGAACACACAGATCTTCTGGAAAACATGATCAGAGAAATCCAAATGGGCTTGAAATGTAAAGCCTTTTAATTGATAGCCTTTAAACTGCTCTTCAAGCATTTAAGCATGAACAGAGAACTCTCAGTTTTTTTAGTTTGAAAAGCTTGCCTGAACTTTTGCTCTGTACAAATAGCATCTGAGGCTGAAGTGCCAAAAGTTTTGAGGAAAAAAAAATCATTAAACTGTTCACAACTTCACATACCCTGTGCTGAATCATTGTTTTGACTTGCAGGCAGTTACTGTGGGCTGAGACATGGGTATGACTTGTTTTCGCAGCAAAGTATTCATATATGAATAAAAAATATATTATGCTTTCAACTTCTGTTTGAATTTTGTTGTGATAGTTCAAAATTCATGTAAAGTTGTCTCCACAATGTTTTGGTTGGAGCAGTTGAAACTTCTTTTATCTTTGGTGGTAGCAAAGCTGTGAACACACTCAAAATACATGTTCCCAGGAAAAGTCACACTGACTGTAAAAAAGAAAGAGAATGGATTTTTCTCTGGACTACATATTTGTTTGTCATTGACTAAAAAAGGGCATGAATCTTCTCAGAGGGCTTTTGTTGCTTTTAAAATGCAGCAATGACAGAATATCCAATGCAATGTTTTACCGGAATTTCCAGACCCTTTCCCTGGAATATACAGCTCAGGATAAATACAGTATCACCGAGTTAGGGTTTACAAAGAGCACTAAGGAAAACACATTTTACCCCTCCCTACCAATATTCTTTCTTATCATTATAACCTAAATTTTTATAATGTTTTTTTTTTTTCCTGTCAATTTGAAGAGTGGATTCTGCAGCACTCATTTTTCACTAAATTCTTTCTCCATAAAGGGCACTTTGTAACTGGAAAGGCAAAGACACTTGTGGAGTGTGATTCCTGGGCTATGGACTCCAGCTGTGGCTCAAGAAGGTTCTTTTGCCAAGTCTACAAAGAGAAGATGCTCCTCTCTTTATCTGTGGAGAGTCCTCAGCTGTTTCACTGTGGCACTCCAAGTGTAACTGGTAGCTGGCAGTCACTGTGGGCAAAGACAGACCTTACCATCATTCACACAACTGTATTTGCACTGCTCACACTAAACACAAAAGAGACTAACAGGATTATTTCATACGACCAGCAGCAATGACAGGCTATAGAGTTACCTCTGGTTATTCCTGCATCAACTCTCATAACCTGTGGCTGAATTAGAACATATCTTTCTTTGAGAGAGTTGTAATCTTGATTTATTAGTTTGATTTTATTTCTTTGCTTTATTCCCTTGTGGTTTGAATTAGTTCCAGCTATGTATTTTTGTTTGAAATGGAATTCCTAAATTCCCAAGTGAAGTCAATCAGGCAGCAAGATGTACTCTCGGGCATATCTCGCACTACTTGTCCTGGGCACAGACCCTGCATGAATTCCTGGCCCTATAATTGTTCCAGTATGCCCTGAAACTGAAATGGAAAAGGCTGACATGGCTGTGGGGAAACACAGAGCATCGAACACTCGGTTGTGACTCAAATACACGAGCTTCACTTTAAATTGTCTCTTCTCTGGTTGCAAACAGCCACAGCTGCTGGGTGTGCCATGCTGTGGGGTCCCACAATGGGACAGATCACCACAGCTTACCTGTGGGCTCTTGGGGTAGCATGGACCAAGAAGAAATCTCTTACTTTGTGCCCTAAGGGATGAGTGCCTTGTGCCCTAAGGGATGGGTTCCCTAGCTCTGAAATTAGCCCCACTGGAAACCTTGCTTCTGCAGGACAGGGTGCTGATCAGTAGGTAGAGCACGCTTATTTGATTTGGTTTTCCAGCTGATCTGTTGATAGATAGACTCCTGCCATGGAGGAAAGTGGAATGGTGATGCTAGTCTCTATGGGGGATTTTATACAAGATTTGGCTTTTAAATTTCTAGGTGTCTAGCTTTCCATTGTAGCTGTAAAGCACCTAAGGCTACTTTAGCATCCTGCTACACTCATCTTTGTCCCCTTTCCAGCCAGGAGTGTTGGTGGAGGCACATTTCAGTAATGCAGGTAACCTGCTGTTATGCTATGTTTTCTCTTTGTATGCTACTCTCCAGAAATAATTTTCACATATACAGCATTCTTTGCTAGAGTCATACTTCTCATGATCTGCTGTGTAATGTTTTACTGATATGTCTGTCTTTGGCTGTGAGAGAAGAAAGCAGAATAAAGCCAAGAAAGTGGTAAATAGCATACACTACAGAAATATTAAGAAATGCTGAGTGGGTGGGGGAAGGAAATGACTTCAGAGACTGAAGGTATGAAAAGAGGAAATTACTTCATTCCCCACGTTGTCATGCAATGTCTCAGCATCCAATCACAGGGAATGAGGCAAATAAACAGGAAAGGAGAAGACGAAGTAGGTCGCTCCCCAGGGCAGTGGGAAAGGAGTGTAAGTAACTGCCCAGAGTGGCTTCAGGAGATGTTCTGAATAGTTCAAGCAAGGAAGGATGCTTGCAGCCTACCTGAGGTCAGTCATAACAGCTGCCTGATATTCCTAGCAAGCTACCTAGGAGACTGGAAAAGCATGGAGAATTCCTGATGCTAGTTTAGTCTTAATAATGGGATTTTGGTTTCAATTTTGAGACTTTATTTCACTGTTATTAAAGTATATGCTTCAAATAAATGCATTATTCCATACATAAATCTTCTGCTAAAGATGATTTTGAATAAGCTAACAAGAAACACATCTCCTTCGTATGAACACAGTAATCTTTAAAACCAGAACTACGGGCAGTCTCTTGCATGCCCAGCACAGCTGAAGTAGTCCCAGCAGGACTGTTCTTACTGGAAAATTAAGCATGACCTGATCTGCTGTCTACCTGCAAGGCCACGAGCACATCAAGAGCCTGTTTGTCCCCAAAGTGGGACAGCTCCATCAGCTGTGGCCTCTGACTGCACTTTCAGGATGTGCCTGGGAATGGCTTGGCCTGAGATATCACCACAGAGCACAGGCCATTCAAACAACTTAAGAGGTTCGATTTTCAGTGCTTGGAAACATTTCCAATTGCATTTGCTCTCATAGATGGATCTGAAGTGTTCCTGCACTGAGCTGCATGATGTGGTTTAAGGGCCTAAAACCCAGGGTCTTGCACATATAATCTCCTCCAATACCTAACATAATCTGGGGAAGTTTCTTTGGCAGACAGTAGTACAGTGGATTAGACCCTGAACCACAAGTGTCTCCAGGGAATAGGTAGCACATTTTCAAGGCTCTCTTCTGACCTAGCCCAGTTAGTGGCAAAGATTCTGAAGGCTGATAGAGAGGCTGTGGTGCTGCCTCTGCTCCTCTGCTCACCCCCTCGGTGACTTCTGCCTGAACCAGCCATCAGGAAGCAGCATTCTCTGACTTTGACTCAGTGCCAGCTTCTGCAGCCTCCTTCCACCCTGGCAGTCCAGCTTTGCTCACTCTGTTGCAGCCTTACTGGTAAAGCAAGGAGGTTTATTTTGTTAAAGATTAATTTTGTTAATTTTTTTTTATTGTTACATTCTGAGTTGTCCCTCACTTCCTCCGGGAATTTCAAAACACCTGGTACAGCTGAATAACTTGGCTCCAAGACGCTCTGTTTTGTACTGATTTGTGTGATTAGGATATAAGTTGTGGTATCAGGCAGTGTTTCACTGAGGCCCAGAGACCTCTGTGAAAGGATAATTCTTTCAGTGCATGCAATCTATAATGCTGATGTGTGTGGATCCAAGCTCTCCTTGGCTGCTCTGTGTGGCTCCACAGACAGCCCAGGTTTATGACTGGTTTGTGTCACCAAGAGGCTACAAAGCATCCCAAGAGTGCCGGGGACTGTGGCCTGTTGATTCTATCATGTTTCTCAGTACCTGGGGGAGATCATTGTTCTTCAGACTGGAACGCTTTTTGTGATCTTGAGTCCTTTTGATTGCAAGCATAGGAGCCAGTACAGGAAAAGCATCTTTATGCCAAGTTATCCCACTCATCCAGCTGTTAAAAAGTCCCCAGAGGGAATGAGGGGGAAACCCAGATTTTGGTAAGCATAAACCTTTGTATTAGAGATGTATTAATAACTGATTTCCTGTCACCTTTTGACCAGTTCTGTGTTAACTTTCATTTGTTTTTTGACCCTAGGGATACCGTGCTCCTAGGCTTAACCAGCCTGGCTTATGTGGTCAGGTCTGGATAAGCCTCTGATCTTTGGAAAAGGGGCCTTACCCTGACTGACCCATTCTACTTTTTGATATTCATGGATGTCTGATCAACACCTTCTCAGAAGAAAATAATTTGGAAGCTACATGAAGCAACTTGCTCTGGTATTTTAGGAGACCAGCTTTAAAATGTATGATAAGCTTATATCAAATAAGCTATGAAAAAAAGAATGAATGTCCTTCCTCAAAGCAACTGAATGAATATTTTGCTGCAATCACCTGGCACTCTCTCCTTGTGTCCACACGGTGAGTAACAAAAATCTTGTTTAAATCTCTCCATTGTTCAAGGAGGCTGTTTTACAAGGACAACCAAGAACATTCTGAATCACATTAAACTCTTGACAATTGCTTTCTGGCTGCACATTAGTTAAATATACTCCCGAATCTTATATTTGAGCAGTCATGATTGTGACTGTATTTGCTTGATGTCATTCCTGTAAGATCCATAATGAAGAAGAAAGCTGTAATGACTGGCTCCAGCTAAGCAATATTTTTTTGGAAAAGTCTGAACCTTTGCTACTTGAGACTTAGGTCCTGAAGTGCATGCAAATGGAGGGAAGGCAGGGCTCAGAAGGAAGTCTGGCAAAAACTATACTAATGGTAAGGCCTCTCATATTAAAATGCTCTTTTTGCTGACTAAGTCACACATTTTCAAGGAAATAATCTAGGTAAGATCTGTAAAGCCCTGTTCCCTTCCTTGGTGGCAAATAAGACCTGGGTAGTACACTTCCTTTTTCCCAGCTCACAACCCTGACCACATCCCAGAGTTTGCTTGCTGAGATACGGAAGATGAGTCTCTCTGACTATCCTACTCAAAACAAAAACATATTTGGAAAAAGGATTCAGGACACTACAGTCCAATACAGAACACTTTGGGAACAACACCTCAGGCCATGAGGCAGTTCTCTGGTATAAATTTGTAAAAAATATAGATTTAAAGCTCCTGTGAGAGAAATTATGACCTGAACAGGAAACCAAAAGAGACCTTAACCCAGCTGGGGAGAAAGATTCAATTTGTTTGATGTTTTGGTGTCATCCTGACAATCACCAGGGCAATAATTAAGTCATTAGTGCTGTGGGTCTTTGGCATTAGTTTACCCTGCAGCAACATACTGCCCCCAGTGTGCTTGTTATGTTGATTTTACTGTGTGTCCTGGTGCAACCAATTGTTATGGATGTTTGTAGTGTTTACCTCAAACCACTGGAAAAAATTGAGTAGTTTACCATAATAAAGGGGTAGCGATGATTTCACTACAGTCTGTGTTTTAACAGTTGTCAAACATAATTATTAAAGGAAAACAATTGCTTATGCTGATCTCTCTGGACTTCTGCTCGACCCTGCTTCACAAACATATGGAAAAAGTAAGACATTTCTGAAAAAAATATTCAAATTGTGAATTTTATAAATACCACTTGCTGGGGAAAAAAAAAAAAAACCAAACCAAAACCCTCACTTGTCCAGCTGAACCAAACCCAGACTCAACCACACAGCAGTAGCTGGCCTCTGTTTCTGTCCAGGGGATGCTCACATGTTCCACCAGAGCCCCCGTGGACAGAGTTTCCCACCGGCTGCCTGCCCCAGGCTCCCCTCCAATTGCAGCAACTCTCCCTGTGGAGCAGCACTGGGGGAGTTGGGTGGAATTCAGGCCATATGAATGTAGCCCTGAGGCAATCAATAAAAGGCTACGTTACTTGGATCTCCACATCCAGAAGAGTTAATTGTGATCAGCTTCATTGAAGTAGGCAGGGTGTTTTACTATGGAAAGGTACCCTGGGATATGTACTGAACTCTGGCCACAGAAGGGTTGTGCTCCCCTAACTGAGAGCAGATTTGCTGTTCTGCTTGGAAAAAATCAACAGCAGAAGCAATAAACAAATGGAGCTATTATCTTTAAAATAAAGGAAGGATTTCCAGTTGGCTGGTTCTCCCGTATAAAAGTATTTATGGTGCACATTTTTGTATATGGATAAGAATATTAACATGCAAATAAATCAGTTCTCTGAAGAATGGTGGAAAAAAAACTTTGCTAATCATGTAATCATAAGTATTTTTTTGCTTTTATGTGGAAAAGACAACAAAAACATGGGATGGAAAGTGGTGGAGAAGGTGAACAGTCTAAAGAAATTAAACAGTTTTATATATTTCAATTCTATCTTAATATACAGCTCTCTGCTAATATGAAATCTGTATATCATGAGCTTTTTTAGAATATCCTGTACTAAGACTCTTAATCCTATTTTCAGCTGTGAGAGCCCTGATCTGGTTTTGGACTTGCTTGAGGCAGTAAAACTGCTATGGCTTTAGGTTAATATTGCCTTTGCTACAGCCCTCCAAATCTGTACTGGTAAATGTTGCTGTCACTTTTGGGGGGTGCCAAAGTGTACCCCCCAAAGACTCTACTAGCAGGAAGCTAAAGGCCACATCATCCTTGGGGTCACTCTGCTGTCAATGAGAAATCAGCTGAAAACAAGTGAGAGCTAGTTATAATCTCATTTTCAAATTAGTTCTTCAAATTCCTGGTTTATTCCAGCAAATAGGTTTCAGGAAAAAAAAAAAAAAACAGGGAGGAGAGTGAAACCCTTTACCAGTGAGAAGATGGATGGGCTAAATAAGGTCATGGTGCCTTTGTCATCTGGAGGTCTCCCCCGTATATCTTAATGTGCCTGGCGACATATTCCTCAAAGCTCTCTGTCCTTCTTACCCTGCTTGGAGCTTCTAAATTTGTTTCTTTGTTTCAAGGCAGTTAATTTCAGCCTTTCTTCTTAGCTGTGCTAACAGTTGATTCCATGGCATCCTCAAGTGTCTTAGAATCTTGAAGCACTGGGAAAGAAAAAATGGGCCTATTTTTACCCTTATTTTACATCAACCTTAGGCTAGCCACTTTGTGCCAGATGTAACTTTACCTGCTGCTGCTTTTTGACTGATCTGTATTTTGTGTAGCTGGCTTAGCTGTACTTGTGAGCCCTGTAAGTGGTTAGGAATATTAGCATACAGATAAAAACTGCATTTAACCTACCTTGAATTCCCTTCTCTGTGTGCTAGAGAAAATGAATCAAAGCTCTTCTTTCCAGGTCTCGTTGACTGGATGTGCATGTGATTCTTCTGTCATTCTCACTTCTTACTTTTTGGTTTCTATCTTGTTTTGCAAATGACATTTTGGTTGAGTTGCTGAGCTCTGGAATGCATAATTTTTATTTGCACATATATCTGGACATGTGCTCTGGACGTGGATCTGTTTTATGATATCTTTTACAGAATCACAGAACAGCTGAGTTTGGAAGGGACCTCTAGAGATGGTCTAGTCCAGCCTTCCTGCTCAGAGGACCATCAAGAAAAGCAGCTTGATCCAGGGCCATGTCTGTCAATATTTAAGTAGCTTCAAGAAAATACTTAAATATCTTCATGCTCTAAAACGTCTAGATAACTTGTGCCAGCATTTGACATCCTCCACAAAAAAAAAAACAAAAAAAAAAAAAAACAAAAAAAAACCAAAAACAACAAAAAAAAATTCCTCCTTATGTTAAATGGAATGTCCTATATTTTTAATTTGTGCTTGCTGTCTCTTGTTCTGTCACTGGATATGACAAAGCAGAGCCTGGTTTCATGCTCTTTACTCCCACCTATCAGGTATTTACACACATTGATCAGATTCCCCTGAGCCTTCTCATCTCCAGGCTGAACAGCCCCAGCTCTCTCAGCACCACCTCCTAGGTCAGATCTTTCAGTCCCTCATTCACCCTTGTAACCCACCACTGCACTTGCTTCAATTCTTTCTTGAAATAGGGAGGCTAAGATTGCACTTAATTTCAGATTATCTTAACACGTTATTTGAACAGTTGGATACCGCTCCAAAGACGTCCATAATTACCAGACGTGGACTCTTAAATATCGGCAAAGATTCCTTAGCAGACAACGTTGCCAGTTGATGAGCTAAACATAAAACAAGAAACCCCTTGGAAGGATATTTCAAAGTCATCATATAAACCACAAGCTGGTTTACTGCCTTGATTATTCATGTATGGAAGCCACAATGCCATTACAGAAAATACAAGTGCTTTTACATCAAAGATCCAAGCACAATGCAAGGGTTTGTTCCAAGTCCTGGGTGGCAAATAACTGGAGGTTTAAACCTACATACCACATTCCCATGTGAGTCTGTTCAACTTCAGTCCCTCCCCAAATGAGGCTAGTAGCAAAGTTCTCTTCCACATACTGTGAGGTTTGTAAAAAAGGACTGGAAAAACCAAGGTCTGCCCTATGAGGACAATAACTCTTAGGACAGTGATCATGAAGATAACATGGCTGATGACTGAAAGGAAAAGAGCAATTATGGAGTTAAATTAATCTCAGAGGAGAAGGAGCTTTCTCCATTGTCCTCTCCTATAGACTTAGATAGGTAAAGCTAAAAGAAAGATTCCCACCAGAATACTATCCTACCAGCTATGGAGATAATGAATTACCAGTTCCCCTAGCTGATATGATAGCCTCTAAAATAAAGTACACCTCTTACAGAGACCTCTTCCTGCAACAGACCCAAGATTCAGCAGCTCAGCCCACAGGCTCCTAAATGAACTTCCCAAATCCCAGCATTTGCCTGGGGTTGGTTTATTTGTAAACAAGGAAATAAGCAATACTTCATGCTCCCTTCCCAGGCCCCAGGAGTTCTGGTACATAACCTTCCACTGCTGTCACCCAAATATTTGTGTGACTGAATTTTATTAGCTGAAACATTTATGGCATTGCTGTGTTTTAGCATGAAAATGTAATGCTAATGTCAGATATTTTCCTCTTCCTACATATTCTGTGGACCCTTACTGGCAACTGCTCCCTCTTTAACTTTTTAGGAAAAGGCGATTTTACAGTCTCCTGTTTGTTCTGTTTGTTCATTGTCCAAATGTGCTTGAAGAACTCCACCATTTTGACTGAGTGCCAAATGTGATAACGAATCTTTGGCCTTCAAAGATCCCACACTTTGGAGATTCTGTAGCAACAAGTCCTTCTGAGCCCCTCACCCTCTTGCAAACTAATGACAAAAGTTTCATGGGCACAGACATCATATACTGATGTTGACACTTGCTGGTGACTAAAGAATAAATGACATGCAATGCCGTTGCCTTGATATCCTGTATTCTGACCAGATTTAGCTCATCTTCCTGCCTAATTTCCTTTGTCTTGTTTGTAGTTCTTTTTCTCCTTAATTGCTGCTCTAGCCTGTCTTTATAAATTGCATTCCCGCATGTTTACTCGTCAGGGGCACACAGTCACCATGTGACAGGACGTGTGTGCTCAAAACTGACAACGTGTGTGGATCAAAGCCAGCAAGGCAAAGAAAAAGCTTCATAAACAATGCTGTAAATAACATCTGGGCTGTCCAAATATGGAAGAACATGGTAGCTTTCCCTCTTTGTTGTTATTTTGTTTTGTCGTGGATATCTCCCTATAGACACAAACAAGTCTGAAGTCAATAATTATGGTACAGATTATTTTAAACTAATTCTCATCATCAAATGCACACAACAACATACTGCAGACGGAAAAACCAGACAAGGTGAAGTGAAACTTCAGGAAATGAATGAACCAGTGCTGGAGAACAAAGCCAGAAAAAAAAAAAACAAGCCAATTAAGAAACACATGGAAAATGATTAAAAGAATCTCAGTTTAAACATCCTCACCTCATCCCACTACAGAAGATATTGACACACAATTTTTTCAATTTATCTGAATGTCAGAAATTGGAATACAAACAAAGGAGGCCTGTCCAAACCCACAAAAGTGTGTAGTTCGGACAAAATCATTTCTGAGTCACAATAATGCTCCAACTTTCATTATATTTTACAAGTCAAAGTCAGATTGGATGCTGCTTTGCTGGGAATCCTGGCTGTGGGTGTTGAACCAAAGCTGCTGCTGTTGCTTTGGTAAATTGGATAAAGAGGTGGATGAGAAATTCATTGACCACAGCCCCCAGGTTGTTAGACCCTCTCTTTTTTCTGGAATCAGTGGAAAGAAATGTGATGTGTATATTAAGCTCATGTAGTGGGCAATGGGCATGTGGTAATACTATAGACTGGGAATGTTCATTCCTTCATTAATTCCATTTTTAGCTTTTTCTATTGGTGACTTTTCTTTGTACAGGGTCCAGCTCTATAGATCCTGCTTTTGGTTGGATACTCATAAAGGCAATGAAGCCAATTTAAGCCAAATAACTGCATAAATGAGTAAATGAGTTAGGATGCCTGCATCTGTGAATTCAAGAAGGCTTTAGTCTCCATTAAGTTTTCTGTGTGCCAAAACAAGCTAGATGATATTGAAATATGCTCTGGTTTTCAATATTGTCTCTTCAGAGAGGTAAATGGGTGACTCTTGGATTATGTTAGCTACAACTTAGGGTGGCAATAAAAAGACTAGAGGCTTTTCCTGTACCTTTAATTAATCTTCATGGTCTTATGTGAATGGGAAACATAATTAAAATTCTGTGTCTGAACATAAGATGTCATGCATATTCAGAACAGCATACTCTTCTTGATCTTGATTAAGTATACCATTATGTATTCATAGAAATTTAAACAAAATTACTGCTGAATCAAATAGAGCTGACAAAATTTCAAAGTTTCCAGGACAGTGCAAGTCACTTATTACTTGGGTCCATTGCATAGATGCAGAAGGAAATTCCAGCTGTCACACATTTCCGCCTACAGCTGCAATATTTTTTATATCAAAACTTCTTCAGTGCAGGCTGGTAACAAGCTGTGCACAAGAGCCCCACTGAGGCTGCTAAAAGCTCTGCATAGCCTGGGGACCTGATGCCCATCCCAGCTCAACATAGAACAGGGATTTATAGCACCTCAAACTGATACTGAAAAGGTTAACATTAGTGTTTTCTGCCATAATCTAATCCAAATCTCAGTGAACTGCAACAGAGGATGGTTTCAGACTAGGTCTCAATGAATGAATGCCCTCATCTTCTGTGAATCCAAGAAATGATTATGAGTCCAGCAAGGATAATCTGTGCTTCTAGGAATTTCTGATTTTTGAGCAGTTAATGAACGTGTTTGTAAATAATTCTCCAACCATTAAAAACAGCTGGCCTCTTTTTTCTGCAGGCTATCGATGCATTTTCAGGATGCCAAAAAGCACACAAATATGGACCTTAAACCACATGGTCAGTCTGGTCTAGGCTTCTTGAGCAGCCTTTTTAACATTGTCAAGACAAAAGTATGTGCCATTTAGACCATAGTCATGCTAATAAAAAGCAAGACACATGTACTATCCCCTTAAATCTGCAGGCAAACACTGTTCAAGATTTATTTCTACCATAGTACAGATGCTGACCCTTGTAAAGAACAGTTATATTAAAACCAGGCATAAGGGAGTAAGCGGGACATTTTAGAAGTGCACAAGGACAACCTGCTGTGCTCTTCACAGATAGTTAAAGATGTTAGAAGACTGTAAGATGGCTGTTCACAATTTCAGATGGATGCAGCTCGACACTTTCAGGAGCATTTGATGCTACTAGATGCTGACTAGGATGAGAAATATGTGTATTATGTACCATTTATTTAGAAGCATCTGGATAGAGAAGGTATTTATTACCAAAATGACTCCATAATGTGGATTGTTCTGTCACACCACCTACATAGATGTATGGTGAATTTATACACCAAAGCCTGCAGCACTTCCTGAAGCTTTCCCATTCTGTTGTGAACATTTTGCTTTCTTTTCCATTCTGAACAGAGTAAAACAGCTCTCAATTAAACAACAATTTGCATGAATCTTCAAAGTGAAGCAGAGTCAGGGAGAAATGCCACACAGCACCTTGTGAAAAATGCAGATGAGAACCTGCATGCTAAGGAGGACATAACAGTCCTGTCATTTGAAGCCTTATGGTAGCTTTCCAACCATGAGCTGTACCAGGACCTCCTGGCAGAGCACTGAGAGAAACCTGTGAGCAGCCAAAGCTGACAGATTTTTCTCCAGCCTCCTGACAACTTCCAGTGCTCTCTGGGGTGCTGCTCTGTGGCCCCAAAAAGCCCATCTCTGCCAAGGGCCGGAGCTTGGCCAGCACAGATGCCAGAGCAAGAAGTGTAGCACTCAGGAGGCAGCTTCAGGGCTGCCTGTCAAAGCCTGCACAAAGAAATCACTTCTGGGGAGAGATTTTGGCACCACAGCTCTCCAGCAGGACTCCAGCAGGTGTAGAGGACTTAGAAGAAGATGCATGTAGGACTGGCGTGGGGAGACAACTCGGTGTTGGGGTTTAGCATTCAGACACCGCATTTGCACTTTTTTACTGAATTTATTTTATCCATCTTATGGTGTATAAAGAAGATCTGTCAAAAAGGAGAGGAGTTTCCAAGGAGAATTGCAAAGGACATGGCTGTGTTTGGGAACCATCAGATGTAAAAGGCTCATCCCCAGGCTTTCTTCATGTCAGTGACACAATTTTAGTAAGGGGAACTTGTCTTCCTCCCCCAGCTTCTAACTGATCATGGAGGAGCTATGATACTTCACAGGGCAGGAACAGTGATCAAACTCACCTTAAACATTAACTTAAAAGTAATTATTATTGGCTTCACATAAAGAGAAATGCTACAATCAGAGTAATTTTATTTCTTTTTAAACTGAGAAACAGTAAATTTCCGGTGTTGATAGGAAAGTGCTGATGAATAAAAATGATAAAATCTTTTTTTGCAAGACTTTTGTTACTGGCAGCCTGACGTTGGTACATATCTTAATCAAGGCATCATTCTGTGTTTCTTCTTTCATCCTTGAGCCAAAATGACATGGCCCTGGAAAAAAACAACGCAGACAAAACAGGAGGGCACCATTCCTGTTTTGTTTGGTGACTCCATGGGTGCTTCCCTACATGAGAAGAGATGTCTTTTATTGAAGATTCATATAAGAAAAACTATAAAGGAGTGTGTATGAGAGATATATCTATTCTTCAGTAAAAAACCAGAAAATTTCACAAAATATTTTGTCCCCAAAAGAGAATTTTAAAATTGTGCTTGCTAATCTTGCTGTCTCGTTTCAGTTTCCTTTTTGGAGGAAAGCCAATGGGAAGCTTGTGACAGGATAGTTATCCCCATGAAATACTGATTTCCTTAGAACTGTTGATTTAGCTTATGAGCCTAACTATCAGACAAAAGTGGCATCTGTATGCAGGCCAAAATGTCTGCAAAGTTCTTTAGATTTGTTCTAGTCTTTGATATCAGTGTTTTGAAGACACATTAATTTACCTACACTACAAGGGGAGAATTTCATTTGTATTAAGTAGATTAGTCCCCATTTTCTCTACGGAAATGTCCAGAAAACTTATAGAGGCAGGGTCCTTCAGGCATCTGTTTTTCAGCTTTCTTACGCAGCACGTGCAGACAATCTCCACAAGAACAAGTGAGGAGAAGACACATTTTCTAAAGTAGCCATTTCGCTGCTAATCTCCAAATAATTTTTTCTCCATAATTTATCTGGTGATGCAGCAGGTATAAAGCACGTAGCTTGGGTGAGAGCTGTTTAGACTGAGTCTCAGGTAAGTGAGAGAAGACTTTTTGTTCAGAAGTGTATGACTCCCTTGCACTGCAATCACAAAATCCAGTCCTGGCAGTGTGGGAATTCCTGGCCCCTGATTTTGGTTATGGCTTTTTGTTGGTTTGTTGTTTTTTTGGGTTTTTTTTTTTCCTGAACACCTATACAAAGATATGTATTACAATAAGGAGAATACTGTTTTCCTTAAAAACCACAACATGCAAGCACTCTTTTTCTCTCTCCTCACCGTAGGTTTGCTGCTGTAGACTCTTTCCCCATCCCCATCCTGCCTGGTTTCCTGCTACGTGTTTAAAGAAACAGAATATATATCCTCATAAAATTAATATCAAGTCATTCCTTCAGAAGAAAGAACATCACCACTTGAGTTAGCACGAAATATTTCCTTTTCCAACCAGAGGCCTGACTGAGACAGAGACGTCTGACTTGGGATTCAGTGTTATCCAAGCAGATGTAGTTTTGACTTTAGGATGCTAAAAATAAGCTGGTGATAACCGGATAACTGCTTATTTTGAAACAATTATTTCCTTGGATACAGAGAGACACAGTGTGTGTTCTTCTAACATCTGCACTTTTTCTTATTTGAGAGTACACGAAAACAGGAAAATAGTATAAAAGACCCAAAGCGGAATTTTTGTTGCATCACAATTCTGCCAATGAACTTCCACTAGAAAGAAATCGACAGTTTAATTGTGTTTCTTAGGCATGTAATATACAATTCATTATTGTGTTATGCATCCTATGATTGTGAGATACTCTTTACTGCTCATTGTTATATCAGGCAACATTTCTCTCCTGCATACATCTGGTTTTATGTAGTTCCTAGCAATGGAACAAAAACAGAGCACATGCTTTGTGGCATCTCTTCACAGCTGAGTTTCCTTTGCTTGCTTTTTAGAGGGTACTTAGCATTTGCTTGGAACTTGATAGTTTTGAAGCAAGTCCTTATTTACAAGTGATGACATTAAAGATGAATAACACAAAGAGAATCAGTTCAGCAATATAATTTTGAAGTCAATCAAGAAACTCTCAGTAATTAATAGATACTTCATTTTAATCTCTTGCAACAGATGCATGTGCTTCTTTTGGCAGTTAACTGCTTTCAGGCACTAATTTGACACCATATGGGTGTCAGATTTCTGATCTCAACAACTGCTTAATTAATTGATGTTTTTATCTTTGAATGGGTTGTGTCTGCTCAGATCAAAAACCTAAGTATGCTATAAAATTGTAAATAGAGAGAGCTTTCCTTAGAGACTAATGCAGTATAACACTTAAAATTGGGATATGTTATGTTTATGATTGATTTCACTTGGATATCATGTTGCTATAAGTGTGAGAAAGAGAGAGGAGCCAGAAACCAAAGACAGTGCTGGAGAGCACGTAAGTAAAGTATTGCTAACCCCAAAGTCATTAATCACTCTCCCTAATAAAAGCAACTAAACAAAAGCAAAACCCAGAGATTATCCTGAAAATGGCAGAAACAGATAAACAGAAACACCAGATTTTAGTTTTTTCTCTAGTTCATTTCAACAAATGAAGCTTAGCCTGGCATTTAGGGAAACTCAGAATGTAAGGAAGGTGAACAGGCATAGTAGAGGTGCTAGGCACCATTTATTCTCTATTTCTTAATACACAGGAGGATACATTATTTGAAATGTTGAGGCATAGTATTTAAAATAAAAGGAAGCAAGTAATTATTTTACTCAAAGCATAATTAACTCACTGTCACAGGATGTCATGGAAGCCAAGAGATATAAATGGATTCAAAATGGTAATAAAGAATTTTATAAAGAATAGGTCCATTGATGAGCATCAAAAACAATAGCCCAGATGCAGCCTCTGACTCAAAAATTCTCTGAACTCTTGATTGTTGGCCTTATGCAAAGAAGGGTCATTCTCTCTCCTTTGCTTAGCCAACCTCAGCTGGCTAGTGAGCTAGATGGATTTGGCTAGACCCATCATGGTCTTTTCATTTTAAAAAGGAAATAATAAAAAAGCAAATTTTTGCAAAAATTCCATATATATCACCTCTGTCAGTTGTGTCCTACAACAATCACAATAGGACAAAGGAAAGCAGAGGGGTCTGGAGTGGGGAGGGAGTCTTGCTGGGAAAAAGACTTTCATTTTACACAAACTCCACGTTTACAACAAAGAAATATGAATTCCATCAGGAGAACCAGAAGAACTATGCCTTGGACCCTGATCAAGAATTATTACACATATTTTTTAAAATGTTACATTCTTCCTTAAAAAGGAAAAAAAGTGAATTGTAACTGAAAAAAATAAAAATACGATGTTATTTCTTGTAGCTATATCAGAAAGAGAATTCCCTGTTTCTGTGAGGAACAGCGAGATTTCTTCTAAGTCAAACATGTTTCTTGTACCACAGTCTGAGGACAATAAAATTTAAGCTTTCAAGTATGGTTTTAGTTCCAGTTTGAAGGGGATTTTCTGGATTCAGAGTCTGAGTTCTTGGTTGATCTCCATCAAAAATTTCAAGCCAATCCTCAGGATCACCTTCCCTCCCATTCCTGCCCATGAATGTCCATCTCCACTCACCAGCTGTGAGTCCACTCCATGAACCTGCAGGCTGCACTGCAGCCATGGTTAGCTAACAGCCAGTAACATCTTGAGTTTAGCAGCCCTATCCTGCTGACTATAAACTCAGTCTTGCTCTTTGCCAACAGCTCCTTCCCGCAGTGGAAAGCATCCCACACCATTCCGCTACTGTAATTTCTCCACTGGCTGGAATTCATGAGCTTCCAGAGGCATGCCATTGCCAGAGGATGGGCTTTGCCTGAAGTAGGTAAAGCCCTGTAGTGCTGCTGGAAGGACTCACAATACTCTCAGTGTATCCTGAAGGTCAGGTCAGGAGTGACAGAGCCCCACAGAACAGCATGGAGATCGTCAGCTCACATCCTCGGACAGAGAAAAGGAGTGGTGCCACCGAGCATGTGTAGTTTTCAGCTTCTCTTTTCCTGGAGATATGGTGTAGAAAAACAGAAAAAAACTTTCTAAATGAAAATTAATAACTCAAATGTAACTTTCCTTATAGAGTATCACCAGAATTTTGTGGGACAAAGGCGTCTGTTAGGTCCTTAGTATGACCATTCAGGCTCCTTAGTACGACCTCCTTTATGACCTAACACATTAGAAAATATTGCCTAAACTTTAGGCTCAAACAATCAAGTGATCATTACCACACAGGGAGTAGTATGAAATATAAAAATTTATTTGGGTTTGCGAGAAAAAGGAACATCCGAATTAAATGCCAATTACTGTCATATACTCATTTACTCCAAATTATGCATGACTGATATTTGGTGAAGTCTGAACTCTTCAGGTTTGTGGTTTCATCTATATTAGCTATCAGTAATGCAAAAAAAAAAAAAAAAAAAAAGCAGAAGTCTTACTTTCTTAAAGTAAGACTTTCTTACTGACACTTGCCAGTGAGAACCGTAGTCTGGCTGGAAGAAGTCATGATTCACAGTTATTGGAAAGCACTAGAAATGCACTTGTATCTTCCTCTACCTACTCTTTCTCCTGGAAGAAGGCTTCTTATATGGTTCTTACCAAGTCAAACGGCAGTAACTGGTCAGGTGCAGACTGTTGGTGGTAGTCATGCAAGCTGTAACTGGAAATCTAAAAACACACCACCAAAACCTAATAGCGAAACTGTGGCCTCAGACAAGTGATGAAGCAGAAAGGGTGGGTGTGAGTTTCTAATGCAGGCTGCCTGCTAACATCAATCCATTTCCTGCTCACATCAATCCATTTCCTGCTCACCTTACTCACATGAGAAGCACTACTGAGAACAACTAAATCAGTTGTGTAAGCAAAACAGCTTTTGGGTCTCCTGCTTCTCTGCAGAGATCTTCTAAACTGAAAGAAGCCGGCTGCTGATTTTGTGTGCAAATGTGCTTTCTACCTTACAGCATCTTATTCCTGTTTTCAGAAGTTCCTTCCCCTTCATGCAGCTTTCCCCATCTCACTCTCTCTTTTACCTCTCTGCTGAGCACAAGTGGAACAGCGACTTCTGGCCCCAAACTAAGCAATGTCCTGCAAAACAGGTTCAGTTGTAAGCAACTGAACATGATACAAATACTTAAAGGTGAAAAATAGGATTCAGATCAGCGAGAGTAGACATATATTGCAATGACTACACAGGAAGCATTAGTACACAGATCCAGCAAACACAGATGACTGATTGCATTTGGCCTTTTGCTTGGACTTGTTCCAGACATACAGCTACACACATTCTGCTCAGTATCTCAGTATGGAATCTTAAAAAGGTGCTGCAGAAATTGCAGAATTGGTGTCCAGTCTGATGCAATCTCTTCTAATCATTTTCCCACAGCCGTACATTGCAGTTCGTGTTTCCTGAGTCCCATGATCACGTCTCTCCTTCCCTTCCCCTTTTATCTTCATCTTGCTCCCCCTCACTTCCTTTTCCCATCTAAATCTTCTGCACCATTACCCTATCCCACTCTTCTCCCAGACGCATATTCATCGGCGGGTGTAAATCAGCATTGGTACATCGATGTCAATGGAAACGATGTCAGCTAAAAATCTGGCTGACACCTCTTGTTTGAAATGCAGAAATTCAGTCTTGCACCCCTGCCTCCCGTTGTGACCGCTTTGCCCGTGTGCTGGAAGCCGGTGCTTGGCACAGCCCCTCCTTGCCACCTCACCCCGTTAAAGCATGAACCATTCACAGGGCGATCCCTGATGGCAGGTAAGGAGCTGTGGCAAGAAGGATTGACATCCCCACAAGAACAACTCGGTGTTGCTGTAACGCTGCTGCTAAGGACAGCGGGGACTCAGGCTGCTGCTCTGCAGCGGCAGGGTGGCGACATCAGGCACTTTAAACTCTCACCTCTGCTCAGCAAGCTCCCAGGATTGCTGATAGTGTTCCCATGATTTTCCAAGTCCCTGGCAGCTCACACGCCTGCGCATCAAGCACTGATTGCAGGCTGGCAGTCTTGTCATGCTAAGAAAATCATGGCTCAGGTCCAAGCTACAGTGTTTTTCTTTCTGTGGGATGATCAAAGGGCTCTAAACAAAGGCACGGAGAAGGTCTCCCAAACAAGTTTCTGCAGTGATCGCTCTGAGGTTGCAGACAGTGGGCAAAGTGCAGTAAAGTCAGTGAAAGTGAGAAAGGACTGGCAGGGAGCACGGCCATTTCAGCTGACCGAGAAGCCAGTGAGCTAATGCAGAGGTGATTTAGTTACGTGTAACTGGCCCCCTCTAATTTCTGATTAACTCAGTGAGACGCCTCATCAAGAGAATTCGAGCTAGCCTGTTTCATTCCGATCTTTTTGTGCTTTTACCTTGTGACACTATTGTTCCAGTCTGCAGTCCCGGAGAGATAGCACTCGCTCCATCCACCCCCCACCCCCGCGGCCATTGTAAGAAGAGTGGTGGATCCAAGGGTGTTGGAAAAGCCTGCGGCATTGTTTTGCTGTCATGCAAACCTGGCTGCATTATCATTATTATCATAGACTGACATCTTTCATTGCCTTTTCTGTTTTCCAAGACAAAAGAGCCAGCTGAGACTGGAACAAAGGAGAATACAGGGAAAAGGAGAGAATATGTCAAGCAAGAATAGTTTGGAAAGGGCCAAAAGTAGAAAAGGAAGTCTAATTCTAGCCTCATCCAGGGGAAAAAAAGTTTTTTTTTGAGAAATGTAAACAAATCAGGAAATCCTGGCACTTACTCCAGTTCCGATTTGGCGAAACACACCAGCCCTTTCCCTATGTATGAGCTGCTGTTTGTGAATGAAATCCAGATTAGGTTATTCATTGAGCCCTGCCAGTCTCACAGTTTCCAGGTTTCCTTTTGCTTATGGCATAGCTTAAACCTTAAAATAATAATAATAAAAAAAACATATGCATGTTATTAACTCTCCATATTCAAATGGAAATACAATGCTATCATAAATCTCTATTTTTTTTTTCCTAATGTAAATTCCTCTCTTCAGCATGAAGCTGCAGGAAAGCCATTGTATCTGCACAATCTAAACTTGAAAGGGAATTTTTGTTAAACTAGTTATGATAGGGGAAACATGTTTTTCACTGAGTTGAAAGATTAAAGTTGGCCATAAAAAGGGGTGGAGGGGCTGGAGAAGGATTATTGGTTGCTCAACTAGTGATTAGATACAGGACTTCAAGGACAAATTAAGGAGCACAAAAAGAAAGATTTCTAAAGATAAGTGAAACCAGTTCCAATAATATCAAATAAAAGATGCCTTGTTTATCACGGTTTTTAATCTCTCCCAGTTCTATTCTACCTCTATTAGTCTAATTAGACAAAGAGAGTGTAAACCCCAGAAGAGAAAACCAATCTTTTGTAGACCTTGAAGTCTGCCCAGCGTATCTGTCTCCCAACTTGCCCTCCTTTTGCCTGTCTCCCAGCGTGGGTAATTTCCCTCTCTCTTGTGATTCCAGCTTAAACGCCTTCTTTGTAACATTTTTTTCTCCTCTTGATTTTGTTTTTGATTCCTTACAGAAATAGGTCTCTGGTTGCCAAAATTCCCTTTTTCCTGATTCAGAACAGTTTCTGGCTCATTAACGCTGTCTGTTTAGGGCAGGGAGGGGGAGCAGGGAGAAGAAAGGGGACTGAATGTGGTTGTTCTTATGTCAGACAGGGTTTATCTGTGCTGCAGTAGGGGACTTTTGGGAGCTAAACTGAAGTATACCTCAGAAACCATAAAAATAAAGGGCATAAATGGCGAAACCAGGGTACCTTGCCCATGGAGACATGAAGAAAAGCAGTTTCATGAATGCCAAGTGGTAGCAATGATGAGCTCTCAGTTGTCAGCACAATGAATTGCAAGGAGTCAGGGAAAAAAATCACCTCTACCCCAACTGATTTGGGACTTATGGGTGGCTTTAGCTGAGGGCTGAGGAAGCCAGGAGCAATTTCAACCATGCCCAACCTGAGGTGGGCATGCACGGAAAGACGCAATTGAGATGTTGCTTCTGTGGCTTGCAAGCTCTCAGTCAATTCCTTGTGAAATCCAAATGTCAGAGGAGCTGCTTGAATGGCTGAAGACCTGGAGCAGTTCTTGTGTCCAGCAAGAGCCTTGATTGCATATTTAATTCTTTCATGAACAAGAGAAAGGCATTATTTGCGCAGTCATCTTTTCTCCACAAAAATGATTGCATCTTCCACCAGATAATCAATGACTGTGAGCCATCCTGAGCTAAAATCACAGTGAAAGCACTGTATCTTCAGGTTTCTGTGATATTACCATAGTGTCATGAGCGTCTTTTCCTTGTGGAAGCTGGACTTTACTGGGATTTATATGGTGTTGAAACTGAAGTCACAGTGTTTGATTTTGTCTTCTTCTTTTTTCAGGTAGATGTATTTTTTTTAGTGATAACAGCTAGAGCTCCATTTAAAAGTGACATGGGCCTAAAATAAATTTCTTCAAAGTTTCTCGAATTTTACTTTTCTGACAAGTTTTTTCAAATACTTACATTTTCTTAGCATAAATATTTCTGTTGCCAAAATCTGGAATATATTGCTTCGCATTCAAATTTCCCTAAATTAAAAAAAAAACAAATAAACAGCTATAAAGTGGTTGGTGTTTTATGTTCCCCCATTGGTTTAAACATGTTTCATTTCTTCATTTGAAGACTGACTACTGTTCAGAAGTCAGCACAAATTGGGGTTAGAGGTGCTGCATCAGACACAGTCCTCCAGGCTGTGAGAAGCTGGTCACAAAATGGTTTCACAAAAACCTGGTCCCACAAAGGCTGCAGCTGAAGGTGTGCTCTTCCTTCTTCTCTGAAGAGTGCTGCAACTGGGAGGTGGGAAGGAGCAGGTGAAGGTGGGCTGAGACCAGGGAGGGCTCATTGCATGCCATCATGCTGCTGCCTGGAGTTCCCAGCTGATCTCCTGACTCCCAGCCATGCAAGCCATCGGCACTGCCAGTTAGATAAAGGAGAGCTTATTTAGGGTTATCATTTCGGGGACTGTTTCTTGTAGGATTACTCAGTAGAGGTAGGTGCCCAACTTCTTTCACATTAGTAGAAGGTTTTCATTACCTGCAGAGGCAGTAGCTGTGAGTCAGCTGTCCTGAGCACAACACTGTAAATGCATATTTACATCCAACACAGACATTTGTAGAAACTGTAAAAATGGATAAAAAAATGCACCTTTTTTTTTGTTTATCTTTACTGCTGTCAGGGCTATAAAAACTAATTTTTTCTTCACGCCAGGGCACAATCAATCATGAATAAAATGGTCTGGAAAGAAATTACCTTGCAGACCCATCTCTGAATGCTTTCTGTTGGTCTGGGGAAAAAAAAAAATTAAAAAACTCCAGTACATGTGTCTGAGCACTCAGAGGAGAGCTTGTAAAAGCTGTAGATGGTACATCTCTGTTACCCTGTCAAGGGAAAACTGCAGCAGCAGTGCTATTAATGTCAGGCTGTTTCTGTAGCCTGCATAGTGCTGTATCCTCCAGCACAGAAAAGAAGGGAAACAGGTGCTCCATCTCCTCAGCATCTGGTTTGGATGACCACAATACTCCAAACACCTGCACTCTGCAGTCCCGCCAAGCCTTGCCTGCTCTTGTATTAAGCAGAACTATCTGCCTATAGCAATAAAAAAATGTTGTTTATCAGTTGCACCAGAGGAACACAGGTTGTGAGGAAGGGACAGAACACACAAACCTAGGGGGAGAAAAAAACTAATAGGAGAGAAAATCTGTTCTGTAGATTGAAGGCTTTTGACGATTAAAGGTTGGGAGGAGTTGGTTTTGGGTTTTTTTACAGAGCCTGGAAAAGGAACACCAGCTTTTTGGCAGGTTTCCCTGTCTGAACAGATAGTTGGCACTTGTGTTAAGAGGGTGATACCTTTTTAGTATCAGGTATCAGGTTTTAGAGCTTGAAGAGGAACTGCAGTTTCACATTTTAATACAGAATTGTTTTTACAGACTGTGCTGGGTTTTATCTCTCTAGCTCTGACTATAAACATGATGATTCACATCTTACTAAGAAAGGATTTAAGGCTATTTAGGATTTAAACTGAAACTTTGCCCAGAACCTTAGATACTGAAGTTTATTCTATTTTAGGTTTCTCCTTCAGGGCTTGCAAAGCCATCTCCCTGGATGAGAAACAACCAAGACGTTCCGAAAACCAGGTCAGGGCAGCACATTTCAGAGGATGCTGCAGCATGAGCCGTCCCAGTGAAGTCACTGGTATCACTTATGTCCTTAAAACCACGCACAGATTTTAGGACATTTTTTGCTTCCAAAGAAAACAAATTATTTGTTTCCAAAGAAAAGAATTGCTGCTTACGATCAGTCTAGATACCTGTAACAGTCTTATTTCCTGCCCTTGAGAAAGGTGCTCGATTTAGGGGTATTTTCCTTTTCCCTCCGTGCAAAGCCGGGATGGCAGCGTGTAGCTACCTCCTAGGTGGGTGTTTTTTTTTAGTGGGAGGCTTATTTCCAGCACTTATTTCCAGCACTTGGAGGACGAGAGGGAGAAGCCCTCCCGGCAGAGGCAGGCCGCGCTGCCGCGGCGGGGACGGCCCTGGGCCCGGCGCGGCCCGGTGCCTTGGCCGTGAGCCCCAACTAGCGACGGCCCGAGGAACGGCAGCGCCCGGCGGCGGGGGCCTTTGGGTTTAAAACCCGTGCTTTGGCCCCTTGGGCGCTGCCCTGAAATTGTCCCTGGCATTGGACAGTGTTCCACCTAAGCCAACCTCGTGCTGCGCTGCGAGCACAGCAGTGAGGCCGGCTGGGAGCGAGTTCTGCGCCTCTGCTCCGCGCTGGGGACACCCGAGTGCTGACCCTGCTCAGGAACCCCACGTAAGAAGGACGCAGACCTGCAAGAGGAGGTCCAGAGGAGAGATGCAAGATGATCACAGGGCTGGAGCACCTCTCCTCTAAAGATGGGATGAGAGAGCTGGGTTTGTTCAGCCGGGAGAAGAGAAGGCTCTGGGAAGACCTTAGAGTGCCTTCCATACTTAAAGGGGGCTTATGAGAAAGTTAGGGACAGACTTTTTGGCAGGCTCTGCAGGGATAGGACAAGGTATAATGGTTAAACTGGAAGGGAATCAATTTAGACTAGACGTTAGGAAGAATTATTTTTACAATGAGGATGGTTGAACATAGGAACAGGTTGCCCAGAGAGGTGGTGGATGCACTATCCACGGGAACATTCAAGCTGCAGATGACCCTGCTCACTTTGATTAGATCACCTTAAAATAATCCTCCTAGCCCAAACTACTCTATGAGTCTATGAAGATTCACTCCTTTTCTATCATCTTTTTGAAAAATGTTTCAGGATGAGAGAGAAGTTGACACCTGAGAAATATGGCTTTGCTGAGAAAAACATCTCCTCTCACTGTCATTAGGAGTACTTTACTGACAGGAAATTCTTTTGTGGAGGTTTGGACATGACGATATAAACAGGTAAAGAAAATCTGACAGTGCTTATGCAAAAAGTGGAGTGCTTAAGTACTCAGCTCAAGAACATAAAGGGACACCTGCAGGACAACATATGGAGCACTGGATTTTGTTAGATAACAGCTCTTTTTCTTTTTCTCCACGATGTTCCATCTAACTTTCCAATTTACTACATCTCACACATAAATGCCAGCATTTAAGATCCACAGCAATGGTGGAATCATGGGGACATAAAGTTGAAACAGACTGAAACACAGAGTGGGAAAATGAGAATAGACAGGAAGTATCATTTACTAGTCAAAGGGTTGATATATATATACATATATATATATATATATATATATATATATATATATGTATAGCACGTGCACTCACCCACTTCTGTGCTCCATGGATAAGATTAAAGAGAAAAACGCGTGCTCAGAGAAATTCGTTGTTGCTACACTAGTGAAACTACATGAGAAAGAAAGTAAGAAAGTACTTGCATATCCTTGGGCCTTTTTTTTTTTTTTCCTGTCTAAGCAGATGCATCTTCTCAGGTTTACTCTGTTTTTACAGAAACCACTATGACTAATTGCATATTTGGACAAAGAATTGGGAATCTTATTTCCAGCGCATGAAGCATGGTGATTAGCCATCACTGAATTCAGTTCCAAACCTGAATAAGCAATGCACTTGTTGGCCCCTTTGTAAAAATTATGAAACTGAAGGTTAAGAATATCCATATACTGTACATGGAGAGGAAGATATAAAAAGATACATATTTAACCGGTAGGAGCTCATATTTTAAGATTGGCAGTTTGAAGACTGCTCATAATAACAAAAATGTGATTGGAGGCTTCTAAATCTGTGGCATCATTTTTTAAATTGGTTAAAGGATGCAGTTGCACTCAAAAAAGTAGCTAAACAAACTTCTGATCCCTAGGGATTGAGCACACTGACTATCACTTGTGCAGCCAGGAAAATCCAGTTCCTAGCAATGACCACTTTTTCCTGGTAATAATTAAATAGGTTCCACAAGATCATTTGAGAAGTGGTTTGTTTAAATATCATTTATTTGAAGGCCATTAAGTCTCTCGAGTTCAAGGGTAGCAAGGGAGATAATGTCACAGCAATGATATCACATCTCTATTTTATGACACCAACTGTGCCATAAATCTTACTTTGTACATGATTTAGGTGTGGGGAAAAGCTGTTTTATTAATCCATCTTATCCTTCACCTCCTATCAAGGCAGTTCACATTAAGAAAGGAGGTTGGGAGGGTAAGGAAGTTAGGATGTTTGCCATAAGCTGTCTCTGTCAGGTACAGTCACTGCACAGTGAGATCTTTTCTGCAGAGTGAACTTTCTTGTCACAGTGCCATTATGCCACACAAAGTTCTTCATGATTATTAATTTGCTCCATATCCTGCCATTCATACACAGGCATCAATGCCTTTGAAATCACTGAGTCAATGGGAGACTTGTCTGACAAAGAATTACAGGATTACATCCTCAAATTGTTGAAGTTTCATGTGCGTAAGAACAGAATTTCCTTTGCGATGAAGAAAAAAACCCCTTGTAAGGTTAAAAAGTGAATCTGATTTTCATATTTTTCTGAGTCTGTAGTTCTTGCATTGGGTCTCATTTTCGGAAACACAGACTTGGAAGTGGCCCAAAACCTTTTCAGCACCTCATCATTATTAACTCAGCATTTCTGTGTGAATGTAATTTTTCCAGACCTCACTGACTAGACAGGCAGACAAAGCTTAATCAGTTGGGGCATGCTTGCCACATCTACTGTAGCAAAGGAAGAAAAGTGGGGGAGATTTAAAATTGGGCACCAATACATAAAGTTGCTAAAATGAATCCACTCACACTACCAGGGCAGTATTAAAATTATGCCTGATAGGATAATTATAGGAAGCAGCACTGAAACTAAGACCTTTAGAAGCAATGGGATTTATCACATTTGGATTTACCAGGAACCGCGTGGCCTGAGACAGATGTTATGCATGAGACTGATATTCATCTAAATAGATGGTTTGCCGTGGGTTTACTTAGCTTGCCAGAATTTTGCTGTGTTTATAGTTCCTCTGTGGTGGCCATATAATTTCTGACCAGAGCATCACATGCAGTCAACTTTAATCCACAAAAAGAAATCTCCACCACCAGCTACCCATTTCTGCCACACAGACTCAGATAGGCAGAAATCAGCATCAGTTTCTTTTTCACCTTAAAGTTTTGCTCACAATATTGAGCACACGGGGGTTTGACAACTTAGGAAACTCAATATTTCAGAGACTGTGGCCTGCAACTCTCTCTGTTCCCACCAGTTCACTGTAGCTACCAGGCCTTACATCCTGTCCTGGGAATTAAGTATTTGGAAGTGAGAGGGGAGAGGGACCAGCAGCTGGTGAAAAACCTGACAGCTCCCTTTTAATACTTACACTTCTTTTTGCAACTCTTCCTATCCAGATTTCCATTTGTTTAAAATTGTCTTTATCTGAGAACAAAGCAATGCTTCTGAGTGTGTCCTCTGAGTTATAATCCAGCTTTGGCAAGGACATACTTTCTCCCAGGGAAACAACCACTGGCCCAGCCCAGGTCTTGTACCTGATAGGTAGCCACAGGCTTGCCCATGAGTAGGTGTGAACACACACTGTCTGGATTCAGCCAGTGAACTTTGTTCAGGGACTACTGTTTAACACTTCCAGGCATGTTTTTTTGTACCACAGGCTCATCACCAGCTGCCAGAAGAGAGCTGCTGGAGGAAGCTGCTGAGCTGCCATCCTGCCCCAAACCACCACTCACACCCTGGGCTGTCCCCTGCCTTCTCTTGGCTCAAGCATTTGGGGGCAACGTAGTTCAGGGAGCCAGAACATGTTGTTGTTGTTGATCTGGCCCACTCTGTTGAACTGACCCACTGGCTTTACTAACTCAGTTTTTCTGGTCAACTCAGCTCTCTGCTCTGGTCCCATGAAAGCCTCCAGGGAGCAGAGACTATTGAGTGGGAAGGAGTGACTTGGGCGTACACACAACCAGTGTTAACTAAATTTGTTAGCTATAGAGCGGTCTCAAAGGATGGGGAGGCGAGATGAAAGAAAAGAAAGACTATTTCCAAGAAATCCAGTTCCAAGGAATCAGTGTGTCATTGGTTCGCCCTTCGTGAATTAGAGAATTCACGTGGGAGACAGCAGTGGTGAACAAGTGCTTCTCTTGTGTGTAAAGTTTCAAGCAAAGCTGACGCCTTAACAGACATCAGAACCCAACCACAAGACACAATTCCTCGCAGACCAGGCTGCATTGGCTCTGCTGTTCACAAACCTACTCATTTCTTTTTACTCCTTGATAAGATCTGGTGGTTCACTGCTGTCTAACCTCTGTGCAGTAGATGAGTGAAAAAGAGCCAGGTGATCAGAGTATTTTCTGCTCTTGCGTAACTCCTGCAGAGGTGTCAGGACTGGTAAGCCTACTGATCAGGCTGCACCCCTGCAGTTTAGGAAAGGTCCTGATAGGCTTTGTTTTCACCTATTTCCAATCTGTCCGTATCAGATATATGTCATGCTAGTTCCTCTGCTTCATTTTGAAAACAAAATGAGATCTTTATGAGAGGAAAATCATGAAAGAAGGAAACAATCAATATTATGCAAGGTTTCCCTGGGCATGATATTTGGTCAGATCTAATGAAAATGACCATTTTTTCACCAGTTATTGTGGGAAACAGTTCCGCAAGGAACTGTGCATCCTACTGTAAAGAGATTTTCCTGCAAATTTCTTCCCTTTTTTGATATATATATCTGTACTACATAAAGGTCTCAATTGCTAGAAAGGGCCTTCTTTTTAAAAATACACTTAACACTTCCTATCTGAATCTTCTCTCATAAATTAATCCCTTCAAGTGACACATCCTTTTTCTTGTAGTTTAATCCAATTACAAAATGTGGTTTCAGTGAGCAGAGAGAGGAATTATTTCAATGACATGTCTGTGCCCTATGGCCAAAGTTTGACTTGGTCCTTTCTTGTAACTCTGTTATTGAAAAATCATGTTAAACATTTTGTCTGTAAGAGTTGGCCAAAAATGGTAGCATCCATGGTAATTTTTGGGAAGACATGGTGACTAATTTCTGAGTTTTTGATCATTCAAGATTAAATTTTTAAAAATACTTGTTTCAAGGTTTTCTTCCTGCCATCTCTACTCCTTTCCATCTCATGCCTTTTTACAGAGAACTGAAAGAAGAAAAGGTAGAAAGGGCAGAAACCTTATTGAATTCCTTGTCCTTTTCTACTCAGTTCAGAGACTAGAGTATTCTTTTCAACCATAGATGTAGTTACTAACTCAAATATATGTTAGCTCTACGGCTAACATAAAAAAAAAAACCTTTAAAACTAAGTTATTATGCCCTGTACTCATGGAGAAAACCTTCCACAAGCCCAGACTGTTTTCCACCCTAATTACTAGTATCATCTCCTCTTGGACCTTCTGGACCTTTATCTTTGCCTGTTTCAAATTACCCAAAATGCATTGACAGGACATACCAAAAAATAAATGGGTAACAGAAACTAATTTGTAAGTATGCAAAGCTTTCTTAATGCTACCTGTTTGTATTGGCAAGAGAGGTGACAGATGTGTTGTCAGGTTGCTAGAAAACAGATGGAGAAGTAGGCAAAACTTCTGGCCTGTCTCATGAAGCAGGCTCAAACTGATGCTGCCTTGAGACTTTCCTTAGTCAGTGGGAGATTTGTACCAATTCAATTAAGCCTCAACTGTGCAGTTGAAATACAAATAAACTATTCACTGGGTATGCTGAGTTGAATACATGGATTTGGATTATGTGTCTACTAAAACACCTGTGGAGATTGCCAGTTCCCATTATGTTTTCCAGAATATGACTCTCCATCTAGGGAATGGACTTAGTTCAGCCCTGCCTTGGTTTTGGTGTTTGAGTTGTCAGCCCTGGTCATCCCTGACAGCAAAAGGTACAGGAGAATTTTGTGCAAAACAGATATTAGCCAAGATTCCCAGCCAGAAGCTTTTTTGCTTTGTAAGTATTTCTGTTCCCCTTCTTTCTCGTTATTCATCCTGACCTTTCATTTCAATTATTGACAGAAGGGGGGGAAAAAAAGAAAAAACCCAAACCACAAAATCAAAACACCTGTTGTCCCCCGGAGAAATGCAGCAGACCACATAAGCACTGCCTGACTCACTACATTATCCCCCAGTACCTTCCAGCAAAAGCAGGGGATAGGGAAAAGCACGGGCCAGACAAGAGAGCTCTGGGCCAGCCACCTTCTGCGCCCTTCCCCAGGGCTGTCTGTGCCTCTGCCCAGCCGCCCACAAGGACACAGCAGCCAGGCTCCACCTACACACGACTGGCCTGTCTGGTTGCCTACATGCACTGGGAAAGCCTCTCCTCTTTCTTCTCCCCAGACTTCAGGGCCAGGAGGCTGGGCACAGGCAGTGCATTGGCACGGGCTCTCTTTTGTCATCTGCAAGCAGTGGCGGTAGCTCTCTTGGTGGTACTGCGCACACCTTGGAGTGAGAGGAATTGTGGCTCATCTTTTCCCACCTCACCAAGCTGGGAGATGAGATGCAGGTTAGTGATGTGACATAGTTTTCCAGCCCAAAAGCAGAGATTGTTAATACTGCCTGGGATAAAACACAAGTGTTCTCCCAGGTAGTGCAATGAACTGGCAGCTTTGTAGCCTGTCCCCATGGGTCAGGACATTTCTAAGTGATGCTTTGCAGTCCTCCAAGATTCACAAGCATACTCTGAAAGGGGGAAATTGCCTTCAGTTTCCAGGATCCTCACAGGATCCATGGAGGACAGGCATTTGCAGGAGAAACTGTTCTTCCACATTGCAATGTGCCAACGGCATCAACAGCATTTAGTTCAGCACTAGCTCAAGCCAGCCTTCAAATCAGGATCAGCTACTTAGTCAACAGACCTGGAAAAAAGACATTAGGCAATGCATCTTTGAATAGAAACACCCTTTTCAAAAAATAGCATCCCCAAGCCCTCTCTATGGCCCATGCTGTTGAACCTGTTGCCCTGACTAGCTCAAGCTCCTAGCTCATCGAAGAACTGTGGGTGAAGAAATTTACTTTGCAGGCTGACTGAGGCAGCTCTGGGAACATCTCAGACACACTGAAGAACAAAGCCAGTAATCATTTAAATTATTACCAGGAAACCCTGAGCACCATTTTTTTGCAAATAAAAGAAGCAGTGGCAAAAAGGGTGCAAATCCCAGGGCTGAGGCTCTCCCTCTCTAAGACAACTTCCCAAGACATCTCTTAGGATGTCTCCTCAGAGGCATTTCTTAGAAACCAAAAGAGCATAGAAGTGTAACTCCTACTCACACACAGCAGCCTGAGTAAGTTAGAAGTCCTGGGAAAAGCCAGTCCAGATGAAGGTATTAGTTAGAGGCATCAAGGGAGTGTTTTGGCTGTAATTTTAAGATGTAGAGGAAGTGGGGGAAAAGGTGAGGCTAGAAAGAGAGCAAAAAATAGGTCCAGACCAACTGTTGACAAAGGTCAGAGCACTTCTGGAGGGTATTTCTCAGTCTTTTAGGCTCTCCCTACCCTCTGATCCTTAGATGTGTGCCTCAGCATGCTAGTCCTGGGGGTTTTAGGAGGAACTGAGCCCTCCTAAAGGAGGCCAGCTGGCTTGTGGTTCACCTCTCTGAGATGAGACTCACACCTAATTAAGCCCCAGCAGGGCCTTTTCAGAAACATCAGCATCACTTTTGCCTCTTCAATACCTTCCAGCCTTGGAAAGGCTGATACCAACACTATGACTACCCAGGTGCAAGCAGTGCAAGCCAGGAGCCAGGCCAGCACCCTGCCCCACTCCTTGGAAGATGTTCTGGCCAGCTCTCTGCCCTCCTGGCCAGCTCTCTGTCTCTCTACAGCACAGACAGGTTCAGAGCCTGCTTTTTCCAAAGCAGTGGAATCTGTCTGCACCAAGACAGCTGGACTTGCTGGCTGGTGGAGGACACAGGAGGCAGAAAGTGGAACCTCTGCCTAGGAGTGTTTGACAGGACCTGGGGGAAAAGGATGAGTCCAAAGGTCTCATCAAGGATGAGTCCAAAGGTCCTGTGCTGTCTGGCAAGGAGTGACAGTGTCAGGTTGGGGTGCTCTGGCACAAGTGTCTCCAGGAGCTGGACAATCAGGCTGAACCACACAAGTGTGGGCAAAAGTTGTCTCACTGCTCTCCGTACCATTCTTGCTGCTGCTCTGGGAGTGAACTGGGGAGAAGGTAACCAGCATGTCAGAACACCATGTCCCAAAATCCTTACCTCATGGGGTGTATTTTGCATCCAATGAAAAAGCAGACCCTTTTATGTATTTTGTTTGCTGCCTGCCTGCTTGCACATGGTGGCTGCAGGCAGTGCTTTTGCATATTCACAACACCAGCCTGATGGGACCAGCTTCTGCTTGGCCTGAGCAGGGAATGGAGGAGTGTGCTTGACCAGCCCATGCCAGTGGAGCTGTACCAATGCACAGGCACCCTGCAAGAGTCATGCTCTTGTGGCCAGTGGCTCATCAAACATGAAAAGCCGCCTGGAACTGGTGCAGAAGGGTGTCAGGGAGTCTTTGTAAACTAGGGTCCAGGAGGGGAGTGGTCGTTCTGGCTGTGTGGGTCCCACTGAATGGTAGTGGGGCTGAGGAGAATCCTGCTCCTATGCATGGACTGCCTTTGCAGTGAGACTGGGGATGCAAGAAGTGAAGTGGGCTGTCAGAGTGATAGTGGTTTCTGGAGTGCTGACAGTGACCCTGGTGCAAAACAGGGACAAAGTCTGTATGGATGAAAGTAGTCAATGATGGACATGAACTCAATTGCATCTTGACCATGAATTCACAATAAATAAATAAGTCTCCTTTCACTCAGGTGAGAAGCTCTTTTGTTTTGTTTTTTTTTTTTTTAGAGGAAGAAAATCTATCCATGGCTAAGTCGAAGTAAATATGCACTGGCTTTCTGTTTTTTTTAAAAAGATGTTTCAAAAATCATATTTGAAAGTACCCAAGAACTTGTGCCAAGAAATTTCCATGGGGAAAACATTACTTCATTCATTATTTTAAATTCTAATAAGAAATGTGCCATAAGTTTAATTTATGAGTGCAACTGATGAACACCAACAAAACATTATGTGAACTTTGGCACACATCTGCTGGAGAGCTGAAACTTAGTTCCTCACACTAGGGATGAGTGGATGGGTAAAACATTTAGGAATATCCCTTCGTCTTACTTCACACCATTAACTTCTGCCTGGATTACCAGTTTATGGAATATTCTAATGGGTCTGATGACTAGCACTTGAGTAAGGATTTGCCTGTTAGGGGAGAGAGCAGAGGCTGATCTGCTGACTCATCTCATGAGGTCCCTTTTCCAGGCAAATATTTGTCTCATTCTCCAGTGACTAATTGCCCACTGACATTAAGTTCTGGAAATAGTAGATCCAAGCGTAACAGTGCTGTTTCATTTTCATGTGGATGTACTGAAGTGAGGAAAACCACTGTCCATCCACCAGATCTCCCCACTACCCCTCTAGTGACAGCTGAGTCCAGCCTGCCTTTGAGCAGAGATCAAGCAAATGGTTTCCAGCATTCTGGATGAAAAAGTAAGGCTAAAGTCACAAAATAATTGACCAGTAATGCTTCATGTAAGAGACCTTATTCTGATTTGAGCCCTTATAAGGCCTTTTGAACAGCAGTCCAAGCATTTTGATGGCAACAGGGGGTTTTCTATGAGAGCCCTGAGCAAACCCACACTGGGAGGCAGAGGAGGCTGCCCCCACATGGGGGGACACATGCAGGCATTCCCCTCACAGCCACTGCAGTGGCAGCACAAGAGAGGCCAGGCTGGCTCAGCGTGGGTTTCCAGTGCCAGCCCTGGAGTGCTTTGGAGCACTGTCAGACAGCCCTGCTTGGCATGTGCTCCCTGGGGAAAAGGCCCACATTGTAGACAGGCAGCTCCTCTGGGAAGGGAAGGGCTGCGCTGCCCTGAGAGCAATGTGGGTGCATGACACCCACACCTTGGCATCCCAGGGCCAGACATACAGCCTTTAATCATCCCCTGACCCGCGTCTCACCTTGCAGCATGCATTTACCTGAAGAAACTTTGGGTTGATCTGGTAGGACATACTATACCTGGCTAAACAACGGCTGTCAAAATAAATGCAACTTCTTCTGAAGGATTTGGTGAAATCAGGGGTGAAATTTGTTGCCAAGCTGTCAAACAGAGAGTAAACACTTGCTTATTTGTATGTGACTGGATCAAAGATTTGTTAGTTTAGCTCCCAGGGCTATGTTCCTAACTGTTCTTTCAAAACTAAGTGAACAAATGTCTGAAGGCAAAAAGAACAGTGTGGTGTGGAAAGTTACACCATTTTAAATGACATGAAATTGTATTCTTTGACTTATGTAACCCTACCTTAGTGATCCTAATAACACTTACTTGCTATACTGATGGAGAGTTGCTCAAAACCTGCAAGAGCAACATTAAAACATTGGGCATATCGAGGGTACGTAAAGTGACCTTAGAAGGAAAAATTAATGAAGGGAAAAAATGTCTCCTATACAGAAGAGGAAATAGTTACTGTTAAGTAGCCTTTGATTAAAGTGTAGAAGTTTCATCTAGTGTTTAGGGTCTTTCTTACTATCCATTGTCAGTCTGAAAAGCTTGGGGTGTTTATAAAAATGCTATCCCTCTTCATCAGGAAAATAATCTGCTGTTTCCATTAAAAGACTGAATTGTGAGAGCTTTGAGAAATCTTTCCACAGATGAATGAAGTAAATCACAGAGGTAGGCAGGCTGTTGATTTGGTTTTGGTTTCTTTTATGTGCACATGCTCTGGTGGTGGTTATTCAGGAAGCCAAACAAGACAGGAGAGATTGTTGAATAACACACCTCATTCAAATTTATGCTAATAACCCTCTTTGACCGCTATATATTGTAATGAGATAAATTTGTGAAGCAGACTTTAATACTGGCAGATTAAAATAATCACAACTTTGAAACAGGTATTAGGGTTATCTGGTCACCAGTAAGCATGAAGGATTCTACCCAAATACCCTGTTTTCTACGTAAAGGGAAATAGAAGATGCCTTTACAACATGAAGGTATTTCTAAACATCAAATACACATCAAAAGCTGTTGCTGGCACCTTCTAAAGCCACCCATTTTTTCATTCCCATGCAGCTGAGATTGTTAAAAATATTGCCTCAGAATAAAATGAACCCCTCTTTCAGCAGATTTAGTCCATAAGGATGCACTAGGTTAACTTGTCTGAACCATTGACAAAAACTGCTGTAGATCAAATGCATTTATTTAACAGGGTGTTTCACAGAAGAGACATGCTAATTACCAGAAAGGACATAAGGAACTATGCAGTGTGAACAGGCTTTTAAAATGTTTTTCTTCCAAACTCGGTCAGGAGTGTCTGACACACCACAATCAGCTTATTCATTTGGAAGGTCTACATCTCATACTGGATAACTGCTGAAAACCTGCAAATGTTTTTTAACCTAAGGTTGTGCTGGCTATTTTCCTGTAAACGACCTGATTAAGTAAGGTATATTGCCTGCTGACACATCCTCCACTTCACTGGAACTCATGCAGGGAGAAGACCTTAGTATCTGGGACCTCTTCATCACTAAGAACATAATTCGCTTTTGCCATTACTCTCACTCTTTTCTCTCATGATCAGTGACAGGACCTGAGGAAACATCATGAAGCTGAGTCAGAGCAGGTTTAGATTGGATATCAGTAAAAAGTTTTTCACCCAGAGAGTGGTTAAGCACTGGAACAGGCTCCCCAGGGAAGTAGTGACAGCACAATCACAGTGATTTGATGTTTCTCCAGAAAAGAATTTTGCTGAAGTGTTCTTGAAAATACTTATCTATACTATCCAGAGGCACACATCTTCACTTTATAGCATGGCCATGGCTCCATGTGGCTACAGCACCTCTCTTTCACTTAAACCAATGCAGCTTCCATGTTATCAAGCCCAAGCTGCAGCCATTTATGAAGGTGGTTGAAGATCACCCCACCTAAGTTTAGACACCTGCACACATAATTCCTCTGACTTTAGACACGCACCTGCAAATGAAAAGAGCTGAACCCCAGATGTGCCCATTTCTCTTCACTGCCTCTAAAAAGACAGGTTAGAGACCTAACTCAGACACAGATGCCTACATGGTGGACCTCCAGCTTTGGAGCAGAAGTCCCACCAGTATTGCAATGCAGCTGATTCCTACGTGGCTCCATTCTGAGCTAGCCAGACATACACACCAGATCTACTTTGGAAGTCATGAGGCTGTGCTGTCATGGCAGCAAGCCCAGCCTAATAAACCACATTGCTGGAAGAGTATGTGGCAATAATAAAGTGGCTACCTGACTTCTGGAACAGAGTGAGCTAGGTAGGGTGCTGTCTGCTCTAATTATAAACAGAGGGAAAAGGCAGCTGTCTGCACTTGTTTGTGTACCTTTTCTGAATTTTTTATTCTTTATAAAAACTTGTGATTGGCACTGGATCTGTTATGAATGTAAGATTTTGATTTAAGCGTCTGAACCACGCACCTTCTCCAGTGTGCTCATTAGGTAAATTCTACTGTATCATCTTAGTGCATAACAAGTACACCTTGCCAACTAAAATGTTATCCAGCCTACAACTTAATAACCCTTAAAAGTCTTGCCAGCTTTGTTATGATGTGTGAAAAATTCACCTGAAGCACATAGTCATGCCAAAAGGACTCTAATGTAGATATAATTATATCAACAAAAAAATATCCTTCAGCGGGTGTAGTTTATTTACGTCAATAAAAATTATAGTTGCTTATAGGTATATTTAATATGCATCCTTGTGTACACAATCTTTTATATACCATACATACATCAGCTGCTGTGGTATAGGTAGGCATACAGCAGACTGTCATTAGTGAACACTAAGGTTCTGCTGAAGGAAGATTCCTGGGTATGCTTTTTTGCAATGTTTGAAATGTGTGCATCGTGTCTATGGAAAGACTGTACGCTTTTCCTGTTTTTTCTTAACATAATGTAGGTATAGTGTTTCCAGGGCAGGTTTTTAACTTGTTGGGGTTTTTTCATATAAACAAATCCAGTTAAATTTTCCTAAATGAAGGGATCTAAGTTATTCATAGCTTTTCTATTAAATGTAGAATGGTTTGAGATTCAAAGTATGGTTTGAGATTCAAAGTATGGTTTGAGATTCAGTATAAAACAATTCAAACATTTGAGTTTATTGGTTTGTCCTAGACTAATTAGGACCTGATCCAAAGCCCATTTGAGGACAGTGGGAGTATTTCCGCTGGCATTAGTAGATTTTGGATCAGTCTTGGACAGCTATAGAAAAAAGATGTTGTCACAATTCAGCCAAATAAATGAAAGCATCTGTCACTTATCATGTTTTAAAACTAATTGCATGGAAAATTAGATTTATGCCCCTTAAAGATCTGTTATTGCTTGAATCTGGATTCAAGCATTTTCTTGTAGTTTATAATATTTTATTTTCACTTTGTTTGCTCATTTTCAAGAAATTATCTCCACCCCTTCCTGTAAAAAGAACAGCTTCATCCTATAATAGCCAAAACCAGAACTAATATTAAAGGTTTTCCAGAAAAGAAATTAAATTCCAGCTTTGTAACAGTGATAATTGCAAGCCTGGTTTTGCGTGACAAGAGAGAAGGGAGAGAGCTGAGTAAACAATGGGTGGGGGTGGGCTTTTGCTGCTCTTGTGTGCAGTGGCACAGCGCTGGCCCTTCTGGCACCTGTGTCTGAGCCCCTGTCCCCCTTGCTGTGCCATGGGCAGGGACCCCTCTACTCTGGGGATCCCCGCTGTCTGGGAGCCCCCACATCGAGGGCCTCTGGCTACTGCCTGCAGCCCTGGCACACGGGGGACACAGGGGAAAGCACCTCCTCCTGATGTCTCAGACTCCAGCACCCTGGCTTTTCTCATACTGACACTGTTTAAACTACTTTCTAAGTAAATAAAATACATTTCGGACCCAGCTTGGATGTGATTTTTGAAGACAATGACGGGATGGCATGTGACTTTCTTAGGCAGCCTTAAGAAATTGTTTATAAAAAGCAAGAAAATGAAAACTGGGGAGCCCTTTTAATTTTGTTTTCTCACTCAAGAAAACAAAGCTCTATTCGGTTTTTTGGGATAGATTTTCAACTTGGGCCAAGCGGATCTGCCAACTAGTCTATTCATTACCCTAAAAAATTACTCCACTTAAGCAATCAACAAGACTCATCCTGCCATTTCCATGCTCACTATCAAAGAAGGTGAGCTGAAAAACCCTGTATATGAGATGTGTGTGGGGAATCCAGGGTGTCCTTCTAACAAACCATGTTGCAACAGGCTTTTTGGTACCCAGCCACATTCCAGTGTTTCCCTTATGAAAGGGAGACATGCAGCAGCACATCCTTCTGCACACTAACCCAGGAGGCTACAGCAAGCTGTTCATCAGGGTCCTAAACAAGGGATGGGTGAAATTGTTTTGTCTAATTTCCAACCCACTTGAATGTCATGGGTTTTAAAGTTCACCAGTCTTGAATGGTTATTTGGTTTGCATTCCTCTGAGGTGAGGCTGCAAGGGTGGGGTGAAGCAGAGAGAGGTCCTGGATGAAAAATGGGGCAGAGAACACAAACAAAAACAGAAAGATAATGAAAACAGGAGAATAAAAGAGGAAGGAAAACAGTTTAAAAAATGAAGCATAGCCTATAGGTATCCTATGTATGGCATTTATTGTATGGGGCTGATATGTGCTTCAAAGCCAAATACAATTGTATTTATGTTTATAAGACTTTGGGCCTTAGGGGCAATTAGGAGGTGAGAGGGAGAAAGAAGAGAGGTAAAAGAGATTTAGAATTGAAACAGGGAATAATGGGCTTTCCCCACCTCAACAGATTAGGGTTTTTAGTGTATGTAAACAAACTAGAGATGGAGTAAGGGAAAACATAAAACCAGGGAGAGCAATGATTAATGGATTTGGGAGTCTGGTTCTTGGGATAGGGTTTAATTAGGAAGAGATTAGTTACACAGAAAGACAAAGAAGGGAGTGGAATCACAGGAGAAACTCCAAAGGCAATGGAAAGAATAGGAGGGAATAAGAAGGTAAAAATAGTGAGGACACTGACTGAAAGTGGATTACCAGGACTGGCAATGAATTGGCAATGAGCTGGACTAGCAATGAATTGACTGCCAGCTAATTACAGTGTTCCCATTTCTGCAAATTCTACTGTCATGTAATAATTGCTACCAGTTTGGGAGCATCATAAGGGCTCCTCCATGGATGCTTTTTTACTCTATATCTTCTTCCTTATCTTCTGCAGGAGGAATGAAAGTCTATGCTTAACCAGATGAACAAACAAGGTCAATCTGTGCTTGCAGAAATGGTTTCGAATTCTGGGAAAGCTCTAAATCAGTCTCCTGGGCAAGCCCAAAGAGCTAGCTCACAGTGGCTCTTGCTTTCCCACTGCCATGACTGTGATTCTCCAGGAAAGAAAGAAAGGGAAAAAAAAAAAGAAAACAGCCTTGGAATGCAGACAAATGGCTTTCTCCTGTCCCGGGGGGACTCCGGAGGGCAGAGCCAGGGACAAGCAGAGCTGTCCTATCTATAGTCGTCTTCCCCTTTGTCTTTCCTGCTCTGGAAGAGCCCCGCAGTGAGTGAGGGACAGGGCTGCAGACCCTGCCAGCTCCCCCTTGGCAGCCCGGGAGTCACGAGAGGATGGATCCTCACTCTGCTGCCTCCTTCCCCTGAGCTGCCCCAGGGCCAGCAGAGCCCTGCATCACCATTGTTGCCAGCCTGTGTTTAAAGAGTTCATCGAGCTCCTAGGTATTAGAGAGGGGTCTGTGGGTGCTGTGTGTGCCCTGGGACACGTGCATCACGCTGAATCACTGTCCAGTAGAAGGAGTACCATTAGCAGCTGCATGGGTGGTGTGAGGCAATGAAACATTGAAAGAGCATACACTTTTCTGGTGGGACCCGAGCAGAGCTCTTGCATCACCGACAGCACTTGGCTGTGCTGAGAAGGGCGTATCAGGCACCTCTCTGCAGCCTCACCTGCAGCCTGCACTTTTCCCTGGCATGTGAGTGCCCTGACTGACATGCAGCCATCAGCACCTTTCCACACTCTGCAGGAGTGTCCGGTATGCAGAGGTGCTGGAGTTACCAGCTAGTCTGTAGCTTTCTGGTAGGATGCTAATGAGAACTGACAGCAAAGTGGGTGCAGTAACAGAACAAATGTTAATGGGATAATGTCCTGCTTTCATTATCTCCACCTGCCTTCTGTATTCCCTTACCTTCAGAGATAATCCCTAACATTTAATTTAATGAAATTTTGTGTGTGCATGGTAGCTTTCCATTGTATTTTCAAAGCAGAAAAGCAAGCTTATCAGGCAGGATTTTTCAGTCTCTTGGAGCTGCAATTAAAATGTTTGCAGAAAAAAAAGAATAACCATGTGGTAAATTTCTGATTATACAGTTGTGGTCTGCACTGTTTTCTGGATTAAAAAAACCCACTACTCTCATCTCAATCATAAAACATGACAGACAAGAAATCTATGCACGCTGTCTTCCATACATTCTCCAGAGCAGAGGTTTGAAAGCACTTAATTGTTTTTTTATTTAGTCTTTTGAGTGAAAGTTTTCAGAATCACCTTCATCTACTAAAAACATTTTAGGAGGCACAAAAAAATGATGAGTAGAGAAACTCTCTTTTATCTTTGTCCCACTTATCAATGGATATTTGGGTCATATATGTGTTGGGCTCTTAGCACTTTCCCTTTCTGATATTCCCATGCCTTCAACAAAAACCTTTGTTTTATTAATCATTAACTTTCAATTAGACATCAGAGACCCTGGCAAAAGTCTGCTACTGAAAATGAAACTGATTATTTTACAGATCTAGGGTTTGATAGGTAAGTTATTAATTAGCAGTAAGGCAGATGGATGCAAGAGTGTCTCTCTGTTTTTGTTACGGCAGTGTGAAACCCAGCATTGCTGTGCCATGTGGAGTATTAACACCCAATGTGAGACAGTACCTTCCACAAACCTCTTGCAGCTGAATGTATAATTTAAAGGACAAAGCAAGAATTCTAGACACAGGTGGAAAGCTGAGCATTCCAAGGATGCAGTCAGTGTAATTGTGTATCAACACAAAAAACCAGGACAAGTCTTCTAAGTTCCCAGTCAGTGCATTTGACTTAAGGTCGTGTCTCTTTTGATCCCCATCAATTAATATTGCTTTAGTGATTTGGGGTTATGGCAACAAGAATACTACCAAGCATTTTGACATCCTAAAAGCAGACCTGGGCAACCATAAATATTATCTGATGATGTTTTCTGAAATCCATGATACCTCCTGGAGTTATTTTTTGACCAAAGGCGTTGCCTCAGACAACCCAGAGAGAGGAAAGTGCTCTCTGCTCCTCAAAGGAGCAGATGTCACCTACTGCTGCCCTCTTTGCCTGCTTCCTATTTCTCACAGCAATTCCCGAGGATTGCTCCTGACCTATCAGGATGTGTCTGTGGCAGTGTTCCAGGCAACTGAACAACACTGGACAGTTTGGGAATATCAGACCAGGAAGGGTTTAGAAGCACCATCATGGGCTGTCTCCTTCATTGTGTTAGTGACTGAACCACCCAGCGCTTGTTTCCTCCAAGTAGCAGCCCTATAATTGTTTCCTCTTGTCTAGTTCATTTTTAGAACTGTTTTAATTTCGCCTATTGTTGACCCTCCTAGTTTAGTCTATTAAGCTTTACATGCACATGGGAAAAAATAACAGCACCTAACTTCCTGCCTTCCACTAGCCTCAAGAGTAGCTCTCAGGGCAGCAAACATAAGGAACCAGGAAAGATATATTTTAAGCTGTGACATTACCACAGTGGCAATTTAGAAGGTTAAGACAGGCAGGATTTAAGGTATGAAAGGACAGCTTACCACGTGTGTTGTTGACTTCTGTCACACATTGTGTAGGGCAATGCATCTGGTCTCAGTAGCTGCAGTTTGAGATGCTGTCCAAAGACTTGCTTGCTGCAGCATTATACTACAGATTTATCAATCTGCTCTGGCTTTATTTCACACTCTCTTTTTCCGCAGGACAAAAAAATCCAGGCACCTGGTGAAATTCTTGGAAGATGCTGCCTATTTTAAAATGTTACAATATTTAATATTTTATCCAAGCTCTCTGAAATTTTCCTTTAAGATGTATTCTTACCTCTAGTATAGTGTAGTCATTTTAAAACATTTTCTTTTGATTTCCCAATAATCTTCATGTTAGTCTGTTTTAAAGTTTTAACTGTGAAGTTGCTTAATGTTGCTTTTGCATAGCAAGCCTGTGCTGAAGATTTTTTTTTCCTGCAGCTAATGGAGCAACTCCTTCACACTGAAGACAGCCTGTTTTGACTCCTACAGGCTTTGGGTTGGATTCTGGTTACTGCAGATCTGAGATTTTTTTCTTGCAAGAGCTCTGTCCAGCTGCATCTGTACCTGTAATCATCCATACCCTTTTAGGTGACCTCGTGGTGACCTTCAGCACTTGATGGCACATGTTGTCCATGACAGAATGAGAATGTACTGAAGCAGCTGGCTCACACCAATGCTGAGTGTCTATTACTTAAGAAGAACCTTGCTAAGGCCAAGGCACCAGAGGGAATTTCAGCCTTTCAATAACCCACACTACAAGCTGGAACACCTGGCTGTGGAGGGGGATTTCTGGGTGAGGTATATAGCAGGCTGAATGGAGAGAGGTAAGCACCCAAGAATTCCTGTCATGCTGAGTGTTCTACTCAGCATGACATTTACTTTTTAAACAAACTACAGTGAGCACTGAAAAAAGAGGTGTCAATAATATTTTTCTCTTGCTTGCATATGGCACCCTTTTGAAACAGCTTCAGAGCTTCAAATGATTTTCTGTGCTTAGGGAAGAAATCTTATGCCCTCTATTTTGTTAAGCTCAGATGAAGAAGAAAGTACCTGTGCTTACATTGTACATGATGCCATAGTCCCTTCATCCAGGGAGCAGGAAATCTGGCTGGTGTCTTCAGCCTCAGAGAGTTTGACTCCAAAATTCCCACATCCCAGAAGAACCCTGTAACCACCAGATCGGTTCTTCTGGGACAGATAAACCTTCGCCCTTCCCACTGGAGATGAGCGATGACAGGTCAAGCCAAAGGTCCAAAAGGAGAGTAAGTAAGCAAACACCTCAAACACACCAAACTGGGCTCCCCTGAGGAGGACATGCACTGGTGAGAGGAGGTGTTCCCATCTGCCAAAGAGCCTTGTGTACAGGGTCCCACAGCACAGAGACCTAGAAGCAGTGGTTCACTGGGAACTTTCTCTGTTCAGAGGACTGATTCCAAAGCAGAAGCATTTCAGTTGCAAAAATTGTAGTGAGTTTTGTTTTCTTTCCCTGAGTAAAATCTGTTTTCTGTTAACTTCACATAAAATCCTAGAAGAAGCTGTAAATTTTAGGGGTTGATTATACTCGAATGAGCAAGCATATAATATATAGACAGAAAGAGCAGGAGATGAAATATGATACATTAATATACTTAGCCCTTTTGTTGACAAAGCAATTTGACCATCAAGAAGAACTCTCATGACTCGTAACCTTAATGACTTTCCTTTTGTATACAGTAGGGTGACAAGAAATATACACAAACCCCTGACTTTGGTTTTCTATGCATATTTCTATTTTTATAATTTCATGTCTTTTTGCTTTCCCAAAAACAGAAAGTCTCCAGGTCTTTTCAATTCCATTTTCCTGATTCCAATTTAATTTCTAATTTTGTTTTTAAAATGCATCTCAAAAAAGGGCCAGGAATGTATAAAAATAATCAAGGTCAAATTGAGGTGCACTCTGTGAGCAAAGGCACGGATGGGAAAGAGGGACAGGTCTCTCTTCTGTGTGACAGACCCAGTGCTGGAAGCATGGTTCAGGGGCAGTGGGAAGGAGGCTGAGCACCGTTAGCTGGCAAGAGGAGCAGAGAAAATATTGTGTCACTGCTTTGATTAGGAAATGCAGCAAGTTTCATTCCTGGCTATCTTGGCTACGTAGCACACTTTGATTTGCTGCAGCTACAAGCTCTTCAGTATTTTCAAAACATAGTTCCAAAAATATTCCTGTAGAAGAAAAAAAGGACACTTCTTTCATGTGTTCCATTGGTATTGATGCCAAGCTCTGATTCAACAGCAATGCAAGCACATTTCTGAGAAATGGAGCTTTGTTTATTTCTATTTCAGGGTGCTACATTAGTTTATCATAAAATATGATTCATATGACACCAACATTAATTTGAAGTACAGGAACAAATCTGATAGCTCCCAAGTGCATTGAGCTATCTTCTCTTTTTTCTGTGTTTATCTCACCAAATATTTCTATATACTACTGCATACTTCCTCCACAATTTAGATTTGGATGAAACATAGTACTCAATATAACAATGAATTCTAAGTCAACTCTGACATATATGTTACTATTAAACAACATGCTGTCAACCATATCAGAGCATCTAAACAGTGAAATAAAAATCTGGAAGCTTTCAAGTATTTGAAAACTGGATTCACGAGGCCTTATATTAAAATAGGGACATATGGTTTCTCTGCTCACCAAGAATGCTTTTACCTTCCTTGTAAGTACATAACTCTGAAGAAATCAGGACCTCTTAAGCTCTTCATAAAGATAGTTTATAATAGGTAGATACTTAATCTCTGAAAAATTGCAAGCATAAATGAACTACAACTTGTTAGTACTCCTGAAACTCCAGTGCCTTATCTATTAATCTGAACAATGTGAGTAATGTATCAGGTATAACAGAGTGACAGTGTTTGCTGACATTCCCATCTGCAGAAAGCAAGAGGAAACCTAATCCTAAAAAGATCCTGACAACAACTGGTTGCCACACTTCTTAATTTTCAAGGAAGGGAGAGCTAGCAGGTGTTAAATTGCACATGCCTGCATGCTGCTCCTCAGAGAGTAATGCATGGGAGAAAATCCATTTTTCAAGACTCTGGTTGCAGGTTAGTGTGCCCTAAGAAAATCATACATGACAGCTTGTCTCTGGTCTCCATGCCAGTCAGTAGAGCTACAATACTTTTGTCCATCTGCACGTGGCTCAGCATGTTATATAGCCCATGCCATGATATCATAGCTGGTGCTGTGTCACTTGAATGCCATTCAGTGCATTAAATGACACAATGAAATGAAGCAGAAAGACTGATGTGACATTTCTCAATAGGAAGTGTTTATCTCTGTTCCATCAGTGGTTTAATTGACTCGCAAACCACTCAGGACTCTACAGACATTTAGTGAAGAGATCTTTAGCAGACAGTAACACTTTACACTAAAGTGTCTTTAAGTACACTTATTCGTAGTACAAATGGTCAATAAATAACATAATTTAGATACACATGCTGGGAGTATTAACAGTTACATTTACCTTTGAGTTCCCCTGTCTGTGTAATTGAAGGAAATTTATGCTTAGCATGCTGAAAATACTTACAGTGTTTGTCAGAAGTTTGCACGTACTTGTCATTAGTGCATTAAGTAGCACAGGTAGTGTTCATCATACATGCACAAAATGTTTTCTTGTCCTCTTCCCAAGAGGAAAGGCACACAGTGCATTGCTTGGATTTTCTGTTTACAGGATCTGAGACCTTTTTTCTTTTTAATATACTGTGGAATCTAAGACTATCACACAGACTGGGGTCCAGACAAAAGGCCTGAAAGGATGCTAAGCACACATATTCCACATCTCTCCATCTACCACAAGCCAGATAATTCCCAGCATACCAGAGAAAAAAGATTTGTCAAGATTCTTTCAGAACCATGTAGTGCCACAAGAAGAGAGCAAGGCAAATCAAGACCACTGGCAATGCCCTGTTTATGTTTGCTGTTTGGTTTGCTCACAGGGCTGCAGGAATTGATTTATGTGTGCCTCTGTAGAGAAGCCCTCACTCCCTCCAGACACCTATGGGCCTCACCAATTGGGCATGAGGGAAAATGTATTCCTGATTCCAAATCTGGTGGTTACTTTGTGCACCCGAGAGAGCAGACAAGAGCCCCAGGACATCCTATGTCATATCCTTTTTCTTACTGTAGGTAGTTTATTGCTGCAGAAGGGAGCAGGAAGAAATTATCTTCAAACACAAAACAAATTTGGAGCCAAGTTTAATGTCACAAGAAAAAAATCTTTGGTCTCTGCTAGTGACCAGCAGAAAAGGAAAAAACCTTTCCTTAATGTGACACAATTCATTTAATGAACGGAGATCACATTTATTTTAGTGCTGATCAGAAGGTCCAAACATGAAACTAACAAAGCCTGATGGCTTAAATATTAATGTCCATGCTTAAAGATCATCATCATCATATCTTGCTGTTTAATCCCATTCATAAATTTATCTTAAAAGTAATTTTGTATTCTTTCTCCATCAACTCTGGCAGCTATTTCAAAACCCAGTGTTTCAATGGTTGAAAAATATGTTCTAATATTTGTTCCAAATGATTGTATAAGGCAAGCAAGTCCAAAAAATGGGCCCCAAGGTGCTAGGCCCTTGGAAGGGAAGCTGATGGAGCTCTTCAGACAGGAGTTCACTTATGAATCTGATCATTTGTCTTCCTCAAAGACCATCATCCTTATTACACTTAGTTTCATTAGAGCAGGGGAAGGGTTTTGCTGCCTGTGGTCTTCACATGGCATGGGAGTCTCTTGGTTTGTGCATTTAATGGTTTGTAGAAGCTGAAAAAGAAAAGTTTTCCAATAGCTTTAGATAATTTATATGCTATAGTGTCCCATGCCATGTGATGCTTCAAAAGCCTGTGTACATCACATTGCTATACCCCAGCAGAAGGACATAAATGAGCAAAGCTAAGTCATCATCTACTGAGATAAAATGGAAACTCTTCATTGCAAAAAGATGACAGAAAAGTGGCAGCTGTGATGCCATGTAGGATGAGCTAGACTTATAAAGTATTTCTAGGTTCCATCAAGCTATCAAAGCCAGGAGAATTATTCATTATAGCCACAAAGGTATTAAATATTCTCTACAATTCACTTACACATTTTTTGGCATGACTTTATGTCAAATCAATCACTCTTTACTATAATTTTACCTGTCAAATAAATGGGCTATTCTGGTAGAAATAGTGTAAAAGAAAAGTGGAAGAGATTTAAAGATTAGGACTTCCTCCAGTGAGATATTAGTTTAATTTATTGACCTGAAACCTTACCACTTATCTTAATGGAGACAACAATGTCTTGGTTATCATTTTTAGAAGATAAACACAGGATTCGGGGCACAGAAATGCAGGCATATTCCTATAAGTATGTCTATTCACTGGAGTTATGGAATAATCCCTAATTTTAAGAAATTACTATTTGGAAAAGTAGTTCTTTCTAGACCTAAAATGCTGCTTTTCAGTAGTAGTTTTCTTGTAAATGGCATATTATTCCACCAGATTTATGAGAGGGGTGTTTATATAATAGCATTTTACAATGATTTAGTTAGACATCTATGCATTTGTTAAGGGCAAGGAATATTTTTTCTGTGTGAAAACTGCCAATTTCCTTTTAGAGGTCTCCTAGTGAAACTTTCAGGAAGGACACACTATGTCTGTCATTCTTGAGCTCAGATCTGTCTTGACTGTTAGGAGCTTCAAAACCAAATCAAAGAGCAAGCAATGCAGACAAACCACTGACAAATAGGTACCATGATGTTTGAGAAGGCAACATGTATGCATACAGAATTATTTACAAATACACTTACATATGTGTTCAGAGCACTACTTCAATCCCCGGTCCTGAAAGGCTGCAGGTACTCAGGGCTGAGGAAGAGATTTTATCTTCAGTACAGTGGATATAAGGATGCTCCTAAATTGTAATGTAGCTTCAGCAATCAGAGTTTATTTTGATTCCTCTGTCTGTACAAGCTGGGATGTCTTTTTTGAAACCAGGTACAGCATTGTGGCGAAGTGCATGGCGGTTTTTAGAGATTATCTGTCTATGAAGGAAAATTTTTAAGGTATTTTGCTATGAATGTCTTCCTTTTAAATAGGCCTTACTCTCTTTTTTACTTAATCATAACTGAATTTTCTTGGAGAGTCTGGTCAAATATTTCAGCAGGCACTGGGGAACAGTTAATGACAAAGCCTGTTAAATTCTGTGCACTGCTTATCATATTTTTATTCAGTTAAGAATCTTCACTTAGTTTGCTTGATTTTCTTCAAATGTGAAACATTCTTCAGGTAGGACCATGGTTTGGATGTCACAGATTTTTCCTTGTGTTTATGCTGTATTGCATTAAAACAGTTTAGCAATGCAAGGAAGAGAAGAGTTTGCTATTATTCCTCAATGCCATCAGTGCTGTGGTGAGACAGTGCACAGGGTGCTTTCCCTGCTACATGTACCATGGAGAGAAGGGAGTCAGCTGCTCACCAAAGCGTGTCTCTGCAGACAGCCATTTAATTCGCACAGGATTGCTGTCTGTGAACAGCAAAGCCTGTCTCCCCCTCCCCTGCCAGGCACCAGGCTGGTGCCTCACCTGAGCAGGTGTTAGGAGGTCCTGCTAGAGTCAAACACTCCCAGCAGCAAAAGATCCACTGCTGGCACATCTGTGAGAAGCACGTGGGAAAAGGGAGACACAGGTGGCTCTGCAGCCCCAAGCATGGCTATGGCAGCAAGGATGATTTCTTCATTTCTGGAGAAAATTTCATCAAGACTTTATGTCCTAAAAGTACATAAGAAATTACTTTTCTATCCACAGTTTCAGTTTCAGGTTAGTGAAGTTTCTTAGTACCTGATCTACCACATAATATAGCGTGTTACAGAAGCAGTCTCCTTCTCTCAAATACACAGATCCCTCTGAAATAATTTGCACAGCAAACTTAAACAATTACTTTTTTATTGCTTAAAACACTCTCTTCAACTTTCATTGTCACTGAGGCAAAACAGCTTCAATCAAAAAAATCCCCTTAAAACAAACAAACGAATGAAGGGTCACGAATACTCAAAAAATAACAATGCAGGTCTATTTTGGTAATCCTCTTGGCAGTGTAATATGGAAGCTTCTCTCCAATGAACTGCTTCCAAGTTTTCAAGGGTACAGATCATAAATAGATTTTTCAGGAAATTCACAAAGTTTGGGTATGATAAGGAAAGAGTAGATAATTAAGAGCAATTTTTGATTTTACCTATGTGAGTAAATAACAGAGAGTGGAGTTGTTCCTAAAACAGGGCACCAGCATGTTTCTTTTTCTTAACCCTTGATGGTGTTTTCTTTCCAAATTAAATCTCCATTCTTCTTAGTGGAGACTTTATCTCCAGAGCCAGAGATAGCCTTTGAGCCTAAGAGGACACAGTACAATAGAGGACATAGAGGTCTTGGTGATGACAACAGGAAAAGCTCAAGGAAGAAAAGAGAGTGGCGCTGAAGGATGTGTGCCAGAGAAGGACTGGGGAGGGAAGTGATGCCGGGGCCAGGGAGGGAAGAAGGTGAAGGAGTCCTGGAAGTCGCTGTTATTTCAAGAGATGGCACAGATAGGCAGAGAGCCGACTGCAGAGCGCGGCCGCTGACCTTTCCCGAGCTTCGTGTTACAGCGACAGAGCTGCTCCGTCCCCAGCCCCTCGCTGCCCGGCGGGGACTCCGCTCTCCCTGCAGGGCAAAACCCGCCCTCTCCGTCCGGTCCTTCCTGAACCCCTGCGCACCTCCCGCTTCTCATGCAGGCTGCACCGGCTCGGCACAGGGCCGGCAAAAAGTTTGACACTACAGAGTAAGAGGAGGAAAGGACGCTTTGATTTTTTTTTTTACCAAAACATACCGGTTTAGTTTTAATCATTGTCAAAGAAATAAAAAAGTTGAAATATTTCCAACTTTCCTTTTCTTACCACAGTGAAAACGCACGTAGAAATGATTCACAGAATTACAGAATAATTAAAAATTGACAAGAATTATTTGGGAATATTGTTGCTTTCTTTTCAAGACGTTTTCAAGACATTTTGTCTTTTTCTGCTGACAAAAATAAATCTACAGATTTTTTTTTAATAAAAACACAGGAAATAGGCATTGCTCAATTATTTATCTATTTTAAATTTCATCTGAGCAAGGAAGGCTAGCTTTATTCTGACCATCTCTCCCTATGCAGACATATTAAACAGGGAAAAGACACAACATGATTGGCATTGTAAAGATTTTTTTTCATTAGCAGTGAAAAGAAAACGGAAAATTCAAACTTGTGATTTTATTAATAAAGAAAAAATTTGGATTAACCAGGTCACTTTCTCCTAAAGGATCCTAAAGTATTGTAGAAAAAAACTCTAGAGGATAAGGGACTATTGACAGTCATTCTTCTGTTGAAAGTCAGCACCTTGTTGGCAGCAGTACTACCCAGCTATTTAAGACAGGAAGTGAAATACATTTAATTTAATTGCAGGAATAATGTATGTGGCTAGAACAGTACTTTGATATGGCATTTGGTCACGTCATGCATTTAATAGCTCTGTTATTGTGACAACTGCTATGCCATTCTCCACAGCCCAAGTGGTCAACATCATTACATCTGAATTAAACAGTATGGCACTACTCTAAACATCAGCTGGGACACTGATTCAGTGCTGACTCAGAGGGGATATGCTCACATGCTGAATTACAAACATTGTTCTCCCCACAGTGGTTATTTGGACATTTTCTCCTTGAAACAAAATCTTTCACATTAGTTTTGAGAATTGAAAGGTACCATAGGATGTGAAAGCCTACTTCAGAGAGCTGGAGTTACCACTCATTCTTAGTTTGCTCTTCTGATCTAGGTAGGCTGCAAACCAAAACCTGAACAGAGAAACAGTGCAAGTTCTGTGACATTTCAGAACACTTTTTATTGAAGTCTGGATATAGCCTCAAAACAACTTTCACTCCGTTTTCCAGAAATATTTCAAAGAGTTTGCTTTCTTTAAAAGTGGGATCAGCAGGAAGTTAAATTCTGCAGCTTGGCTTGTTCAAACTTGTATACAACTGCTCACCCTCAGTAAATACACACACAGGCACCACAAATAGAGAGTAGCACATCAAAAAGGTGCAATACAGCTTCTTTTCTCAATAGAAAGCCTCTTGTGCTTGTTGTTTAGGATCTTTTTGTGTCTTGTCCTGGAACTGTTTTCCAGGTATGTGAAGAAGCATGGCCTCTTAGTTACTTCCCCCAGCCCATTTTGTGAGAGTAAGACAAGTTAATTGTGCTTGACGATATGGATGACCCTTTCAAGTCATGTAAAATGATACTGCTCTGCTTATCACAGGTAGATAACCATTAATATTATGTGTACTGTCTATGGGAAGAGAAAGGGTCTTGTTTGTTTTGAATGTTTTCAAAGGTAGGAAACAAAGGGTCCTGTGGGGACACTAGCACACAGCAGACAGTGCAGCTATACAAATCAAAGTTAAAAGACAGGAACCTGCAGTAAAAAACAGGTGAAAGACAAAAATCTGGCTATTTCTTTATAATAAGCCTAACCCATTGCACTGAGGTGCATAGCAGCGAAGAAGTAAAATATCGTCTTTAACTCACACAGAACTCCTAACTGGAGCTCACTCCTTGCCAGTCATTATTTTTACTAAATTAATTCCCCAGTTCTTATTCATTTTAACTAGGTTCATGTGTGCTATATAAAATTCCTTTAATAAATGGATATCTCTCAGGGTATGGGTCAGAAAATACTTTTTTAATTTTTTCATATAAGACCCAAAGAAAAAGGGGTTTATAGACTGAAACATTTGCATTATTGTATCATTTATCATTACAGCTTAGGAGCACAGGTCACTAAATCTAACTATGAACAAATAGCCTCTGTACAAGAGTCTTTCTTTGGAAACATGGGCACCAGTCAGCTTATTTTCAATAGAAGGGCAAAGCAGGATGAGGAAGGTTCTAGTCAGCTGGGTAAGTGAGGGGTGCATTTATGACCTGAATTTTGCCTTAGTGAAATATTAATACTCACAGAACAGAATTTTCAGCTTGATTCAGCCTTCTGAGTCCAGTGGACTTTGGAACTAGCCTTTAAACTGATTGTTTAAAAATACTCCACACCACAACACCCTAAAAAGCCTGAAAGCAAAACGCACCTATTTCTTTGTAATTCATAACATGTATTGCACTCTGACACTTTTAAGTTAGTGGAAAATGTCTCATTAGCTTGAGCTGGCTTTGGATCAAGCTCCTGAAGGTTTTCAAAAGACTTTGCCAGCATCTGTGGACTTCAGACAGGCTCACTTTTGGAAGCACAATATAATAGTTTCTGGTGCTATTTTAGAATTGTATACCATGCACTGCATCTTTTGTGGTAAAACAATATGATAAGAAAGATCAAGTATATATCTCATTTGACAGATTTTGTGTTATCTGCAAAACAAGAATGTAAAGTATAGAATTGCTGGGCAGGCAAAGAGCTGATTGAGGAAAGGGATCTCTCAACAGAGCTCAGTGGAAACACCGCATTTCGGAGAATAATGAAGATCCCAGATCCCCAGTGCCTCAGTCTTTTGGAATAATTAGGGGTTCACTTACTAAGGGTCAGATCATCTCATTGACCTCTAAACTTTCTGATCTTTAAGAAGCTCCTCAAAAGAGGCATAAATCAAACAAGAAAGTACTATTTGCCTTTTAATGTGAGTTTTAAGGAAATCAAAAATACATTATTTCTCTGAAGTTAATTAAAACATTCTAAAAATTTTTGGGTTTGAGGCCTTTCAAAAAGGCAGTTATTGTCACAGCTGAGTGAAAACCTAATCTATTTGTTGTATGTTACAGAGAAGAAATGCATTTTTAAATTACTCCAAATGAAAATTACCATTGCTAGTTTTAAAAGAAAACTTTTTTTAAGACAAGTTTTTCTTTACATTTTCATATTCAGCTTTTTATGGTAGAAAAGCTGTTAATTTGAAATTTCTTGGAAAGGTGGAAATTTGGGGGAAAGCAATCAAATTATTTGGGCTGATTTGTTTTGAAAAACCTACTGAAATATCACAGTATTTGTTAGTTGATTTGAAGTAGTAGGCACATATTAAATGTATGATTAATAAAATGTGCTACGTAATGAAATAGATAAGGATGGTGAAATGGGAGCAAATGGGTGAGTCAAAATATTCAGTACAACTTTCATCTTGGAAATACGGATATTGAAATGCTCTGAATCCTTTTGATTTCAACAAAATACCTATAATTTCTTTTTACCAATAATAGAAAACCTCAACATCATGGTGACTGAAACACTTTTGTAGCATGTCTGTGTAAAAAGAGACATAAAAATTTATGTGGTTGTAAATTAATATTTTGCTAATGCTATAAATGCATGCAGAAAAATATGTATTAGTTAATGAATGGTATGTGTTCACTTTATTTACATCAGGTTGAAAGAAAAAACTATCACAAAGGATCTACAGGGTGATAAAATTCAATATTGATACCACTGTGTTGTATCTAAGTGTTAACTTACCATAATGGCTACACAATTTTAGTTTAATTGCAGCATGAGACACTAAAGATTTTAATTAAGAAGATAATAACACCATTATGTGCTTATATATTTTCCTGTGTTTAACAGAACATGGATCTTCTGACTTTCATCTGACCCCTGATACTGCCATGAAACATATCTTTAAAATATTATATGGAGACTTCCTTCTTTTCAAAACAAATCTTAACATTGTACTAATTGCTATAACAATGTGCTTACCTTTCTCTGCTAATAAGAGAATATTAAACCATCAACTTCAGACATATTAACAATTTCTCTGCTACGCAGAGAAAGTCTCTCACAAAAAGAAGCGTCAGAAGCATCACAAAAACCCCTTGACCTTGCTAATGCCCTTGATTTTTATGTAGAAGGTACTAAGATTCCAAAGATGTTCATGTACCCAGTATCTTTGAAATCACAATACTTGTTAGGTACTTAAATACTTTCAAGCATTTAAGCTTTACACTGCAGTGATAGGCTGTAGTGTGCAATTCTTAGACAAACAGCAGTGCTCTTCCAAATTCAACAGTAATAGGAATAATTGATCACTTTCATTCTGAAGTAAAACCTCCTTGTAATAGTTTTCATGTAAGGTTTCATTTTATCTACATGCAAATCCTCAGATATTTTGCTGAACCCTTTAGGAAAGTCTCTTTTGACCTGCATGGAAAACAATTTGCAAGAAAACAGTGCAAGCATAAGTTTTAGAGCTCTCATAAAACATCATGCATGGGACAAGTGAGGCCATGTTACATAGAAGAACGGACTCTGTCCATAGAGTTATCAGTTAGGTTAGTGGTTAATGTGTAATCTTCAATCTACAAACCCTGAAAAACGAACCCTCTGCACTCCATATCACCTCAAAAAATGTGTGGATATAGTCACTTTCCATGATCTCATAATTAATTACTGATTTTCCCTTTACACTATTAAGCAGAACCAAAGTTCTCTTACATCTATTTTTCTGCCACAGAGAAAATTTTCATGGTGAAAAGCTACTTTAAAATTCTTCTGATACATGCAGTTTTATTCTAGCATTTTTTACCTAGATAGAGCATTAAGAATATTTTTGGTATTACTAAGTTATATGATCCATAAATACATATGTAACACATACCTATTATTAAAAATCAGGTGTATTTCAATTAGCTTGTTTACAGATTTGATACACCACTTCATATAAGAAATGGTATTTGCCATTCTAATGAAATTGATCAAGCAAGGTCCCACTAATTTTAAGATTTGAGGTTTTTTTGTTAGTGTCTTTTTAAAAGCTAATCTGTATTATGCCAGCCAAGCTTCTATGACAAACCTGATTTACATGCAGATTTTTTTACTGCATTCTCTTCTTACAAGCCATGAGATAGACATATCATGCAGAGTTATGCAGATACCTTTGTGACTATTTTGTTTGTTGCTACACTAGAATTAGAAGTCCTACAGAAATACTTCTTGTGCTAGGCGAGAATGGATTTGGCTTTGTTATTTTCCTTTAGCATCATCCATACTTAGAGGAAACTTATTCAAATAGAAATGACATTCAGGGGGACATTGTGTTCCCTAGAATCCCTAAATAAAGACCCTTTCCCTAAATTATGACCCTGTTCCCTAAATAAATATTCAGCCTTCAGAAGTGACTGAACTTTTATTGAACCCCAAAGTTTTGGCTTATCTCTTAGGCAATGGCTGGGCTGGTTCTTATTTATATCCCTATTTAAAACAAGCTGGTTAATTCTTGGGTTTACTTTCAAATTTAGTCACACATGGAATGTCTTAATTGTTTGTTAAAGGAACAGCAGGTTGTGGTCAGGGTCAAATGCCCTTGTGCTCAACAGATTTTAACTTTGCATAGTACTTACTCTTGAGACTGTGATAAGCAAACCTAGAGGCAGATCATGCTTTATGTGAGGGAAGTGCTGAGTGTGCAGGTATGCAAGGGCAGGGGAAAGGAGGAGGGGAGCTGACTTCATTGGACTGAGCATTTTTTTTACCATACCAGACAGCATAGTGTGTACTGGTAAGTGAGCTTTCAGAGCACACTTTTGGACAGCATTGGGTTCTGCAAGATTTGTAGAAAAACAATGCAAGATGTCTCCACTGCATAGTTAAGCTGGATGTTAGCAGAAAGGTTTAGGTATATGGGCCAGAAACGTGGTTATGTGTTCAGTCCTGCTAGTTACTCATCACCTGCTTTGTAGGTGCAAGCTGGACCACAGACCTGCTGATGGTCCTCCAGTAGTGCCATTCCAGAATTGCGTTCTCCTAGATCAGGTGGAGTCTTCAAGTAGTTTAATCAACACAGCATAAGGTAACATAAGATTTCTGCTCACATATGGTGAAGATGTCCTTTGATGTACTTGAGGAAAGGAGGACATGGTGGAATGACAGAAGCATGAGGTTCCATGGAAGACCTGCCTATAACCATGATCCCAACAATTTGACTAGTGCAGCTATGAGCCATGAGCTGGTTGAGTGTTTTCTAAGGCAGACTCCCAGGCAGATGGGCAATCAAGGCTCTCCTCATTTCCTTGCTTTCATTCTAAACCTGATCTTGCCCATTCAGGGTCAGATTATGAGGGGGATTGGAGGGGCTGAATGGCAGTGGGGAAGACACAGATAAATCTTTTTTTAATGTGATTTTTGAAGTGTCAGGCTCAGATGTAATGCTCTGATCACTGAATGCCTCTCCTCACTGGTGAGCAAATCATCCTAAAAAGGAGAAGTTAGAGGAGCAAACCAGGGGGAGTTGACCTCCCCTGGCTACAGTGGGCTGTAGGAAGTGGATGGCTCAGCAGGCAAGCCACCTGCTCCAGTCTGGTGGTTGGCACAGTGTTTATTTTGCACATCAGGCTGCCTCCAGGGAATAAAAAAGGGTTAACTCAGACAAACATTATTTCAGCTCTGTGCTCTGCAAAAAGAAAAAGGAAGACTGCCCTGTGTTTCCAAACAAGGGACTTGTTCTGTATGATTTTCCTTGGAGAACACTGCTTGCCAACTTTTCCACACCCTGGAACAAGGGGTCTGGCTGAATTTATTTTCAGCACCCTCCAGGAAATGAGGCTATTAGGTTTATTAATCTGAAACTAGAAGACAAATTCAGTTTCTTTAATAGGGGTAGGGGCATGGTTACTAAATTTACTGTGCTTTTCCCAAAGGTTTGAGTCTTGGAGCAAGTCTGTCTGATACTCCAATGTGTCTTGGGCTGAAACCCTCCAGCTCAGAGCTGCCAGTGTGAGCAAAGATCTTACATAGGCAGCCACCTTCAGTTAGCTCTGGTAAAAGAGAAATCCTCAGAGCTGTGTAGAAATGTGTCTTTCTCCATGTGAGTGGTATCAGTAAAAGGGCAGTGAGTGCACCAGTGATTAAGAAGACTGGTTTACAGCAACATGCCAGTCTCCCACGAGACAAAAAGAAAATCCAGGTAGCATTACACAAGAGAAAGGTACATTTCTTTCTCTGATCTCTTTAGTGCTTACAAGATTTAGATAACATGCTTATCATGAAGCAAATGGAGATATTTTGCAAGTTTTACTTGGTGTGGTAACAACTGTTACCCTTTATACCTTTGTAAATACCCTGAAGTTCGCAAGAGTAAGCGCATAAATGAAGTGAACAAACACAGCCTAACTCCAAATACCTCTTGGCTTTTCACATACATCATTTAATTAAATGATGAGGATGAATTTTTTGTGAGGTTGTAATAAAATAAAATTATTTAAATAAATAACTGACAAAATAGTCATACGGTCAGAATAAATTACCATGATGTTTTTAATTACTAAAGTAAGTTTTGGTAGGAGGGAATGAATAATATTAAAAGATTTAATTAGTGAATTCAGAGGGATTATTTACAGCACTAACATCAACAACATAACATCTAACATAATTAGAGATCAAAGAAAGTCTACCAGGCAAGCAAGACCCTTCTTGCAGAAGATGTGGTGTCCTAGTCTTTAATTCTTGCTTTTCTCTCATTTAGGTTTCTTTCCCAAGTACTTTTATTTCCTCTAGAATATTTAACTGTAGATAATTAAATAATTTTTGTAAAGGATCAAATAACCTGTAGCAGTTGTCTGTTGGTTCTACAGAAGCTAAACATCAGAAATAGGTGAAGAATATTGACATCACAATCCCACTACATATGAGAGGACAGAGGAGAAGGGGAGCTAAATAACACCACTGTTATTTAGTACAAATGCTTGTTTAAATTTTTTTCTCAAGATTCATAAAGGGCTCTTCTGACCTGGGTAATTTCAGCAGTGCTTTGGAATAGCTGGTCTATGAAATTATAGGGCAGAGGCCTTGTTTTACCTTGGCCCTGTCCTGTGCATTTTGATGACTCTCAGGCATGTGCAGAGTTTAGAACAGGAAAGCTGCCAAAGGGCAAAAATAAATTAGATTAATTAGATACAATGAATTAGAGTGAAGTTTGTGAGGAATTTTTTGTGGATTTTTTTCTACTCAAATGTGTCATACTTACTTCTGCAATTTCTCTGATTTGCTCTGTGTTTTCTGGCTGTACTCAGGAACCTGTTCCAGGCACTGAAAAATATATTCTCTGCCTAAACTGAATGTAAAGGGAGAACATCTAATAAAAATATTCAGAAGAGAAATTTATTTCCATGAAATCTCTCTCAGTTTCTCCTCCTTCACATTTTGTCAGCATTTGAAACCATAGGGATAAAAAACCTTAAAAAAAAAAAAGCTTGCAAAAATTTAATTAAAATTTCCAGGTGAAGAAAAATGTTTAACTTGTTCTAATACACATTGGATCATTGAAATTCCTACACAATTCTCCAAGAGAAGGAAATAACAGAATTCATGAAAGACATTAATTTTCAGTAATATTGTAGCTTGAAAACCTTCAAATTCTTCTATAAAAGTGACTATTTAATGAATAAATCACATAGGGTTTCTGTACCAGCCCCACACTACATCAGAATGCATCTCTTGAAAAGTTTTGGTGGTATGGTTTGAAATTAGTTATTAAAAGCTTTTCTTATCAACAAATCACATATTGGAGCAGGAGAATAACATGCCCTCATTTTTCTCCAGCTTTCTGTGAGCTCCAGAGGGCTCTGGCCTTGGTTGGCTTCCCTCCTCCCACTGGAAAGGGCACCTCCCCTCTGGGGAAGGTCGTCTGTACACAAAAGCCCAACTGCTCACACGGATGACTCAAATCCACCCGTCTGCTCCAAGCCCAAAGCTCAGTCTGCTTCTCTCTGAATGTCTCGCCATCAGCTCAAGCTCAGTATAGCTCACCAGAGCTCTTAATCTGTCTTCTACACTCCCCTTGCTACTGCTTTTTTCAGTCACTGTGCTTAACATCACTGGCTGTTCTGTTGCTTGGCCCTTGAGTTTATCCAGCACCTTCAGTCTAGGACTCTTGAGGCCCTCTGTAAATTTTGATACACAAAAAAACTTCAAAGCTTTGACCTTCCTCATATTTCCACACAGCTAAAATTACCAGTCCAGCTTTCATCCTTTTACCACAAGATGCTTCTCCCTGATTTGGATGGGGCCTGTTTCCTGCTCATTCCTCCATGCCCACAGCTGTAAGCAGGCTTCCCCTCTCCTCCCATGTTCCCATCCACTCCCCCCACATCAAGCACAACACAATTCTCCTGCGTACAGACTGCAGCCACTCTGCCATCTTGGACAACCCGTGGCACCATCTGTCGTCACACATTCAGGAACCTTTCACAGCAGTAATGCCCTCTTTCTACATTGCTCTGCCAGTCAAGGTGAAGCTCTCTGTAAAAACATACAGAACTTTGCCATTATACACCTTCAACCTTTGCCAGGGAGCTTTCCTTTTTCACAGTCTACAAAACACCAGATTGTGGGCATGCTGCAAGTGTTATATGGACAATGACCTGTAACATCACTTTGTTTTCCTCCGTGTCTCTGAATGGCAAGCTACCTGTTGTCATGTGTTCTTCACTTCGATTGAAAGTAGTAGATCATAAATGCATGGAGCATCTCTACCACCTGGCCCCATATGGAAAATGGCACAGCAATGCCCTGGTCCACATCTGAATTGCACAGAGTCTGCAGTACTAGAAATACAGAGATTTGATATTCAGCATCTTTGGAATGTGTTATTCAGTTTAAGGACTAGGTTTGACTCACACTGCTTCAGAGAGGAGTCTAAAGTTATCCCTAAATGTTTAAAAAGTGAATTATAATTATTATGATTATTTAGCATCTACTGAAATCAGATGCCTTTCTTAAAAAGCAATTCTGGAATTAAATTTTATTAATTCTTCTTCTTTTTACCTTCATTGTGGAATCGTAGAGGTAATATTTTAAATGAATTGCTATACAGGGAGGCTAAAGCACTGCTTTGTGGGATAATCTTGCACAGTGTTCAATTTAGTTTGGATTCCAGATTTGGTGATCACTGAATTACATATTCTTTTCTTTCTTTCTGTTTCTCAGGTATTGAGAGGTTCCTTTCAAAGGCATGTTCAAGTCCCTCTTGGAAGCATATTTCTGGTGCTCTGACTCCAAAGTTTATTATTTCTGCAAGGATCTACAATTTCTATATTTTTATAACCTAAACCAAATGTTTTCTGAGGCATAACAGAAAGCTTTATTTCTAAGCCATTTGAACACATACATTCTAAACATATTAAATATGGGTAGATGATGACTGCAGAAAAAGATATTTCTAGATGTGGAGTCTTTTAAAAAGAGCTAAAACTGTTTTCCTTTCCAAGAAAAATCTATCCGATTCCCTATGTTTAGTGTATTTCAAATTCTGTCATAAATCATGTCATAATCTGTTAACAGGAAGCTGCCTACTGGTTTGCTCACTGCCAAGATTAGGGGTGACACTCCTACACTCTTGAAATCAGTGACAAAACTTCCTTTGACTTCAATAGGCAGAAGATTTCATCCAAAGCAAGAAAATTTTTATCCTTACATTTTCAGAATGGAAAAGAATGAAAAGCCTTCTTCCAATTCATATTTATCTCAATTTTCAGATACTGCCACGTAAGAATTATTTATACTGTCATCCTTTTCTATATAAAGATTATCTTAGCTGCTTTTGACACTGAAGGCAGGAGTTAGCATATAAGGTGTTTTTGAAGCATACAATAACAACAACAACAACAAAAGATATTTTGGAAAAGCAAAAGCAACCACTAAAAATTAACCCTTATATTTCCATTTTACAAATCTTAATATGGATTTGCTACCTTTCCACACAAAAGAACGAACATTTCTCTAGACAGAAAATTATATTTGTAAAGATAATTTTGTTTTCAGAGTGATGTTTGGTGGGAGGAGGTGGAGGAAGGGATGGTTCAAGATTCAGTGAAATAAGTGCGGGGAAAAAGTAGACACAAAACCTTCTATTGACTTTGTTGGACTTTATGTCACACCCTTCTCCCCTGTGTGGCAATAAAGTACTGTGTAGCAAGAAAAGTTCAACTCCTTCTAACTTTTCTTCTGCAAGAGCCTTCTTAAGAAGAATTTGGCAAAATACCTGAGCCATGAGTCCCAGCCAAATTGTATAAGATTAGGATTCCTTTCCAGAAATGCTGAAGTAAGTATAATCTAGGTATCAGGAACACAGTGATTTGGTGCCTAAGTAGGCACCAGACCTACAAACCTTGCAAACACTGAAGGTCTCTGTGAAAACTTATTAAACAACCCAAGCACACCACATGCAGTGAGACCTGAGTATTGACTCTCTACCCAGGGACACAAGGGCACAGATGTTACTATGTGATCTCAGGTTTTTGGCAAATCTTTCTTTTAATGTTAAAATTTAATAATAATAATAAAGAGTCATCAGTCTTGTCTATGATTAGAATTTTGTTCGCTCTTCACCTCAGGTCACTGCACATGGAAAAGGTGAACCTAAAACACCTTAACTTTCATCTGTCTGAAAAAGTTCCTTCACAGAAAAGTGCTTTTGGATTGGGTGTACTTATACTATGATCTCTGTGTTCATCCTCCTACAACAGTTTAGATATGTTGGTTTAGATTGCCTACCTGATGAAATACCTTTTAATACTACTTTGCAATGCCACAATAATGCTTTGTGGACATCACTACATCACTGAACTGACTTCACAGCAGTGTAAGCACATGTAAACACACCAATGCACATACCCAGGACAAGCCAGAGGATGATTCTGCAGTGTCACATTGACTTCAATGAACCCATCCTGTCCCATGGCGTACAGAGAAGTTTGCCACAGTGAAATATTGTTTTGCTTGATAGCACGTTCAAATGTTGATCATGTCATGTAGAAGTTTCTGCAACTGAGATAATAAAACCATATTTTATTATGTAAGCCACTTCACAATTCAGCTCAAAAATAAGCAATCCTTTAACTACCTATAAACAGTACAAAAGGATTATAATTAATGTGTAGGCTAGATGAACATAATTTAGGAATCAAAGGATCACTGAAAATCAACAGGACTTAGGCTCTTGAGTCAGTGCTTCCAAAATAGAAACCCATCAGGGCAGACAGTTTGAGAGTCACATTCCTCCGAAACTGGAGTTATTCGTACGCCTCAGCACACGCTCATCGTAGCACAAGACTGAGGTTCTGCTGACACCTGTTGGTAAACGTCTGAACAGCAGAACTGATGTCACACAATTAAGTAAATGAAATAAAAAAACATGCATAGAAAACAGGAGTAAAAGTACAGACGTGTCTTCATTCTATAACAGAAAAGTTTCTAGTTATTGGTAAGTCATAATGCGAGTGAGGTTGGGGAAAGGGCTACAAGGAAAGGTAAAAACAAAATTTGCTGCTAGATTTTTTTGTCAGATCTTCCCTGACCAAGATGATGAGTTCACTTCCTACTGAGTCAATATACTACTTGCAGTGAGTCATTGTGGAGATGCTGACTAAGCTGAAAGAGATTTGCTAATGACTGGATGATCAGCAGAATTATAATTAATATCAGCAGAGACCAGTATCTGTTTTGCAAATGATCAGAATCATGCTAACATGGGAGTGTGATAAGATGACAAACACTACTAAGAGATTTTCAAACTTTTTATTTTATATATGGGAAGATAAAATTTTGCTTACTCAGCGATTTATCTTCAAAATGTCAAAATATCAAAGCTGAACTCTGTTAGTGTTGGTTAGGCCCAAGAAAAGGTAAAATTTTGGTAGAAATTTACTTTCTGCTACAATACAAACAATTAAGATAGATTTCAAATTTTCAGTCATAGCACAGTCCTAATGTGAATAACTTTAAATTTTGTGTTAACCAAACATATCAAAAAAGGCAGAAGAGTGCTACACCTTTCATTGTAAGGATTTCTGTTATCAGACTGCATGCTACACTCTCTTTGCATGGTGCATGGTTTCTGGTAAGAAAGATATGATTTGTGCAGTGTTTTAGGCACTATGTCAACCTGCTTTTCTGATAAGAAAAGATACAACAGTTTAGATTTGCTCTTATTGCTGTTGCTCATTTCCTTCTCCCCCCACTGCCCCCCAAAAAATAAGGGAGAAGTTTACAGTACAGAGAAAATTCACTTTCACTCCCTGGTGCTCATCTTTGAAAGAAAATTACTGCTTGTAAAATTACAGGTCCAAAGATGTTACCCTGGACTGCTATGCACTTGGGTTTTGGTTTTGGTTTTTTTTGTATATTCCCACCTTCATCCTGTATCCAGGATGAATCGAAAGGTATCGTGATGGATAATTGCTGTGCTTACTGGATGCTTGCCAGCCCGTTCAGGAATTACCCTGCTCTGCTCTGAGAGCGCTGCTGGAGCCTGAGGAACTCCGGGCGCTGCCGTGTGGAGCCACAGAGCACCCGTGTGGCCAGGCTGCCCTCTCCCGCCAGCTCAGGGAGCTCCAGCTGTGTGCAAGAAGCACATCTGCCCAAAACTTCCACTACAACTCAGAAGCTGATCTTCGGAGACGTGGAAATGCCCCAGATATTGAGATGTAGGGCTGTTCAGTCAGATATATGACAGATAACTGTGCTCGAGCTGCTAAACAGTCAGGCATTCTGGACAAATGTAAATACATTCACCCCGGACAATACCTTCAGGCTGAAAAACACATTTTCACAAGGCAAACTGCAGGTCTGAATCAAATGCACGGCCTCCACTGTCTACAAAATAAATTTGCAGTAAGCTGCCCAAAACTCCCAGACAAACTGTGGACATACAGCTTGTCTGTGTTACACACTGGCAAGCAGAGGTATTGAGCTAATAATTCTCCCCATGATGCAAATTTGTGTGCATATACAATTCTGTCTGGGAAGCTTTAGACAGAAACAGCCTTGGCTTGCCAGTATCTATCTAAGCAAGTTGCTCAGACAATTAGCAAGCTTTTATCAGCATCGGGCATGTCAAGGCATTGCCATCAACCTCCTTGCTGGTGGCATATTCTTGAGCTCCAGAACAAAAGGTGGAGTCATAGTCAGCAGCTGTCCTGCTGCCTTGCAAAGGGAGAAGATTAACAAAGAAACAAGGTAAGAAGGAGAAATGACCAAAAGAGAATGGATGAGAGAAAAGAAGCCACATAGGTGTTGTTTAGGATGTAAGCAAAGATGATGAGCACGGTTATGTCACTTAGTAACAGTGACCATTATGGGGCTGGCATATTTCATATGTACCCAACCCTCAGCCTCTACACAGGATGTCCAATTACAGGTGGTAACTCTTTCCATTAAGAGAAGGCAATCAAGACACAGTTCTGAGCTGGTAACTATTAAGGTTTGTGCCATTTCCAAAATGTTTTAGGTCATTCCAGGTGGTTACTTTATTAACAGCCATGAGCAAACTTTGGGTTTACCAGACATTTAAAGGCCACACACGAACCTCCATGTCTCCAGCTGGAGACATGTCCTCCACACATACACACGAGTTTACCCTGGATGAAGAGCTGCAGTGAAGTCCTCCCCAGGCTGACAGGATAGGTTGGCAAAGGCTGTGGGCAGCAGCTTCATTCCGAAGAAAAGCAATTCAGCCCTGCTGCCAAACCACCTCCTGAATCCTGCACTGTGCAGGAGGAGTACACCTGGTCTCTGCCTGGAGGAAAAAGGTTTGCAGGTTTTCTGACCCAAGAAATCCTATTGTAAAATAAATACCCATGGATGAGCCTGAAGTCATCCACTTGAAACACCTTTACTGGGTGCCCTTTCATCCAGACTAGCTGTGCAAGCCAGAGCGGGGGCTGGCGTGGGACAACACACCATGACTCTGGGGGCAAGGGTGACAAGCACCAGCCAGCTGGGCTGGTGTTCTGGAGTGGCCATCTTCACTGGGACCAGGCGGCCAACTTGTCCTTCACTGTTAGGGCAAAGGGGAGTCGCTGGAAACTTGCAGATGTATGTTCGATGGAAACGCACTAGAGGTTTGAGTGGACAAAGCCATGTTTAGCCTGGCGAAGAGAAGGCTCAGGGGTGGCCTTATCGCTCTTTACAACTCCCCGAAAGGAGGTTCTATCGGTTGAAGGTTGGTCTCTTGTCCCAGGCAACCAGTGACAGAACGAGAGGACTCAGTCTTAAGCTGCACTGGAGTAGGTTTAAGTTGGACATCAGGAGGAATTTTTTCACAGAAGGGGTGATTAGACATTGGAATGGGCTGCCTAGAGAGGTGGTGGAGTCACTATTTTTAAAGTTTTTAAGGAAAGACTGGATATGGCACTTACTGCCATGGTGTACTTGACAAGGTGGAGTTCTGTCACAGGTTGATGATCTCAGAAGTCTTTTCCAACCTAATCGATTCAGTGATTCTGTGACCTGGATTTGAGCTGCCTGAGTCACAGAATCAGAATCAAAGAATCAACCCCCCCGAGGAATGAGCTCTGATTTCGGGCCAGCGCGGAGGGGACCTCTTCAAGCCAGACCCGAGCCTCTTCCCTCACCGTGTGCCAAGGCTGGGGAGCCGAGCGGGAAAAGAATGACAACCGGCGATTTTATTTTTTGGTAAACGTGTGCTATAAGGAGGATGAAACCCGGGTGGAGCCAGGTACACAGCCATGTCGGAGCACGGTGACCGGGAGGCGGGAGCAAAGACCAAGGGCGGCGGGGCCGCAAGGGCCGGACCGGCTCCTCAGCCGCCGCCATGGCGCCCGCTCCCGCTGCGGCCCGGGCGGCGGGAGTCGGCAGGGGGCGCTGCGCGGCGCGCGGCGCTGGCGCTGCGCTGCTAGGGGGCGGCCGTATGGCGGCTGCGGCGCTGCGCCTGTGCCGCGCTTCGCGCCTGCTGCCGGCTGCTGCCGCCACGACCCAAAACACGGCCCCAGCGCCGCGGCCGCCTCCGCGCCTCGCCTCCTCCTCCTCCTCTTCCTCCTCCGCCTCCTCTGCTTCCCGGCCCTCTCCGCCGCAGCCCGCCATGCCGGCCTTCCAGTACCCCGAGGTGTACCGCGACGAGACCGCCGTGAGTAGGGCGCGGGCTGGGACAGCGCTCGGCGTGCGGCGGCCGCCGGGCCCGGGCGCGGGGCACCCGGCTCGCCATTCCCCGCGGGGCCGCCTCGGGGCGAGAGCGCCGCTCGGCTCTCAGGGCTTTGTTCGGCTGCGGCCGCGGAACGCCCGGCGTGCTCCGTGCAGAATCCCGGGTTTGTCGCGCCCGCGGGCCGCGGCGGCTGCCGGGGGCTTGTTAGGGCGAGATTCGGGCCTTTGCGCCGGTGCCTCCGGGCACATCCCGCGTGTGCGGGGCCGGCGGGGCCGGGAGCCGGTCCGGGACGGGCGGTGGGAGCGGGGGTGCGGGAGCGGCCACCGCACGGCGCATCCCGGAGATTCGGTAGCGGTGCGTGTGTCAGGGAAACCCAGGCCTCCGCCCGGGCTGCAGCAGCGTCAGCAGAGGAACAAATAGTCTATTTATATAGGATGGCACATCTGTAACATAGTCTCATCTCCCTGTGTTTCCGCCGTGTCTGGATACACAAGGGATTACAGTGTAAGTTTGGCCAAAATGGGTTCGATTTTCTTTCCCTTTCTCAAAGCACTGTGCACCGGCCAGGAAGGATTTACATTGCATTTAAACCAAACTGTTTGCCGGTATGAGCCAAAGCTGGAAAAAATCCTGAAGTATTTACTTTCATAGTTGACTGTAAGGCTGAACTGTGCAAGCCCTAGTAGCCGGTATCTAGTCTTTTCTTATCTACTGGAGGAAGGAAGCAGGTAAATTCAACCACGTGGATTAATCTTTTGTAGTTTATGTTTTGTTTGTTATTTTGGGGGTTGGCTTTTGATTTCTTAAATTACGATTTTTATATATAGTTTTATATATATATATATAAAATGCACATATTTGTGGGCAACAGTAGTAGGGAGGGCTAAACCAGAGACTCTTTATGTAGCCAGGAACCATGCTTTGGGTACATCCAGTAATCGGGTTTTATAAGTTGGCTTGAAAACCTTAAGGTTGATTGGTGGGGTTTCTTTTTTGCTTACTAATCTATCTTGTGGAAGGAATTTATGTGCATTTTTCCATTTTTCTGGATCTCTCTGTTTTTTTCTGAGAACTTCTCTGCTGCTATGGTGCCATCACCAAAGAATGGTAATACTAGTAACTCACCTGGGAACAATATATTGGTTCTCTCTTTGCTCCTTAGCACTGTATGCTTTTGTGAAATTCCAAATGCCCTTCCTTGTGCTGACTATCATTCCTTCATGGATAGAGTTTGCTTGTGTGCATGTCTTTTTTAAAATTACTGTCTTCTATAAATTCAGGTGTCAGATTACCATGGATGCAAAATCAGCGATCCGTACTGCTGGCTTGAAGATCCCGATAGTGAGGAGACGAAGGTAACCTTTCTTTGCATAGGAATGGCTGCTTTCACATGCTTCTCTTTTATAGACCAGATGCATTGGTACTCTGCTTTTGAAGAACCTGCCAATATGTTTTGAAAACTTATATAGTGAACAAAGGAGTAGTTCATGTGTAGTTCATGGCGCCAGCAGCAATGCCATTATTTTGTCCCTGTGCTTTAGTGGGGGAAAGGTTGAATGGGGCTTTGAGCATCGTGGTTTACTGGCAAATATCCCAGCCCATGGCATTGAACTAAATGATCTTCAAGGTCCTTTCCTACCCAAACCATTTTATGGTTCTATGAAAGTCTGGAATACTTGGTATAACTAGATCACAGAATTTTCAAGGTGGTGGTGGTGTCGTACTGAAGAGAAACATTAACATTTTTTTTCTCTGTGTTTGCTTGGTTGGATCAGTCAAGGGCAGCTGTAAGCAACCAAACTCCCTCCTCCAGATATGTAAGGTATATGATGTAATAAAAACGAACCTGTGGTCAGGTGGGGAAGTTCCTATCTCACTTTGGGGAAAGGAAGTGCAGAATGTGAGTTCATGGTCTGCTGCTGTTTGGTTGTTGACATCTAAGACAGATTGAGGAAGCATCCCTGGCGTAGCTGAAATGTGCTACACTGTGAAATGTAAAACAGTTCTGGTAGTGCCATAGGCCACAACTACAAAACCACACTTTCACTGTTGTCTTGGCTTTGGTTTAGTTGGACTTCCAACTTCTTGGCTTGTTTTAACACTTTGTGGAAAATAAGCTCATTTTTAGACTACAGCAAAGCCTTTTGCTGCTGTGTTAGTCATGTACAGTACCTTAACTCACTGACAGTGTAGGCAGTAATGCTGAGCTTGTTCCAGACATGAGGGATGGACAAGTGATGAAAAAGCAGGGATCATGTGGGGTTGGGTTGTACTATTCTGAACATGTGTATACTTGAATTAGGACTAGAACTGAAACTCTCAAATCTGCAATTAAATGGATTTGATAATAGACCGTTGTTTTGTTCACATTTTGATAAATTTTCCAAATTTTGCACTTGGAAGTCACAAGAACTCTAACAAATTTTTCTTTGTAATACTTAGGAAAGGTATGTGCTCTCTTGTAGGAGTTGCCCTGAGCTACCCTTGGCTGAGTATATATATGAACTGTAAATGCTTTGCAGAGTAATAACAAAGGCTGGTTATGTTAAAACAGTTGCTATTCTGAGGCTTTTTCTCAGAAAGTATACTGTCAGAGGAATAGTTATCTTGATAGAGTAACTTAGTGGAATGTAGACAGGTGATAGATTGTAGAAAAGCATGGTTAAAAAGAATTTGTGGTATGTGTTTCTTAGATGAAATTTAGTTTGATTCTTGTTTTAGAATGATAGTTGGCCTACTTAGACCATCTCTACTGGTAGTACAATGCTTTAAAAATTGTTTTGCTTTTTAAATTACCTTGTCTTCCAAAACAGCCATAGGAAGTGGCTTTACTTGGACCCTTATTCTGTACTTTCTGCTGCTAGTAAAGTCTTCCCTGGTTCAAGGTTTATGATATTTTGTCAGATGCAGATATCTACAGGTATAATAAAAATCTTTCTGTCTAGGTTCATGAAGGCATACAGTTACTGTTAGCCCTGTAGCCTGGATGGCATCTGTTTAGCTCAGTGTGGTGGGTAGAGTTGTTTACTGTGAGAGTTTCTGCTGACATATGTTCTTGTATTTTATCTAGAACAATATTTCAGTTATGTATTGTTTTTTAAACATGAGTGCAACTTCATGTTCAAAAGTGTGGAAACAGAAAGTTTCCAAACTGGACTGTATTCTTCTCCACAAAACTCTTTGAAAAATCTGTAATTCCTTGCTCCTTTTTCATACAGTCATGGCATTTCATTTCTAAATAATCTTGGAATCTTTGGTGCATACTAATTGGAAATGAGAAAAATATATTTAGTTCCTGTAAAAGCAAAATTACGAGTGATACAGTTGTGAGTGTAATAATTAGTCTGTAATGCTCTTGGGCAACGAATGCTTGTAAGGAAAAGTCTGTGTTTCTTCTTTGAATATCACTAATGAAAGCAGATGTGGTAAGATGTGTCTATGCAGTTAAAAGTGAGTAACACACAGTTCCGGTATACCCTTGCAGCAAAGTTGTCATTTTGGTCATATTATTGATGGATGAGACAAAGATGTGTGCCAGTTTCTGTTCCCTACATGTAACTGGAAAGTGCTTTTGGCTGTCTGGTACACTGGATAGTCTTACACATGTTTTTATAAGCCACCGTTTCACTGAAAGTGTCACAGGACTGTGGAAAGTTAATTTATTCGTATAGGATCCACGGTCCATATTTTTGTGTATGTGGTCTTTGAAATTCACGTGTTTCCATTTAGAGAAACCAATTCAGAAACACATAATTCTTGGGTAGATTTGATTAAGTTCTTTCACCATCTGATGGGGGGACAGTTATAGCAATACAATATGGAGGCTGCATGGCTTACCACTAGGATGTACTTTGCACATATTAATTCTTCGCCTGAAGAATTAATACACCACTAAATAGTGATAGCAGCTGGTGAGTGAGTGCCTGGTACTCTGTGCAGCCACTGGCTTTTCTGAAGATCTGTGAAGCTCAAGTTGTGCAATGTGGATTGTAGCCCTGCTGTTCCTGTGGGTCATGCCTTGCAATGAAGTTGTAACTCATATGTTAAAAAGCGTTGATCTGATTGCCCTGTGACAGATTGAGGACAGGTAGAAACAGCAGGCTTTCAAACCCTCACCTGGAAAAGAGCCCCGTGTAAGCAGGGGATGAGTGGACAGGATTTTGTGCTGGAGGTGAGAGGCTGGAATCTGAGAGTGACACTGCAGCTGCCGCTGAGACATTTGGCTGTGAGTTACAGGCACACACGGTGTCCTGTCCTATCTTCACGTTAGAGACAGAAGAGCCTGCACGTCTCCTTGTTGGCAGCTGTGATTCACCTTAAGATGCTTAGGTATTAATTTTAGGTTAATGTACCATGCTATAAATAGGGATGATGAAACACCAACAGAGCACCAGGTTTTCCATGCATACAACAAACAGCTGGAGTGGTAATGGTTTTGATCACTGTCCTAAGTGTTTGTGACTGGACCTGGAGTGTTTTAAAGAAACCAGACTTCCCAAAGTTTTCAGAGATTAGTATTTTTTTCTTAAGAACTGATCTGTGAGCAGTACTTTGGGCTTATCATGAAATACTGGCTGGGGCTAATTCTGTGTGTTATGTTAATAATATGAATAGATGATGCACATGACATTTTGTGTCATCTTAAAGCTCTTCCCAGCTCCTGAAATAATAGTGCAGTCTGTGGGCAATATTTCTCATTTATGTGAATATGAGAGTTTTTAAAAGCATGGTGTGCTTTGGAGGTTGTTACCTTAGGTTTTGGGGATTTTTTGTGTGTTTGTTTGGGTTTTTGTTTGTTTAAGGTTTCTTTGGTTGTTGGGGTGTTGTTTTGGGGTGTTTTAAGGGGAAAGGCAGGAGGACTGTCTTGTCTCTTGGCTGGTTACCCCACTGTATGCCTGCAGAGTCATTATTCAAGATATAAATTGAGTCCTATTAAAGAATTGTGGCATAATGCAAATAAGCATGTAGGATTCGTCACGTGTGACACTGCATAATATATATGAGGGAAATATGTCTGTGATGCATTGCTTCTGAAAATGTTTTCTGTAGAAAATAGGCATTTCTGCTTGAGTTTATATTTTTTTGATTGTTTTCTTTCAGGCATTTGTGGAGGCTCAGAACAAGCTCACAGTACCCTTTCTCGAGCAGTGTCCTGTTAGAGCACTGTTCAAGGAACGAATGACTGAACTCTATGATTATCCTAAGTACAGCTGCCACTTCAAGAAAGGAAAAAGGTATGTGAGGAATGTCTTTGGAGGTGGTGATGAATGTGAAGCAAGTCAGAAGCAACTATTAATTAGGAAAACAAATTAGATTTGTATTTATTTTTTTATAGTTGCGAAGTAAGAAAACTAAGCCAATGTTAACATGTGTGGTTGCATGATGCAGAGCACAAGGTCCTTCACTCTCTCCAGTTCCCAATCATATGATCTTCTTCTATTGTCTTTTATTTTATTAGAAAAATTTGTGAGTTTATCAGAACTCAGATGATTTTCTGGAATAATTATTGTAAAAGTAAATCTTCAAGGAGTTTCTTTCAGAAAGGCTTGGTCACTGTCAGTATAGGTAAATGCATATTGTCTGAAAACAGCATAAGCCCATAATGTGTGTTCTGTTCCATATATTTGCTAGAACCCCTGCTCTTACATTGGTCATTATTTGAGCAGCTGGTAGGCTTTTTTTTTGTTTAGTCATAGCTAGTGAAAAGCAGTAGGAATTCCCTTGTGAAAAACTGTTCTTGTAGCTGCAGGGTATATGGGAAATATAATTTGGCAGACTTAAAGCAACTGATGGAAAAAGATCTGGTTTTTTAGAAACAAAGAAATCCTGCTATATTCCAGTGCCTAACCTACTCATATCCCTTAATATGATTCTGTGGCTAGGTGAAGAAATGGTATTTCTGTGTCTTACCCAAGATCTGGAGACTGCAGCTGCTACTGAATTTAATGTGACTTCTTTTAGAAATACTACCAAGCTTCTAGAGAAAGGGAGTAAAGGGACTTAACTACATCTAAAGATTGTTTTAGCAGTTGAAAATGAAGTAGTGCAAACAACCAGCCACTCTTCCTCATGGGAAACACAGATAATCTTTTTCAATATTTTCAATTTGTTTTATCCTTGTTGAGTGGACACCCAGGTATGTCATATATGTGTTCACCATAATCCACAGATAATGAGAAAGAGGATAGCTTGTTGCTTAAGATTTCTACACAGATATTGAGAGGGATTTGTTTTAATGATCTGTGCTGTGAGGAAGGCACTGATACTACTAAGGAGGGAAATTCTGTACTGCATGGGGTTTGTTGAAGGTACATGGTGGGGAGTGAACCAAAGCTGTTGGTTCACTCCCCACCATGGGGATTTAATGTGAATTTTAATTGTCATGGATGCGGCACAACATGTCAGAGTATAGAGGTGTGAGGTTTAAGCCCAGAAGCAATGGAGCTGTTTAGGACAGTGCTGCATCTGGGGAAGTATGCCTTATTGAGTGAGTCAGGCAAAGCTTGTTAGTGTGTATGTGATGCTCTTGCAGATGTAGCAGGTGACCAGGTCTGGTCAGTGACTGCTCTGGATTCTCTGACCCATTCTCCCTGTGCAATGCAAACATGTCTGGGTGTTGTTCCCTTCAGTGCTGTTAAGGCTTAATGTTGCAGAAGGGCTGGCAGTGATAAATACAGTCTCTGCTAACAGATACAAATTCTTAATTTGATGCAGCTGACTGTCCTCCAGGAAGAGCATTTGTACCAGGAGCTTGATGTGCTTGTAATTTATGACACTGTACTTTGACTTTAATTGATATCTTTTTAGTCTTTCTGAGTGATACTCTATTTCTTGGCATGTGCTGGATTTAAATTGGAGCAGTTCAAATATAATACAAATATAATAGAAAAGCCCTATGTTTTGGTGTGTGAGGCGATCACTACCAAGTTAAATAACAGTCAGTAAGGTGTGGGGTAAGGAACTATTCTCTTTGAAGAATTTTCTGAACTTCTCATGACACTTAGAAATCCTTAAATTTAACTACTCTGGTTTTCTGATGAAGAATAGCTGCTAAAGGTCAGTGTCTGAAGAGTGTTCTTTAGAGTCTGCAGAAGGGAGGGGTGCCCAGGGAGGTGCTGTGTCTGTCTGATTGCTTGACCTTTGCTTCCCAGCATGTTACCCAGCATTTCAGAGATGAAATTGGCAAGAAAGTGGCTGATCAAATAGAAAACTACTTTTTTGTTCTATTTCTTTTAATCTTTCAGTTTTGCACTTGCTGAACATTACTGTTATTACTTAAATGTATTACTAGCTGATATTGTTAACCAGGCCTTTGTGAGTATATTTTCCCCTTCTGGCTTGACCAAGTTCCCATGTTTGTACCCAAGTACTTTTCAGTCTTAGGGAACATATGAACTTATATTTAGATTTGAATGTTGCTCTGTAAATTTCCCTGTTCCCCCTGGTGGCACTGCTGCCTGGTTTTTTAAGTCATGTGTTTGTATAGTAAAGTACTATGAAAATAGGTGTTAATTTCTGTGAGCTCTGTGGTGTCTTAGGATGTGAAGAGTATCACTCACTAAAGACAGCTCTGTAATTGTCTGTTCCTATAACTTTTTCAAATACACATTTGTAAGGACATTTAAACTGTTTTGGTTTTATTTGATGTGAACATAAGTCTGTCACCTAGTATGGGTTGAAAGCAGCTGTATGAATGACAAAGCTGAGAACATAAGGGATGGGAACCTGTGCCAGTGCTTGTAAAAGAGAAATGCTGCAGCTGCCAGAGTTGTTTGATATAGACAATTATGTGGAGTTTATAGTATACTTAGAATTCTTTGAAATGCACTGTGGCAAATGAAACTTTTATTTTTAAAGGATATTTTGGATGCATCCTAGCCATGACTCCTACTCCACTGTGAAATTTGTGTTTCCGTAACCTATTCATCTGTTTTTTATTCACTTCGTGACAGCTTTATACAAGGTTTTTTGTGCTTGCCTAACTGAAAATCAGAGTTCTTCCTATTTAATTTTTCCCTCTTGTGTTCTTTTTAGGTATTTTCACTTCTACAATACCGGGCTCCAGAATCAGCGAGTTTTATATGTACAAGATTCCTTGGATGCCGATGCCAAAGTTTTTCTTGATCCAAATAAGCTTTCTGATGATGGCACCGTGGCCTTACGAGGTTAGTGAGACAGCAGTTCCTGCTGAGTAAGTCTCAGTTTTCAGCAGAAGTTGAAAATTCAGTCTTAAGTATTTACAATAGCCCTATGTGAATTTGTGTGGTGTGTCAGAGGAACACTTCTAAATCTACATTGTATCCACAATTAACTTGGTTTAGTTACCAATGCTCTTTTTCACAACTCTGTAACAGGTTTCCAATGAAATGAGAGCAGCTCTTAAGGCTGTCCATAGCAAGGAAAAAAAGTTTATGTATTTATATTGATTAGTTCTCTTAAAATTGCAGCTTTAACACAAACCATCAAGTTAAAAGTAAGAGACTGTGAAGGAACATATCATTAACTTCTATGATCACAAAATTGTTTGTGTTCACTAGGGCTGTAATTCTCTTAGCTGTCAATTTTCACACTCCCTACTTACTCATTTTTAGAAGCAGACTCTTGGACCTAAAAGTCTGCTAAGTCTTTTCAAGGACAGTTAATAAAAACAGCCATCAGAATTAGTGAATGTTTCTCTAAAAGTGACCTAGCTGAAAATAATCAATATGGCTTTTTTTTTATGGCCTTAATCTGTGTATATTACATTCATATAATCTCTGTGTATTTCTAGAAGTCTTACAGCATAGTCTTCTTCCAAATGCACTTAGAAAACCAACAGCTGTGTAACAAGAGGGAAAACTGGTGTTGATTAATGATTGATTTAAGGGCAAGGAAGAACTGATGGGCTATCAAGTGGAAATCACCAGTAAAGCCCTGTCAGGGACTGTGCTACGATTGGCAGTGTTCATATGCTGAACATACTAGAAAAAGGAGTGAGCAGTGAGATAGCATTGTTTGGTGTTACAAACAAAGTTACTCCTGGTTGAAGAATGACTGAAGAGTTTCAGGAAAACCTTAATAAGAATTTAGGTGGGCAATAAATTAACAAGCAGAAGTCTTTGTGCAGATAAATTAAGTGATACACAGGGGACAAACAATCCTAACCTCATTTATGGAGGAATGGATGGCGTGAACTCTTGAGCTCATGATGACCTCTTGGGAACAATGCTTGAAGTGTAACACATAATTCCATGAAAATGTCAACTTGGTTCTTGGGGGAAGCTGAAAGAGTACATCAAATAACAATTTATTTATCAGGAAGAAATTTCTCCCTGGAAGCATTCAAGAAAAACTCAGTGCTGAGATTTAGTTGACAAGGTGGTGATCAGTCAAAGATTGAACTCTTGGAGGTCTTTTCCAACCTTCATGATTCTGTGATCCTATGAAACAGAGAACAAAACAAGGAGACACCATTACATTAGCAACCCAGGAGTTTATACTGTACCATTGAGAACTAAATCACACCAACACCAGTCTCCTCAGGGGGGCTCTGAAATACAGGTTGGAGGAGGGCAATAGGAACAATCAAAGGAAAAACTGGATTAATCAGCTTGGAAAAGGGACAATTCAGCAAAGATATTAGAGGTCTGCAGAATCATTTGTGGCACAATAGGATGGAGAGAAGGAATAAGGTTGATTCGTCATTTTTCTATTACAAGAATGAGGGAATATCAAATAAAAGCAGTGGGAGTCAGGTCCCAAACAAACAGAAGAAGGTGATGGTTCATGCTGCAAGATTGTTAGCAATGGATGGTGGTGGTGGAAAAAAGCGAGCTGGACATAATCAAGGAGAAGGGAGGCATTCAGGAGTATTAGCCAACTACTGCCTGGAAAAGGAGTCTGCTAAGCTAAATATGGTTGGAGACGATAAGAATATTTGAGGGAAATATTGCATGTGCTTGCATTGTTCTTGCATTTATTCCTGCATTTTGTTCTTGTGCTTGCATGGCTCAGTATCAGCACAGGCTGGGGAATGAAGAGATTGAGAGCATCCTTGCTAACAAGGACTTGGGTGTCCTGGTGGATGAGAGGCTCGACATGAGCCAGCAATGTGAGCTTGCAGTCCAGAAAGTGATTTAATCCTGGGCTGCATCCAAAGCAGCATGGCCAGCAGGGCAAGGGATGGGATTCTGCTCCTCCACTGGGCTCCTGTGAGACTCTTCCTGGAGCACTGCATCTAAATCTAGGTCCCCATTCTAGGAAAGACATGGACCTGTTGGGGGAAGTGCAGAAGAGGGCCATGAAAAGATTAGAGGGCTGAAGCACCTCACCTATGACAAAAGGCTGAGGGAGTTGAGGTTATTCAGCCTGGAAAAGAGAAAGCTGTGGGATGACCCTGTAGTAGCTTTCCTGTACCTAAAGGGTGCCTACAAGAAAGCTGGAGGGGGACTTTTTACAAGGGCATGCAGTGATAGGACAGGGGAGAATGGTTTTAAACTGAAAGAATAGGTTTAGATTAGATATTATGAAAAAATTCTTTACAGTGAAGGTGGTGAGGCACTAGAACAAGTTGCCCAGAGAAGTTGTGGATGTCCCATCCCTGAAAGTGTTCAATGCCAGGTTAGACAGAGCTTTTGTCTAGTGGAAGGTGTCCCTGTCTACAACAGGAGGGTAGGAACTATATGATTTTAGAGATCCCTTCCAACCAAACCGTTCCATGATTATGTGGTTGTTCTTACTTTTGTAGGTATCACACTGTGGTTACTCCTGAGGACAACTAGGTGGAATTATGTTCTAAATCAGTCTTGCCACTCTTACATTCTTATGGGAGAGAATATATTGGTGTGGCACAGCTTTGCCTCTCAAAACTATCATGTCTGTGAAATGCAACTTTTTCTTAGGTTGTTTTTGGGTAGATACTTTCAGGTCTGTACAGGCCTGTGATAATTCAGTCTCTTTGCTTGACTTGATTTGCAAGCATGAATTTGATCTTCATCAACTAAAATGGAAGCTCTTTATTCCTCACTGTTTGGATAAAGTGAAATATATATCACAGGTCTTAGCTGAGAATACTGGTAATTAACCATTTGCATGCTAGTGGTAAAGTTTCCCAGTTACTTCAGTTTTCAGGTTTTTAAAGGGTCTAGTTTTCAGTGACTCAGTTTTTTTAAGTGGCATTTGCACTATTTCAGATACCTAGCTTGAATCTTTGTTAGCTTGTTTGGTACTATTTCTTTCTTAAAAATTCCACTCGAGTTCTCTACCTGTGTTCGTTTTCGTTTTCTAGCTCTTCCTGCCAAGCTCAAAGCAGTAGAAGAAATGTGATTCAAACCATAATTGGTTGGGCATAAGTTATGTTACTGAACATGGATACTTACTGAGTATCTGTGCCTAAACTGGGATCTGTGAATTAATTGAGAAGTCCACAGAGAATGGAAAAGTGGTGTGAATCTCAAGTGATAGCAGATGTAGCGTCTTGCACTGTTTTTAGAAAATAAACCTTCTTTTAGTGTTTGGTGAACAGTTTCTTTAACTAGCATCCCAATTTAATCTCTCTTCATTTTGTTTGTTTCCGATTTCCTAGGTTATGCATTCAGTGAAGACGGTGAATACTTTGCATATGGCCTGAGTTCTAGTGGCTCTGATTGGATTACTATCAAGTTTATGAAAGTAGAAGGTCCTGAGGATCTCCCAGATACACTGGAGAGAGTTAAATTCAGTTGCATGGCATGGACCCATGATGGAAGAGGCATGTTCTATAACTGCTACCCGAAACAAGATGGGAAAAGTGATGGTAGGTATGACCATTCTAATTGCATGCTATGTGGAAGCAAAATCACTTTTGCAGTGAATTGGTGCAACAATTAGCGCTACAAATCTGTATTGAAATAAGGGGCTGTATTGGTTGTGCAATTAGAGATCAAATTATGTCTGGTATCGCCAAAGCCTATGTTCAGTTAATGTGAGTCACTTTTTGTCTGCCTGCCCCACTTTTTCTCAAAGTTTGCTGCTCCCTTTCTTTTTCTCTGGGATGCTTTACTTAGGTTTGTATTGCTTACAATATTATTGGTGGTGGTGGCTAGAATTTGATGTCTGATGGAAGCTTACTTAGGTCTTTCCCCTTATGCATTTGTGTGGGCATAGATAAATTGCTTTGGGAGATTGACCTGATGAATAGCAATGTGAGGCATAAGGGTTTTTTTGTTCAACCAGATTAATTCATGTGTGGTTCCCAGCAAAGCAAAACAAAATGTTTATGCTAGCAAAATTCAAGGAGCACTGCACAAAGTGGAATGAATTGCGGAGGAGCATCATTGGGGAAGGAATTTAGCAGCTATTATTATAAGGCAGAGCTGCTGAAAAGTTTCTTTTGGAGATAATGCTCTTCATTAAACTGGAGAGAACCTTAATTTTGCTTCTGTGTTTGCTTTTGAAGCCTGTAATTTTGCCAGACTTGCAAGATAGACACCAACCTCGTTTTGTTGAGTTGTTTTTTTTTTTAACTCCTGTTTGTATTTGAAGAGCTGAAGTGCTGGAAAATGTTGCAAGAATGAAATTTTTAAAAAATTAAATCACGTGGCATCTCATGCAGTGCTTTAAAATACATCACTTTTATATTTTCAGCAAATGGAAGTATAAGGTTTCTAGGAATGTAATTAGCATAAATCTCCCCTTAGTTGCACTGGGTGAAATGGAAATGAAAATGTCATTAGAGTGTGGCAGGGATTCTTGTTTTTCTTCGCTTTGTTTGCTTTTATTTCTAGAAAGCAAAACTTGAAATTCTAAATCTTCACATTTGAAGAAGGCATTATCAACAATAAAAGGAAAGGGTTACTTTTTAAACAGGTTTCCAGCATGAAGTTTCATCTTGTTTGGTAGGATGGTTTGTTTGGAGGGGAATAGTTGTAGCTTGGAACATTCCTAGTCCTCTCTTCTGAATTTCTCTTTTATATACAAAGGGATACACAAGTTTCTAAGGGTTTCATATGGTTGTTGCATTTCTTTGAGAACTTACCGGTTTAAATATCTGCATTTCACTAGGCACTGAGACCTCCACTAATCTGCATCAAAAGCTGTATTATCACGTATTAGGAACTAACCAGTCAGAAGATATCCTATGTGCTGAATTTCCCGATGAACCAAAATGGATGGGGGGAGCTGAGGTATGGTAAATGTCCTGCACCTTACCATTATCATGTTCTGGTTTTCAGATTCTAACAACTGATAGTGGATATTAATTTGTAAACATTTTGTTAAAAGAGCACTTTTTATTAGTGTTGTAGAGTTGACAACTGAACTAAGAATCATTGAAAATGATATCCTGAAAATAGGACTGCCTAATTTGCTTTAAATCACTCCTCCAGCCTGCAATGACACAATCATATACCCTTTTTCTTCACTGAGGTCATTCTGCCTGATACAAATTCCAAGACAGAGAAGATCATTTGATGGACAATATGTCATTGTTCTTGTTTCTTCTTGGTCCATGTTTAGCCCCAGCTTGTACTTCCTGCACAAAAAGCTTATTCTAATATCCAGTGTCTGGATATTCCCTGCTGTGTATTTATTTGGTTATATTTAATTTTGCAATGTCTTCCCTGAAAAATAAATATATCTGTTCTGCTTAACTGAAGAATGGAGATACACAGGTCAAAATCTGTTAATAATGTGTGTATGATCAGAGAACTCTAAATTTCCCTACAAGTTTTATCGGCACACATATGGTACAGACTATGTTATTGGAAATGGAATTGATTTCCTAAGCTTATTTAGTTTAACTACTACTATATAGTGCAAAATCCCAGTAAACCTGTAATTAATGTGGTTTATTCCCCATATTAGATTTAGCAGTATGCAGTTGAGTGCGTTTATTTGGAGTGCTGCTGAAATGTAGTGATGGTTGTTCTGTTAATCAGGGAAGTGACGTTTTCCCTTGTGGATGAATACTTGTAATACTCTGTACTCTCCTGCCTATCATGTTTAATCAGTACTTTTTGTTTCTATATTGGTCTCTTTTTTGTCTGACACCTTTGATGAATATGAAGTGGTTTTAGCCTGGTTTGGGGTACTCAGTTCCTGCAAATACTTTTCTCTGCAAGAGCCTCTTTTGAAAAATGTGGTCACCAGTTTGTGTCACATTTCAACACATTAACCCCTGAAAATGTTAGGGCTGTGTTTACTGTAGGCTGACAGAAAACAAAGGTACTTTTAATGGTCAGGAGAAAAAATATTCCACAATTTTTATAAAAAAACAAAACCCAAACCAAAACAGTCCAATTGCAAAACGTGGTTTTGCCCTTGTGCAATGTGTCAAAAATCTTCTTTCCACGTCATTCCAGCAAGTTTTCCAGTCAGTTTTTCTAAGCGTTTAAGAAAGTGGAAGACCACAAAGTAGTGGGCGAAAAATTAAAATATCATTAGTCAAAATCAAATTATATGGCTTTTTGGTGCTGTCCTGTATATACTGCATATACTTCCTTGGTGCTAAGATGCTGCTATAGGTTTTAAAATACAACTTTGCACAGCGCAGCGTGTCGTAAAATGCATGCTTTCATGTGTTTCTGTCAGATAAATAAAAAAATGTTTTTATTTTACCAGCTTTGCTAGTCACACTAGCTGGAGACATTATGTTTTACATAAGCCTCAGTGAAAACAGTTGATTTGTAATGTGAGTGTTCTAGTCTTAAGTACCAAGCCTTTGTTTATGGGTAGGGGGAAAGTTGAACTTTCATACCTAGGTTTGAACAGAATTTGCAGGTCTTGCAACGAAGGTCAAGGAAGACAAATACCTCACTTGCAAATGAAAAGCACCTGACAAGGGGATTCTTCAGAGACTGCAAAATTAATAATGTTGCCATGATATTTCAGAAAAAGTAGTCTCAGGTGTACTGTAGGGAGTCAGAGTAGTGTGTGTTCTCAATGGAGATAGGAAACTAGGTCATTCATAAGGACAAAAGAGGATTGTATGAAATTTTGTCAGCTTAATATATTTACAAGACAATATGCAAGCAAATAGCTTCAGGGTGCTTTTCCTTATACATTCAACACCAACCCCAAATATGCTTGACTTAAACAAAATCTGTGGTGCTGAAAATGGTGTTGGCAGAGAAACACAGATGCATTTCCAGCTCCCCACTTGAATGGATTGTTTCTGAGGAAAAAAATCTGGGTTTTTTTAGTCAGATATGTAATACAGATGCATTTCCAGCTCCTCACTTGAATAGATTGTTTCTGAGGAAAAAATCTGGGTTTTTTTAGTCAGATATGTAAGTTTTGAAAAACAGGCTGTCAAATCTTTTCATTAGTCTAGAAAAAGCATAAGAATTTCTGGTACAGATTCTAGAATAATGGGAGAGTTGTGAAGAGCAGGGATAGAATTTAATTGAATAACAGCCCGGCAGAGGGCAGTCTGGTATGAAGATTTTTAAAATCTTGGCAATGTCATAGGTACTCTGGGAAAACAGGAGCTTCCCATGCTTTTCTGTTTAAGTGGCATTTTCTTGCTTCTTCTCCAGACTGACTGAACATACCTCTCTTTCACAGACAGTTATTCCCAAAGTTAAACAATAAGTTATATAACAGTCTTTCACAGTTGGTAGTGCTAGAAGTCCCTGTGGTACCAGCAGGAAAGTAAACAGAACAGAAAGGAGTGCATGAGAGGAACCCTCCTATCCCAATTCTGCCAGCAGTAAAATAAGTACAATTTTTCATGTTTTCTAAGAAACACTGTCTACTGTCTCTGAATTGACAAACATTTTTTTTAGTTCTTCATTTTATATTTAGAGCTGTCAGTTAACATCAGTGGTTCTAAACCAGGGAGTTGATCTTGCACATGAAATTCAGAGCACAGAGGAGTAGCCAATGCCAGATGTGTGCTGGCTGTAGTGGTTTCACTGCAGCAACATAGAAGCATCCACTGGGGAAGAGTGAACAGCATGGAGGGCTGAAAACATTGCCAGTTCACTCAAGTGAGACACACTGCTGGGTAGAGCAGGGCTGTGGGAATTTTTCTAAAGCCTTACACTGTCTTAGTCAAGGATGAATCTTGAATAGAAGACTAGTATGAATATCTTCCTACAGCCCTGGCAGTAGGCCCAGAGAATTTTACTTGTAAGAAAGAGGCCAGTAATCATGGCTGCATGTGGGACTATGGGAGCTGATAATTTTTTACATAGCCAGGTTCCAGATGCTTTGGTGCTTTCATTGCTCAAAAGCAAGCTGAAAGCTGCAGTAAAAATTGTATGTGATGTTTGTCACCCCAAAAGGCTACTGATTTGTTCTGTGCTAGGCTTAGGAAAAAGAATGCATGTAAATATGTGTGTGCATATTGTTGTGGTGAGTGAGCTAGGGTCAAAATTCCTGTTTTCTGGCTTTGGTATGGCTCCTTCAACCCCAAAGCTGACGGAGGCTTGAAAGAATATGGTCAGAATAGAAGTGCTTTTTATATCAGCACATTGTACCTAAAATCCAAGAATAAAACCCCAGCTGGAATAAGAGATTTGAATTAATGCCCAGAGCAAGTTTTCTAACCTGGGGAGCGGGTGGATAGAGCACATCACAATGTTGTTTGCATGTAACCATGTCCACATCCTGCATAAAGTGTCAGGCCGGTGCCTCAGAATGTAGGAAGGAGATTCTGTTGGACCCCATCCTGAAATTTTGCATTCCTGTGATCACCCATCATTAGGGCTTCTGAAATCTGGTTGATTCTGAAACTGGTACTCTGCAAAGAGAAAACAAAGCAGAGACTTTACAGCCTGAGAGCAGCAACTTCAGGTGGCTTGGATTGTGCACAGTCCCAAGAGGTTGCTTTGTGAGAGGGAGTTCGTGCCCAGTCCTCAACGTCTTAAAAGACTGAGAGAACATAAAATGTGATAGGAGCTATTTGCAAGCTTCAGTGACTTTCTGGCACCACTGCAATGATAATATCAGAACATAGCTGTGTGTTCCCTTCATTAAAAAAACAACAAACCAGTACAACACCCCACAACCCCCATAAAAAAAACCCACAAAAACCCACAACCCTTTACAAAAGAGTTTCCTATTCTAGGAAAGAAAATAGCTTTGATTTTTCTAACAAATGTGAGATAATAAGTGGAATTTGGAAGGCTGGGAGACTACTGTGGGGATTCTTTGTCATCATGCAGGCAGATCTTTGCAGCACAGGCGCATGTGCACATCTGTGATGGTAGAACACTTGAGGCTGTTCAGACGGTGCAATTGCTCTTTACTTGCCAAATCTTTCAGCAAATTTTACTGTAATTTTTTTTCTCTCTGTAGAACCAATGTGCTTTGTGGATTTTTGTGCCTAATATTTTCGTTTGTTCGTCTGATAAAAAGCTTAAAAATACTCATAAATAACAAAAGAGGTAATTTCTGCAGCAAGTGAAAGGTTTCTTGCATGTAAATTCTTCTTAGTAGAATCATATCCAGGGTCAATGGTGTTATGCAAAAGTCTTTGGGCAGCATATATCTGAAGTTAAGGAAGTAACTGCTGTCATTAATCTGTTTTATTGTGGTGACTGGGTACATTCCTAAATAAGTATTTAAAAAAAATCTATTCAGTCACTCTGGGTGGTTTTAAGCTGTTACATCCATAGCATATAGTGAAAATTATAACATTGTTAAAGTCCAGTTTATTGATGCAAGGAGTTTTTAGTTCAATGTGTTGCACGGTTGCATCTTTATTGCTAGACATCTTTCTTTTTCTGGATGATCTGATCTTTCATGGCTGGATACATTACAGTTAGTAATTTGACCTTTTAGCTCTGTTGGAAAGCTTTGATTCTGTCTGTGATTTTTTTTAACTTTGCTCTTTTTTTTTTTTTTTTTTTTTTTTTTTTTTTTTTTTTTTGTACGTGATTCATTTGCTGTGCTTCGTTGGAAATGCATTAGATAGCAATGACAATTGTTCAGTTTAATATGCAAAGGGCACCAGTGCATGAGGAGCAGTAGTTTGTGAAATAACTATAGATGCAGATCAGATTACCTTATTGCTAATGCCTGCTGTTAAGAAGAGAGTTTATCTTTTTCTCAACACAGGCATAGGATCTGATAACTGAGTTTTATTTATTTTATTTTTAGTACCTTGTTACGCAGAAACAAAATACGCAGTGATTAGGTTTTTTCCACCTTGATAATAAAAAAGGGCAAAGATAGTAAAACTTTGAATTTATTATCTATAAAGGAATGATATGTATATATAGTTGCCTTAATAGAATACAATGTACTCTAAGGGCCCCTATTTGTGAACTGAATATAGAGAGCTCTTCCCTATCCTGAATCTGGCAATTGTGATTGTCCAGGTAGTGTTCACAGAACTTGCATTAATATTCACTGTTGGTATGCACATGACTTGAAAGTAGAGCACTCTGATATCTTTCATATTGACATTTTAGTTGAGTAATACATAAAGCCAGGAAGCCTAAAAACCCCACAGCTTTCTCATGTTCATTCTTTTTTGTTGTTGTTTGTTCAATTATGTATGAGGTTTTGGTCTGAAATCTGCTGCTGCTGCTAGACAAAATATTTCACTTTTTTTTTTTTTGCTGTGTATGCTCATAACCTTTTACAGTTCCTTATATGGCTTGTATAATGAATTAGTTGTATTTTGTAACAAAGAAGAGATTTGAGTGGTTAGAAGATTGTTTTTACTGATTAGACTTCATATAATTTTTCTTATTTTGGTGTTTATTGATATATTGAAGTTACAGGTTCTTCTCTTAATGTTTGTCTTCTTAGCAGTGGTTACTGTTCATCAAAATGGAGAGAACAGGTAGCATTGAAATTGCTAGGCTGAAAAACAGCCCAGAGAAAACACTCCACTATAAACCAGAACTCTGCTCTAAAGGAGGACTTAAAGGTTTTTATGCTTGAAAGACTAGATAAAATAGTACTTAGGAGTGCAGCTATCTTAGTGATACTGTTGTGTATGTTTGTATGGTGCAATCATAGTCACAACAAATATTTAAGAAATAGTAGGTCTAACAAACTCAAAAATGCCACAACTGAATGACAGTAGTAGTGAAACTAAAAGCTACATACCAACATCAGTTCTTTGAAATAATCCTTCCTTTACTGGTGCTGAGTTAGAGATTAGTGCTGCATTATGCCTGTAAAAGCATTGTTATGCTGAAGGTTTTCAAAAGCTCCAGTTGAAAGGCTACAGGATTTCTTCTGTCCTGTTTTGACAGATACTAAATGTTGTTTTAAGAGGTGCAATTGCTTTATAGCCTGCTTACCTTTTACCAGTGGGTGTAGTTTGAAATGATAGTAATTATTTTAATGAGAGAAATGTGTACTGACTGGCATTCCAGATCTCTCTCAGAAATTCTTGAGATATGTTTCATTTTCATCTTAAATGTGGGAAATCAGGTCTGACATTACAGCTGTCCCTCTTATGCTGAACCATGAATGCATTCTGAGATTTGAGTGAGGTACTAGTATGAAATTTCAGTTCATAAATTTGTGACCCAAGAGCAGGGATTGCAGCTCAGCTCATGAAGATGATGTAGCAATGTAAGAATAATTCAAATGATAGTTGGTAAATCCTATATCCTTTTGCCATCCCAAAACCCAGACTCTTGTCTGTTTACAGTGTAGGGTCAGTGGCATTTGGGCTGTGATTACACATTCATCAGTGCTGCAATCTGAGCTGCCTTAAGTAATCTCTATCCCTGTTATTCATGTTTCCAGCTGTTTGGTGCTGTGTGCTAGCTTGGCCATTTGTGCAACTGAACAGTGAACTGATTGAGATACTAATCTGGCAGAGGGGCTTTTATTCTTCTTTTTTTTTATTATTGTGGATTGTTTAAGTATTTTTCCTTTTTCTTTCTCCTTCCCTTCCTGGATTCTTTGTTTTGTTTGCTTGGGTGTCTTGTTCTTCTGGATTCTTTCTTCTTTTCTGGTTCTCAGAGATTTAAATTTTTTTGTTGTTGTTGGATATGCCATTTTTGCAGTTGGATCAGTTCCCTGAACTGGTGTACTTCACAAATGGTGGATGCTTGTACTGGTATGACATGGGGAATGAACTTACATGGACACAAGCAACCATAGCAGTAGGAAGAGCTAGAGGTGGAGACTGCATAAGGTGATGCTGCTGCCAAGATTGCTCATCAAACTGTAACTTTGCAATGTAGATGTCTAAATCTGTGGTATAATACTGAACATTTTAGCATGCTGCAGTCAGCCGTCTTGGCCTGTTTCTGTCAAAATCCTTTGGGTTGTAGAACTCAGTGGTGTAAGAATAGCTTTAGTGATAGAGACACACTTAATTGGTATCCCACCAGGAAGATGCTTTGGGAGTTCTTACTTCAAATTAAACATAAACTGCTATCAACTCTTAACTAGTCCAGCTGGGAATATGGAAGGAAAAATTAGATGTACTCAGATTTGCTGTCATCAGAGATCCTGAATTGCCCTTGCAACAACATCAGAAATTTGCACATCTCTGTTCTTTCTTGAGTAAAGTTATCAGTCTTCTCTTTACTCACAGAATCAAAGAATAAATTTATGTGAGTTCTGACCGTGATTAAAAAAGTTTAGTGTGTCATATTCTTGAGTATAACTGAAATCTGTATTTTTGTATATAACTTAAAATTATTTGCTATGTTTTTTCAGTTGGTGAGGAAGTGAAGGGAACTTGGTGCTTTCACAAGTATGCACAGACGTGTAAGCAGCATATTGCAATAATTTTCTTAATTAAAATTTACACCTGCAATTATTGTTTACCTAAAACCACTGAAGATATATCTTTCAAGAAAGATCACCTAATCTTGGTTTCCATTTCTGGATATACTTGTTTCTAGGTGCAGGGTGCCCTGTTAAAGATATCTTTGCTGTTTCATATAATGGAGTGGGTTTTTGGCTACAGTAGGAATATTAGGTGTTTTTTTCTATTTGTCTTGTGAGCTTTCGGCTGCATGGACTTTTTTTGTGGTATAATTAGGTCATAACAAATGCCTGTAAAAATACAATTTGGAAACACTCATTTGGGGATTGTTTTTGTTTCAAGGAGTGTTTGGCTTTTGGGGTTTTTTTATTAAATTTCATACACTGAGATTTGTTTCTTTTCTACTAGGTCCCTTTCTTATGTCCTTAAAATTGTGGATCTGTTGGAATAGCAGTATAATTAGAACTTAATTCTTCTGAAATTTATTTTGCACAACTCATTCCACAGATATTTTGGGTAACAAATGTTACAGCTATAAACTGAAATATATCTAAGAAGTAATTACAATATAAGAATTGTTTTGAAGCTACGTATAGTGCCAAGTGAAAAATTTCCAGAACCCAGATTCGTATTTTGTGACTTTAAATTTCCATTAGATATGGTTATATAAGAATGTGGACAGTAAACAACCTTCTCTATCAGCTCTGTTAATAAAACATCAAAATTTGGTAATTCTGGATTATGCTCAAAACTGCTCCGTCAGGAGAAGGAGACTTGAAGACTTCTTGTTACTTTCTGCCTTTCCCTGTTGGACTTGCACTTTCAAAAGCTTTGTCAAGAAATGTAGTGTGTTTGCAAAGCCTGAGTAGCAAGAAGGATTAATTGATGACTTTCTGTACTAGCAGACACCATTTCAGAAATTATGTTGTGTGTGTACATGCATGTGCAAAAGCGAACCAAGAAGCTTTATCAGATAATTTATAATGTGGTTATAGCTTGTAATGTTCTTTTAATAGCAGCACTAGATTTTTCTGAATGTGTGAACTCACTTTTGGAGTTCTCTTTTCCAGAGGATGAATTGTCTTTGAATTTTCTGTAACTTCTTACAGGTGTCGGATGATGGTCGATATGTCTTGCTGTCTATCAGAGAAGGCTGTGATCCAGTGAACAGACTGTGGTACTGTGATCTACAGAAGGAGTCTCAGGGTATATCAGGTAGGTGTTGCTTTGTAAGCTTGCTTCCTTTTAAGACAATATAAAATTTGAAATACCTTATGTTTGAATGAAAATATAGATATGTATATTGAAAGACATATATATATTCAAATACATGTATTGCTTAACCACCTTAATGCATAAATTAGATAAAATAAGCCTTGCTAGCATTCCATTTTCTGTTATGTATCAGTAGATGAAAAACTCCATTCTTCATTCTATGGTTTGTTTAAAAGATCACAAGGAAGAGTTGGTATAGTATAAGCAGCTGTACCAGTGTATGTTCAATTTCATTCTACACCACTAATACTTTTCCATGTTAAAACTTTTTTTCATATTTTAAAAATTTCATGTATCTCCCTTCAAGCGCTGATAACACTTTTTTACAAAAAGTGACTAGCTTGTAGATAACATTTTCTTTCTATGGATAGTGCTAGGAAATAAAAATCCTCCAGTGTTGTTTGGTAGCACCATTGTTGTTACAGTAGAAGTATCAACTCATATTTCAAATTCGCTTTCCTGAAGAGCTCCTTTCTTACCTTCTAGTTGGAGTAGCCTTTGGCTTTTGTGTATTAGGCTTTGTAGCCACAATGGTATGAGCTGAAAGTATGGCACTTTATACCTTTATATGGCTGTTGTTAATTGTTGGCATAGTCAGCTTTTTTACTGATTGGTAATTTTGTATTTCCAGGGTATTGGATTATTGAAAGGTATTCCTCAATATGTGTTTTGTGTAGAACACAACTTAGCTTTTTTGATTCTTGCAGCTTCTCTCTCCAGAAACTTCAGAAACAGAATAAATACTGCAGTAGCTCTTTGTTGAATTTTGGACCTCAAGAAACTTGTTCTCTTGTTTATTAACAGCATATTTCAGGCTAAGGAGGGGACACTACTACTGACTTGTCCACAACCAAACTTCAGCCAAGGCTGGCAACAACTTCCACATGTACAGCCAATTCTTCGTTACTTGTACATACCAGGTCAGGCAGGGAACCTTTCTTTATTTGGCTTCATGATCACCTTGGGAACTTATCATCAAGGCACTGTAGAATTCTGGATTGCTTGAGCCCTAGTTTACATTGTCCTTCACACAGAAGGCATCACATTGGCTAGAATTCCCAGTGTAAGGAGTATGACCTGTGAACATGAGTCTTCTTCCAGTTGTCTGAAGAAGGCATCATCTACTTCTTCCTAATTAGGAAGTCCATAGCATGGACTACTACTATGTGCTCTATAGCACATAGTAGTATATACCACTGCAGTAATACCCATGCTGGTCTGCCTATTAATCTTAACCTATGAGCTACTTACCATCTCCTGAGCTGTCCCAAGGCAGAACTCCACAAATTCCAGCTGTTCTTTCACATAAAATACACCTCACCTCCTCACCTTGCCAGCCTATCCTTACTAAAGAACCTTTACCTATCCATGGCAGCACAGCATTACTGTGAGCTATCCCACCATGTCTCCATTATCCCATTGAGGTCATAGTCCAGAAACTGTGCATGGACTTCTAACTCCTCCTGTTTGTTCCCATGTTGTGTGCATCAGTGTAGAGGCAGTTCAGGCAGGCACTCAAGTCTGCTGATTCCTCAGTACAGGTTTGAGAGCTTTCTCCATGAGGCTGTTCTGCAGGCACTTCCTTCTTCACATGCCTGTGCTTGGAGAGACTCCACTTCAGCTGTTTTGTGGATTTTTGTGTCTCTTTCATTCTTACCACCTAGGTCCTTGGCTTGCCTACCCCATGCACATCTTCCTTTCTTGTCAAGGAATCACTTTCTCCTGTTTTTTCTGGTTTAAAACTCTGCTGACTGAGTTGTCTAACCTGCAAGGATCCTTTTGCCTTGATTAATCCAGTGGACAGCAGTGCAGCAATAGTACAGAATGGGGTAACCTAGAATTGCTGCTAAATCATTGATTTTCTCTTGGATGCTGTTGATGAATGTCTCCTTATTTGCAGTCTGCTTTCTGTGGAAATAAGAGATGCTTAATCCCACTTTGCTTTTGGAAGTGTTGGCTCCCAAATGCAACCAGTGGTAATGGAAAAGCAGGAGTCCTAGTGGTCCAACCCTCACAAGAATGTGTGGAAGGTCAGTTGGCCAGGCAGATGTGAGACCATAAGCTTGTGGCATAAATTTAATCTTGTTAAACCTTGAAGACTCACTCAAATGGATACCCTTATGGATTCCTGAACTGTAGAGATTGCTTCGAAAGAAATTTTTATCATCTTAGACTTGAGCCACTTTCAGTCAAAGTTCTCCCCTGTGGATTCTCAGAGATATGAAAGTCAATGAAGATTTGTCTTCCAGCTTTGATATTCCTAGCAGCTCTCTCCTGTGTGAATTCTTGGATGACACCCTGTTTATGATGAATCTTAATATAATTTAGTTAGAATGTGAAATGACTTTATACAAACCCATACACCACTAGGTTCTGCTGTTTCCAGTGTTCAGAGGCTTGTCTCTTCGATGCATACAAGACTCTGCCTGTGTGTTGTACTCACTTAAGAGGACTTCTAAGATGCACCCTTCCTGTATATCTGTTATTTGGATCACTATGGTGTTCAGCAGGGCTTTGTCATCACTGGGAGGTTGTGGTGACCTGAGATGATGAAGTTTCAGAACCCATCTGTGGATTAGAAGGAACAGTTATAAGCATAGCTACATTTCTAGAGAGCTCCTTAAACAACCTGGTTTTTATTCTGATTTTTCTCAGAAGTGCTGTCTGTAAGTCATAGATCAGTTCATAGTGTGTTAGACAAGTGTGCTCTCAGAGTTGAAATAAAGTCTAACAGAGAAGACTGTTAAATAAATGGGGAAATGCATTGTAATATTGTAGCAAGTAATATTGGCTGATAGGGAGGTGTATCATTTAAAGAACCCATACGGTGGACAAGTGGAGTAATTCTGTTTGGTTTTAAATTTGTAAACCCATCTCCTTGAATGGGCTATTGGCTGAGTTGGGTATGTAATAACAAGGTTAAGTTAGTCCAAGCCACATGTTCATCCAACAGCTGTTACATCACTGACTGCTTTGAGATCCAAAGTGGATGAGATGATTAATGAATTTTCTTACCTTGTGCTGTAATGAAGGACTCTGCTTGCTGCCACATTCTGTGTTGGAGGTAAAGTGAGAATAACCTCTAGACTGTAGGTGTGATAAGATGATGGATAAATGTACCTATTCAGACTATTAGCTGAGGCTCCTGCTCTCCTGTGCTCCCTCAGAATGATTCAGTCCATGTGAAATACAAGTATCTCTCTGGACAGATTTGGACCCCTGTGCTGATTGCAAAAAGTTGCTTGTAGCTCGCATGCTTCTAAGATTAAAGGGAGAAAAAGAAAAGATAAATCCTCAAAACTGAAAGCAACTTGAAAAAATTTAAGCAGGAAATCTGCAAAAAGTGTAAAGTTGAGAGGAGAGAGAAAATTAACTGATTAAGACACAGATGTTTGTGAAGAAGCTGTCAGAATAAAAAAACTAGTTTCAGGACTGTCTGAGTAAGTATTAGTTATTTCAGATTGTACTGACTGGCAAAGGGGGAATGAGGGAAACTGAAAAATGAAGGAAAATGGATGATATTATAGGTAGTCTAGGATCTAGCAGATAACATCTGATATAGATGCTGTTTTAAGGACAGAATGATTTTACAGTGAAGCTTCAATTTAGTAACCATGAAGAAGAAGTGAAATAATATTGGAGAGGCTCTGCTTATTTCAGTCAAAATGCTTTTGCATCCTGGAGATGCTTGCTGAAGACAGAGGTGTAAATAAGTCTGATTTTGCAACTGAAAGTTGAAAATGACCATTGAATTCTTAGTTACTTTTGGTCTTAACATCTTATTAAAGTGATATTGATTAAACTGCTTCCTGGACTGTTGAAATTAATTGACCAAGAAAAACTTCCGTTAAGAGACAGGACTATGGTTTTGTAATGAAGAGAATAAAAGCAACAGAGCTAGTAATCAGGGAAAAGGACCTAATGTATGGAATGTACCTCAGAACTGAAGGGACACAACTGGTATTACAGGCAATCTTGTAGTAATTTTGTACTTAGGTTGTTCTGTCCCGCTCTTCTTTTTTATCCTTCCTTCTGTAATAGACCTCTTATATCCATGTTCCTTATATAATTTCCAGTGTTTGGATCTGTTCTTGAAAATCCCACAGAGACTGGTTATAGAAGTGTCCTTTATACTGTTTAATTTCTTTGAGATACATCAGAATTTAAGTCCTGTTTGAGCAGCAGGTCAAGATAAATGCACATGTGTGTATTTATGGACTAAAGCCACACTATGGTCGTAGAAGCTCCTGTGCTCAATGTACTGACTGTGTCATTCTGCAGCAGCATCCTGCTGCAGGAATCACAATAATAAACTATTCCTGTGTAGGTATTTTATAGGGTACTTACCTCTTACTAGCTCTTCTTGTAATGGGTAACAATATTGTGGTTTCTGCGTTGAGGCTCTTGGATTCAGTGAAAGCCACTTGTGTTTCCGTGAAGTGATTCATAGTTTGGAACCTTTTGATAGTATAATGTACAGCTTATTTAGAAATAGTGATTGTTTTTATAATTTTCTCATTTCACTGAGACTGAAGAAAAAGATTTTGAAAACTTCATGCAATCTGGCAATATTGCACTAGATATATAGAGGTTGGTATGTGGCAGATTTCATATGATCAAATAATAATGTAAGTCTTCTCTTTCATGTATAGACTTTATTGATATAGTTTTTCATTATTTTCATTTTTGGGGACTTGTTTGATTTAGCTGAACTAGTCTACTTCTGTGCACAGCTGGACATATGAAATTACATGCTCATTAAATATTTCAAGTCTGGTGTCAACAACTTTCTCATACTTCTGAATTTATTTGTTTTGTAAGGTCAGAGTTTAGAACGAGTAAATGCACTCTACTTAAGGCTTGTTAGAATTAAGGTTGGCTACCTGATTTGTGGGCTTTATTTCTAACTTTCTGTAGGTTAGAAATGTGGCACAATTAAAATAAAATATTTCTGCCTGTATGTTAGGAGACCTTCTTGCTCAGAATAAAGTTCATTTTGTCTGTCTGAGAGACAGAAAGAAGCCTTTTCCCTCAAAGAGCACAGTAGGTGGTTGAATTATTTTGCTTAAATTTGCAGGATAGAGTGGGGAAGCAGAGTGAAAAGGGGGGTATCCATCTTGAGAAAAGAAAGAAGAAACAGGAGTGCAAAATTAAACAGTACGTTTCATGTGTGGAAATAAAAAATGCGTAATAAATATCTGCCTGATAGAACTTGGAAGATGGCTGTGAATTCAGGGATGAGTCAGCTACTGTGGGAATCATCAAGCAACACAGTATAGCCCATAAGAAGCTTACAGGAGCTCAGATATTTCTTTCCCCAGTAGGTGAAAGGAACGTGTAATCTTCCATTTTTACTCTTACTTATATATGGCATGCTTTTATAGCAAGAAAATATTTCCTTTTTAAATTTCAAATTAAACTTAACAGTTTGTGGATGTTTTTAAAATACTAATCCAACCAATCCATTCAGTTGAAAAAAACCAAAGCTGTAAAACCCTTTTTTGCCTTCTTAAATTGTGAACATCTTCTATATTTATGCTCAATTACATGCCTGTCCCATTTTTGCTGTCTGTCTAGACAATACAAATAAATAAGTAAATTTGCACCCTTTCAATCTGAGGCACTGAAAGCAAAGATCCAGATTGTTCCACAAGAACCATCAAGAAATGGAACAGAATGATTTTGCTAACAATATAAAGTAATTTGCTTTGAGGAAGAAGAAACCTCTGGTTTAACTTTCTCTCAAGTTATCTTTTTATGAAATATGGTTTGTCCAATATTTGCCACTTAATTATTGCTTTGGTAATCTTGAGTTAATGCATTTCATTGCCTTCCTGCACAGCATGAGTTGTTGCTTCTTTTTGCATATACTGCCTTTAAATAGTGAGTGAGGTCACAATGATGTCATCAAAGACTCTCTGGAAGAGTGAACATTATATTAGTTCTGTTGTACTGAAGGAAGTTGTGTCCTGTTCATTCACTGATTGTTCATGTATTTCTCAGACTGTGAGTCAGTGGATGTTAACTTGTCCTGTGTTGAGTGGGACATTTTCTTAGTCTCTGAATGGAGATCACATCTAACAAATGAGAGTAGACTATTTCTAAATGTTCAGGAGACTTAAAAGGATTTAACTTGTTTATTTCTGCATCTGAAAATTTAGGTGTGTCTATAATCTTCCCCCTTTACTATGTCATGATATTTTTGTCAACAGCTGTAGATTAATCGAATTGGCTGTGCAGTCTCCTGTGATATTCCTTGTCAGACTGTTTTCCTCAGAAGATAATCTACACAGCAGTGTTTCTATTTCTTTCCATGAATGGTACAGGGAGCATCTGAGCATCTTTTCTGCTTCCCAGATTAGCTAAAATGTTCTTCATGCTTTCCTTCCCCCACTTCACAGGGTTTCTACTGTATACAGACTGAGTCATTTTCGTCTTCAAATGTTCAGGTTGTTTGCTAGGATTTTAAGCAGGCCATTGTGAGCTACTTGTGCCAAGAATGCTCCTTTTTAGAATAGAAAATCACTGTGCTAAGTAACCTATGACAAATATGTAATAGCTTCATTTTAATGGGGATTTTAAATTAGTCTGAAAACATAAGAGATTTGGGGAGTTATTGTTTCCTTTCCTCCCCTACTACCATAGGCATTTTTTGAGTCCCACCAGATTAACCCAGTTCGTAACATAGTTTTTGTGACAAAACTCTTTGTGTTAGAAATGACCAGGTTTACCAGTTGGAATTTTATGTTTACAACTAACCTAACCAAACACACCTTTAAAAAGATTTTTGTGTCTTATCAGTATTTTACAAATACTCAATTTCTCAAGACCTGAGGTCATAATTCACAGTATTGTGGCAAGACAATGCTGTGAGAAGACAGCTGGCTGCTCTTTAAGCTTTTGGGTAACTCCCTTGCTGTACTCTTGTTTCAATTAACTGTGGATATGGGACCTCTTCCCTTTGTGTTTCGTTCTTCCTCTTTAGTTCCTCGTGGGGTGAGGTTCAGAAAGATCAGGGACAAAATTATGGGATTCTTGTCCAGATTTGACCACTCTGTCAGCCAACTGATAAGGTTTAATTTTGCCTTACAAATCAGTAGCAGGAGTGCAGTGCTGGTTGGGTCAGGAAGGACAGCACTGTGGGTTCATGACCAGAATGTTATTCCCTCATTCAGTACTCCCTCCAGGTTTCCCTACTTATCTTGCTAAGTAAGCTGCTCGTAGGCTTTTCAACTCTTGGCTCCGTAACAAACATTTAAAAGTGATCTAATGCTGAGTAGTTCTTAAAAAACCCTACATATTTACCCAGTAGCTAAGCACTGTAAGGCACAATTTTTGGTAGCTATTTTATCAAACTTGGCTTCCACAAGACAGACAGCACTCAGGTTTGCTTGTTTGTTGAACCAGTCAAACAAGAAAACTTCTTTCATTAATCGCTTCGCTTAACTGTTCTTGGTATACCTGAAAATGCCTCATAGTAGCCAAACAGCTGGATACACAGTAATCAAGCAATTACTTATTAGCAAACGTTGTTGTACACCTTACCAAAAAAAAAAAAAAAAAAAAAAGGCAAACCAATAAGCAAAAACCCCAACCAACTAAAAAAAACCCAAACACCAACCAAACAGTGGGGTTTTTTATGTAGCATGTCTCTTCATGCTTCTGTGCCTGGTAACAATTTTGTTTTTCCCTTTTCTTGAGAAATGAGATTGTTTCTTTTTTATTAGATTGTCAACCTTGATTGTTTATTTTTTGAATATGTGATTTGGTGCTGTGAGGAAGGAATTTAGCACCAGTCTGTTGGTGTGCAACAAGAAGTTAATGAAAGCTGTTTAATCACCCTTGGCTATGAACATAGACCAGCATGACATGGCCTATTGGTCTTGTTGAAGTCGTCCTTAGTATTGACCTTTTTCTTTATTTTGTATTGTGGTAGCAGCTGGGAAGCCTAATGAAAAAATCAGGATCCTCTTCTGAACACTATAGAACACTCAGAGCTCTGGGCAGAGCCCCACTTTGCTCTTCCTGGGGGACCTGAAGCATGAGAGCAGAGGAGAAAATAGAAGGGATATAAACCAGCATGGGGAGCAGAAGAGGTGGCTCTTCTTATAACCTTTGGGTGTGTAGAAAAAATAGCCTTAATGAAAAACGGCAGTGATTTCTGGTATGCAAAAAGCTAGAGGGTTGGCTAATAGGAAAGCACACCTGAGTTGTTGGATTGGAAAGGAAGCTAAACACAGATTTGTTTTAAATAGGAGGTACAGGGGCTTTCTGGAGAGAGAGCGGTGATAAGGGCTCTTTTGCTTGGGTACTGGGCTGCTTGGAGGCTGGTGGTTTGTGTCTGGTGGGAGCAGTGTAGGGTGGTGGGAGGACACACGTAGGGGAATAGGAGCTAGTGAAAAATACTTGAGAATCACTGGCTTGAAAAGATTTGATAAAAATGGAGCAAACACAGAAGTTCACAGCTTACTCATTTTCAGCTGGAATTGCTTAGTCATTGTCAGCTGGAATTGCTTTGTATTAGACTGGCAGGGAAAGGTTGAAAGAAAGAATTTAAGAGCAAGGCTATCAGTCAGAATTTTTTAAAGTTTTTTTCTTTGTTTAGAATGTTGTTCTTTTTTCCCCATACCAAAAAAAGCATGTATGTGACTTGAGGGCAGGTGGAAAAAGGTAATGTTTGTCCCCATCAGCGTTGAATATAGAATTGTTTGGCCTTTTATGTTTTAGTTTAGTCTTGTAATTTATCAGGCTCTCTTAATAAATAAATAAGCAATGAACAGTGCTATATATAGTAACATCAAAGGGATGAGTCAGTATGTTCTGTGTAGCCTGAAATAGTGGGTCAAAACCTTTGTAATGAAAATGAACAAGAGACAGTGAGGCGACAGTAGACATCAGCGATAAAGTGGAATGTGGTGAGAGGGAGAATGCTCTTCCATGTTTTGAAAAACTTTTCTGTGATTGAAGTAACTTTAAAAAAAAGTTTCAAAAATTAATATCAAAACAAGGCTGTTGTATCCTAACAAATGGGGAGAAAAAAATGTTTCATATCCCTTAAATGTCAATTTCAATGTTTTGTTTTCACTGTTTGGTTTTTTTTATTATACATAAATATATGTATAAATACATACTTTATATGTATTTATTTTGGAGGGAAATTATTAGCAATAAAAATAAATAAAATTAGTGACAAAAAAAGCACTACAGGGTGTCATCTATTTGAATTTCTGTAAACCTTTGGCATGTTCCCCTACAATATCCGTCTCTCTAAGCTGGAGAGATAGGAATTTGATGGGCAGATTTTTGGGTGGGTGACGTATTGGTGGATGATCACATCCAGAGGGTAGTGGTCAACAGCTCAGTGTCCCAATGGACAGGGGTGATGAGTGTCTGTGGTCTAATGGGACCATAGGTACTCAGGGTCCCGTACTGGGAGCAGTGCTGTATAGGCAGTGGGATGGAGTGCACCTTCAGCAAGCCTGCAGGCATCACCAAGCTGAGTGGTGCCTCACTCCTGAAGGACAGGATATCATATGGATGGACCTGGACAAGCTCAAGGAATGGACCCATGGGAACCTCATGAAGTTCCATAGGGTCAAGTACAAGGTGCTGCACCTGTGTTGGGGTAACCCCCTTTATCAATGCAAGCTGCAGGATGAAGGGATTGAGAGCAGCCCTGCTGGGTCTGAGAAGGATTTGGTATTGGTGGATGAGACGCTGGACATGACCCAGCAATGTGCACTCACAGCCCAGATAGCCAGTTGTACCCTAGGCTACATCCAAAGCAGCATGGGCAGCAGGATGAGGGAGGGGATTCTGTGCCTCTGCCATGGTCTCATGAGACCCCATCTGGAACACTGCATCCAGCTCTGGGCATCCCAGCACAGAGAAGACATTGACCTGTTGGAGTGGGCCCAGAGGAGGACCATGATGAAGATCAGAAGACTGGAGCACCTCTCCTGTGAGGAAAGGCTGAAAGAGCTGTGGTTGTTTGGCCTGGAGAAAAGAAGGCTGCTGCCTTCACAACTTCAAGGGAGTCTGTAAGAAGGGTGGGGACAAACTTTAGCAGGGTTTGTTCCCATACAAAAAAACAGTAATGTTTTTTAACTTAAAAAGGGGTAGGTTTAGGTTAGACAGAAGGAAGATTTTTGCAAGAAATGTATTAAAACATTTGAACAGGTTGCCACATCACAAAGAGGTGATGGATGCCCCATTCCTGAATACATTTAAATTCAGGTGGGATGGGGCTTTGAGCAACTGGATCTAGTTGGAGGTGTCTCTGCTCATGGCAAGGGGATTGGCATAGATGACCTTTAAAGGTCCTTTCAAATGCAAACTATTCTGTGAAATTAAATAGCTTGTTAATTTGAGCAAGGACATCTTCATACTGCGTCTCTCTGACTGGACATTACATTTATAAATCACAGAATCATAGAATGTTGAGGGGTTGGAATGGACCTTAAAGATCATCCAGTCCCAACCCTACCTGTCAGGGCGGGGGTACCTCCCTTTAGACCAGATTACTCAAAGCCTTATTCAAGCTGGCTTTGAACACCACCAGGGTAAATAGTATTCATAATGAAATTATTTTTTAGATGAGGTATTTGTGCTTTCACCTGTTTGTATTAGAGAACGTGTAGTGTGAGGGAGAGATTAGCTTTGATGTCTGCTTTTCAGTTGCTGTGTTCTGCTGTCTGAGGGCATGAGCTATAACTCTCTCAAAATGAATCATATATATTCTCTTCTCCTGTCTTGAGTGATTATCCCAGTGGAAGTAAAATTGGAGCCTTGAAACTGATTGAGAAATGTCTGTTCATAAAAGTGCTTGATTTCTTTCTTCTGGATTAATCTTTGAATATATCTTGACATGTCTGAACTTTTTAACCCAAAGGAATGAAGATTGCTTCCTTCCATTTATTTATATTTTAGATGGCAAATACATTAACTTTCCATGATCGTTGAGTAGCTGTCATCCATCATCTGCAAGATGAGTTGTACCCTCTCAATACAAATACAAAAGTTTCATTCCTTTTAAGAACATCTTAATATCTCCTTGACAGTATTTCCTCCCTCAGATGTTTGTAAGTGAAGTCAGGTCCCAAGGCATAGAGAGATCTTGCTTTTAAAAAAAGTCCAAATTGTTTGAAAATATCTCTTGCCTTTGGAGATCAGAGTGAGACAATTAAATATTTGTGTCTTTGAAGAAAAAAGAGGGGAAAAAACCCTGAGTTCTTTTCCCTAGATGCCTCGCTCAGAGCAGGGGCTTGGGAGCAAGCATGATTCAAGAAATTAGATTCTGATGTGGAAGTAGATGTCTGAGTGAAGGACTCTGCCATTCATTTCCTAGAATAGGTTAGGAACATGCCACAGGGGCCCTGAAATAGTTGCTTCCAATCTGATGTATGCTGTGTACCATGAGATTCTGTCTTCTATTGAATGTAAAACCTACTGTGGATTAGTACTGTGAAACACTAAGAGATTATCCAGTGAGTTTGTGGATGCCCCATCCCTGGAGGTATTCAAATCTAGGTTGGACAGGGATTTGAACACCTGGTCTAGTGGAAGGTGACCCAATCCCCATGGCAGGGTGGTTGGAACTAGATGGCTTTTAAGCTCCCTTCCAACCCAAATCATTTTGGAATCTATGAAAATCTAGGAGTTAAAAATTTATGATATTTCCATAAGTAGAAGTTTATTTACTTAATATGTGTACAGTAATAAAATATGGCATCATTCTTTGGGTTAGAAAACTTGTCCTGTTATGAGCCATCTCCTGGTTCATTTCCTGAGCTTTCTCAGCACTGCCCCATTTGTAGAAAAGCTGTCTTGCAAAAATGACAACACAGAATCGAATTTATGGAGATGAGCATTTATATCTTCACCTGATAATTTTGACTGTTAGAACACATGAAAAAAGCCAAATGCAAGTGTTTGCCTTTTGAAAACTTCTTTTTACCAGTGTCTGATAACCCTACCATTGAGCCCTGTCTCTCCAGTACACAGACAAGAGGTTATTTACCATTAATTGATTGTTTGGCCTTTCCATGAAACATGAAATATGGAAGTATAAAGAACATTTTGTGAAGTGATTAACAGTGACTCTCAGCCACTCTATCCTTTCTGTATGAAGAGGGTTGGTAACAAGACCTTGTGATAATTCATGCTCTTACCAATTTGTTCAAATTAACTTTTCTTTCTCCTGTAGTTGTCATTCACAGACCTGCTTCATCACTCAGAGCTCTCAGTAGACCATGGAATATTTTACTATGTTCAGAGGCCAGTACAAGATTGAGGGCATATTCTGTGATGCTTACTGAAACAATTTCTCTTCTGATCTTCTATGGATCCAAAAACTTTGTTTAAAAATTCCATCTGTATGCTGAATGTTGCTTTCGTCTTTTGCAGAAGCCTAGCTCTGTAGGATTATGATTTTCTGTTGTGTGGCATGGCTTTATTGTCCACTGAATTCTACCTGCAGTTCCTATTGTAATGCAGTTATTTGATGATGAATAATTAATTGGTATAAAATATATAGGCAAAACCATCTCTATCTTCTCAGCAATGTATTTCAATAGAAGAACTGGCAGGGGAAAGAATTAGCGTATAGCAGCAGTATACAGGGAACTGGCATGTTTTTCCTGTGTGTAATAAATCTGTCTCAATTGTGTGCTTATGTGGATTAAACTGAAGTCTTCAGCGTTTAATCAGGTGTTAAGAGTAGCCTTAGACTATCCAAATGTTACTTCTCAGTGATTCTTTTCAAATACACATGTTCCCAGAGGGCTGCTGGTTAAACCTGTAAATGCCTTACCAAGATCCAGTTCTTCAACTCTTTTTTCTCCTTTTTATGAAGAATGGACTCAATGTCTATCCTTCACCTTGTTTGTCTTGTACTTTTTGAAGTTGTAACTTATAGACATACCGTTCTTTTGTTACTGAGGAGCAAGGCCAGAGTGCTTGACGTGGGGGCAGTGCCATGCTAGTGAACTCTATAGGCCTGTTCCTTGCTTGTGTTGCCACTGGCATGACCTGGGGAGCAAGGGTGCCTGTCCCCATCACTTTTCAGCCATATTAGTGCCCAGTGAACTGCTTGTGTTTTGCCATCAGGTTGCTATTTCTAGCCCAAAGGAGAAGGCTAAGCAGAAGGATCTGAAGCAATGCTAGAATACCCCTTTCAGTCACAGCCACAACTAGGTCACCTGCAACCAAGCATAAAGAAGCATCCTCTTATGGCTGATACCTGTGTCATTGCAAAGGACTTGTTCCTCTCACTGGAGAACTGCAGCACATACCCTGTGCAGCAACGATGTGTCTGATGTAAGGGCTGCCTGTAGTTGCCTCGTTACTGCCTCTGATCCTGGATTAGATGGTGGTGTATTTAACCACTTCAGTAAGATAGTGGTTTAGAGATAATTCAACTGTGATATTTGTCTTCTAAGGACTACATAAAAGCCACTTTAATAAGATGGATGCTCTTGTTTTTGTATAATAACAACAGAGTATACCCTTGCAGAACATCAACCCTCTCACTTATTTACTAGCTGCTCATTTGGGAGTGGATGAATGAGTTGCAAGGAAGCAATGTAAATCCCTAGTGTCACATTATTGTCCTTTTTCGTCATGGAATCCAAGTTCCATTGTACTCATGGAGACTACAACTATTGTGCACATTTACCATTAAAAAAGTGTGTTTTTTCAACAGTCTGGCAATTTCTTTTTATGAAGTCTTGTACTTCAGTATGATGGTTTCATTCTGTCAGATACCAGTATTGTTATGGTGTTACTCTGCAGTTAAAGTTTTTGTTTACTAAAATGCCGTGTGACTTGGGATCCTGAAATGTTTTCATGTTGTTTATTAGGGTTCACTGTAGGATGGATTTGCTTTTATTTTACTGGGCATCAAAGCAGGTTTTCTCTGTGGAACTCACAGCAACTGGAGTGACTTAGCAGGATTTCTTTTCAACATGAAATCTCTTGAGAAGGGCAAAACTTTGGATCTTAGGAAAAATCAAAGTGTATTCACTCAGGATACTAAATTGATTGGACTGTGTGGAAAATTCATACTAGAGCAGTACGCAAAGTGGAATTTAATCACTTTGCATAAACAGACAGGGAAGTTTTCTTTAAACCAAAATGGCAATTAAGAGATACAAACTTTATGAATGTACCCGTCCTGACTATACTCTGTTATTACATCTAATGGGTTTAAAATGACCTTAGTCATCTCACTGCTTCTTCAATTATTCTTTTCTTTTTTAAAATTTACTGTAATTACAGTTTGGCTATGATCTACTTGCTCGGTTTTTAATATTATAAAATAAGCTGAAATGCTTTTTTTATTGATACAAACATTACATTATAGAGTTTCACAAACAGATTTATGAACAGTTTATTTGTTTATACTTAAAAGCAAAGACCCATCCTGTAGCTTTAGAAAAGGGGCAGACAGTGCACTAAATGTTATTTTAAGAAATAAGAGCTTTAGTTTCACATAAGGATTCTGATTTTTCAGCATACCTAATATATGATGCTTGCAATAGTAAGTTTGGATGATAGGTTGGGTTGTACATATAACAAGTATATCACATATCTTATCTAGCCTTGCTTCTTTTTCTTTCTACTAGCCTCTCAACCTATTGCAAAACAGGAAAATGTGAATAAAAAGCAGTGGAGTCTTAAAATCCCATCTTCAGGTTGAGTCAGTACTACCCACTCTGTACCACTGTCTGAAGCTGAGACAATTTATTTTTGAGAGAAGTCTGCTTATTTTACTGAGTGTGATATTGTAGGAGATTTATAGGCAAAATGCAGTTTTCTTTCTTCAGAAACCCAGATGTTTTTGCTAACTGTAGTTGTCCTTTGATGGTGACAAATTTCTGCAAAACAGCATTTCAGGAATGTTGGTTTTGAGTTGAAAGAGAAATTCCTCATGTTGAAGTTTCTTGTACTCATTCCAATAGCATCATTTCTATTCTGCAGGAAGTTCTGGGCTTTTAAGGAGAATGGAAAACTTTCCATGCAAAAAAAATTTTTGCAGGAGCTAAAATCCCCAAACATTTCTTTATAATTAAATAGTAATTTTAGAAAAGCTGTTAAAAATAAAGTTGCACTCGAAAACTTAGTGCAGTATTGCAACTCAGCTGCATCCCTTCATTCTAAGTCTGTAGAACGGGGCACTTGTGAGCTCACTTGACAAGAACCTGATGTGCTGGGTGGCATTGGCTTCACAGCAGCCACTGTGGTAGAAGCATTGCTGTGGCAAACATCCGAGCTCTCCAGAAGCCCCTTAGGAAAGCTGGTGAAACATGAGCCATAATTCTGTCGGGATTTTGCTAGAAATTCCTCCAAACCAGTCATCTTAACATGTCTCCGAACTGGCCTATTGATCTGGAGCAGTCTTTGAAAGTTCTTAATACCTGGTACACATTCTGGCCTTTCCATAACTGTACTGCTTCTGGTGACCAGCCCTGTTCAAGAAGGAGCCTACAGCAATTGTCAGGAGGGCCTTGCCCTCAGGTATTGAAAGGTTTTGTTTGAGGGATTGACCATTCTGCGTTTGATCTTGCAGGAATTCTTCAATGGGTGAAGTTGATAGATAACTTCGAGGCTGAGTACGAGTATGTCACCAATGAAGGAACAGTGTTCACTTTCAAGACAAATCGCCATTCTCCAAATTATCGGTTAATCAACATTGACTTCAGTGATCCAGAGGAATCCAAATGGAAAGTTCTCGTCCCTGAACATGAAAAAGATGTTCTAGGTAAGAGTTCATGTCAAGTTAAAGACATTAGGTTCTGCTTTTTCCAAATTAATTGAGCAATTAGTCTGTTGAATGATCTTTTACAGACATTCTTGCTTTTTTCCTGTGTTTAAACTTTGGTTAGGATTTGCAATTTAAAAGACGTGCTGAGATACAAGCAATTCAGAACATCTCTTTCTCTCTCTCTCCAACGTCCTGTGTGGCCCTAGTGAAGTTGCTTCATCTGTCCTTGTTTTAATTCAGTGTTTGTAGGAAATGAGGGAAAAGTATTTTCCTGCTTCATGTCAGTGACATAAATGTTTACTAGACAGTCACGGATTACAACAAGAGGGACTTTGTAAGCAGAAAGAAGGGAAAGTGCAAATCTGGCAGTACTGCAGTCTGCTTTGAACAGAATTGGTCAGAATTTGAGACAGATTTCTTTTGTTCCTGGAATAAGAGGAGTAAACAATACTTGAAAAAAAAAGCCTCAGGAAAGTGTAAGGGCAGGGAATTCTTCAAGTATAGAAGCAAGTTCAAAACATAAACATTCAGTTTTGATGCAATTAAAATAAAAGTGTATTTTTTAATCCCATCATTTTGCAGAAAGTTCTACGAAAGCTTAGAATTAGTTTCAGATAATACAGAAGAACCACCTTTGAGCTGTTTTTTGACAGATGCCTCATGTACATTTATGTAGTTTGCTCTCCATACAGTACAAGGTACAATTATGATTTATCTGACTAGCATAATTAGTTATTCAAAAATACTCTGAATTTTGTATTAATCAATTTTTATACAAATGAATTCATGTTTGCTACTTTTCCAGTGAAGAGCTGCTTTGTAGAATGAGTCGAAATCTCTCTGTGTATCTGATTTCATATGTCCATACAGTGTAACTTCTGTCTTTCCTCACTGAGACAAACCTATTTTACTACATTTCAAAGTCATCTTAAGGCTTTTGTCACTTTAAAAAATAATCTTTATTTCTGTCTGCAGTTCACAATGTGCCGTGTGTGATTTCTGCCCCAGCCTAGATGTCCCCAGTGTGACATAAATGTTTGCTCTAAACGTATCTAGAATTGTAGTGGTGTTGCAAATGACTGGGGTCTAGAATATAGAGAGAATTTTAGTGAAAGGAAATGTAGCAAATTAGGCTTGGTGAGGCTTTTCTTAAGATTGGTAACTGTTTGAATCAGAATCAACCTGCATCTTAAATGAAGTACGTTTCAAGTCCTAAGCAGAGAATTAATAATAGATGTAAGTGAAAAATTGCTTCCAAGTCTTAATTTTGGTCATGTGCAAATTCACTGGCAGTGTGTTAAGCTATGCTTAAGTTATGAGGCACAGCAGTTTATAAAGTGGGACCAAATTGAAAAATTGACTTGGACATGGTAAGTGTATAAACAGAATGGGACAGAAACCTGTGACTGACATGAAATGTGGTTACTGTGTGTGGATTTACATGGAAGGTGGTCTGGGCAGCCAAAGGAGCTTTGACCAGTGCCTCTGTAAGCACTGATTATCTATTCCTTCCCAGTAAGATAAATGCCAGATCTGCTCTTCCCTGCACTGTGGTATTTAGCTCAACTCCATTTCATTCTAAAGGCAAAGTTGTGATGAATTCATGTTTGTGCACAAACAAAAAAAAAATTAATGCATGTGTTCATTTAATGGTTTATACATGGCAGCCTTGACAGTACAGACTTAACAAGAACTGCCCTAAAAAACCTGAAAGCTCAGATGAATGGGTTTGCTGAAGACACTGGCCTTTAGACTGTAAACCCAACAGGCATTCAGCTCTCAAACACTTGAAAGCAAACATAATCTGTCATATAAAACCATCAGGGTGATTTTCAGGAATATGTTGTGTGTCATTAATCTTTTACTGTACTTGAATGTGAAGCCACAGCAGGCAATCATATGGCTAGCTCTTTCTGTAACTTTTTAGAGCAGTATGTAAAGAAATTGGGTTGAACTAACAAATGAAAGAGTCTGCATAAAAAGATGAGTTTTAAGTAGATTAATAAATCTATAGTAGATTTTACAGAAAACTAAATTTAAATTCTTCAGTTGTTTCTTTGGTACAGACACTTGCAGATTAGTCTTGTATCCTTAGCACCAAGATATGGGGGAGTTCTATCATGTTCAGGAAGTTGTAGTCCTGAATAAATAAAAAACCTCACTCCTTCACATGATATAGCCAGCAAGCAAGCCAGTCTCCATGTCAGACTCTTTTAATCATTACAGGTTTTGTTAAGGAAGACATAATTATAGCAATGACAGTTAATAATTCGTTCTTGAAAACCTTGGAGTGAAGTGAATTTGATTTGGGCAATAAAGAGATGACAGTGTAATGAAGCTCCTTCTGCAAAAACTAAGACAGCAGTGATTCAGAGGGTAAATGGGTATTACTGCTTTTTACTTACGTGTGGGAGTGACTTTAACAAGATGTAATTTAGCTGTATTAGTATTTCTTCACAAGCATTATAGTTAGTGGTACCGTAGGACACAAATGTGTTTTATTGGGATATATGGATCCTACTCTGGTATGACCTACGTGGAAGACACACCTTGTTCATTTCTGCATCTTAACTTAGATTCAATTTTGTAAAAGCTGCAGTTCCAGAAATAGATTTATTTACAAATAATAAATTCATGATTGAGAATTAAGAAGCTCTACCAGTGTCCATCACTGGCATAAAGAGATGTTCCGCAAAGTATCATTGTATTCTTAGAAAGATGCTACAGCTAATACAATCTAACCAAGAAATAAAAACACATGCCTACATGATGATGTGAATGTCTTTTGGTTTCCTCAACATATTCTTTAAGATAGACTTTTTATTGGCTTTGACCCTTTCTTTTTCAAGAGCTGTTTATAAGTGAGAGAATTTGGGAAATAAGCAGAAAAATCAAGCATATTCCTGCAGTGAAGTTGTACACGTACTTCATTTTACAACTGTCAGCAGGGATTTTACACAGAGGTGAGGTAAATTTAGATCTCTACTCTGTGAACTGAGGGGAAGAAATAAATGACAGCTATTTTAAAAGGGAATTGAAGGGGGCGCTTCAGAGCATATTGTAGTGTGATGAGGCTAATTTCCTTCCCTTTGGAGTTTATTTATAAAGTGTTAGTTTTAATTTTCAGGGAGCCTGAAATAAAACCACAGGACAGATTCACATCTGACATTGAACTTGTGCTTTAAATGACCACATAGCTGCAAGAAGTGTGCTGAATTGAAAGGCAGCTAGGACCCCATAAATGCAGACTGACCATAACAGACCTGCAGCCCTAGTTCTAAGGCACGGGATAAACCTGCTGGGTTTGGAAGGTTAAATGATTTATTTTGAGAACTGTGACACCCCCCATTGCACCCAGAGCAGGGCAAGTGGAGAGCAGCAGTTTCCTTGTGGCAATGAAAAGCAGAATAGATATCCTGAGTAAGGAGGGCTGAGGAATAAGACATATTCCTGAACGTGTTGTAGATGAGGAGTGGATCTTGAGCAGTTCCTGAATCTCAGCTGGCCATTTAACAAGCAGAGGCAAAGCTAGCAGTGCTCCCTGTACCTTGTACATATCTGCACACCTAAACTCAGTGCATGTAAAATGCTTCCCTTCCCTCAGCTACAATTCCCAAGTGGAAAATAGTATTTTTCTTTATACCTTTAACCTGCTAACTAATTCATAAATGTGTGGGAGATGGTGAGGTAAGTTACTGCAGCTGAAATTTGTGTTTTGGCATATAATGAAACCAGGAGGGAAAGTCTGGAAGGAACACCAAATCCTTGACTTGTTGAAATCGGTTGAAGCTTTCCCATTAACTTTAACACGGCAGGCTGCCATTGAGGATGGGATCTCAGTGAGAAGATACATACTTTATATGTATGAGGGCCATATATTTGTATATATATGAGGGCCTGTCAACATTTACTCACTTGTTTCAGAATTATTCATGTTTTATTCTGTAAATTGCTCATGCTTTACCTGCAAGTCTACTCGTAAGTAGCCTTGAGTGATGGTTACAGGTCATTCTAGTTGAGATCAACATTGGTAGAGACATTTATGGTTTATGGTCACTGTGATGACCGAAAAAAACACCAAGACCTTCTAGGTCTGTGTTGCAGCTACAGCTTTGGCCATCCATTGAAATGCATTAGTTACTCTCACTCAACAATACATGCGTTGAGTGGACACATAAGCACAGCACACATCAAGTAACTCAGCAATTCCTGATGAAGCTCTGTGGCTGCTTGGCTCCTCTAGCGTGGTGTGTTCTCCATCAGCATCTGTCAAAGCATGCATCTGTCAAAGCATGTTTGTACATTCAGACACTTAACATGCTGTAGTTAGTGCTGCAAAAAGGAAAGGTCAAAACTGTTTTAAGTCATTAAGGTTAGTGGCACAGATGTTTAGTGTGAGGATTTTCGCTGAAACTAGTTCAAAAACTTGTTCGTAGCAACATTGCAGGTGCCAAGTTAGAGGCTTTGTGATTAATGACAGCTGTCAAAATGAAAAAAAGAGTTTTTGGAAAGTAGCAGTATATTAATTTCTGGAAGGTTGAACTAGAAGTTCTAGGCACAGTTGAGTTCAGTTTTCTAGGCCTTGTTAAGAACTGTATCTCCTCTAGCACAAATTTAGGTCTTGGAAGATTTGGGTGTAACCTATTGTTGTCACAAAGTGGTCACTGTACTCTTCAGAGAGATCTGGCCAGTACCAAGGATAACTCTTCACACCTGCTTTTAGTACTTAGGACTGCCTCCAAGTGTGTTCATCTTTCTGTGGTGCCTGAAGCACGATGCTCAGGTTGGAGGAGGCAGCCTCTTAGTGTTTACTGTGTAGTAATATAAATCCTGTGCCTGATGGATGTTGGAAGTAGGTAGGTTGATAAATGTAGGTGTATCCAGGGGAGTAACTGCTCTGTTCATTGGTATTAACTGAAAATAAATTGACCTATACATTGGTGAGGTTTTGGATAGTTAGCTTTTTAAAAACCATCACTTGTGTGTTTGAAAGCAATTCACAGTATCCCAGAATGAGGTATCCAAAATAAATGGCTCATTTGCACTCTAAAGCTGCTTATTTCTTCTCTCCATTTGTCTTTAAAGGGTGCCTACAGCAGTGGTGTCAGGCTTAGACAGGAGATTTGAAATCACACCGTCTCCAAAGTTCCTAGGAAATGCAGAGGCATGCAGGGTGCATCCTGCACTGCGCCAGCAAAACCAAAAGATTGGCTGCTAATGCAACATGCCCAACAGTAGCTGTGGTTCTCAGTGCTGAGCATGGGAATAACACAGACTCAAGTTAAAGCTTGCAGTCAAAAAATAGCTCTTGTTAATAATTCAGCATTATTTTATCTTGCTGTATATATAAGTGTTGGTTATTAGTGTCTTCTTTTTCTTCTGGTATTTCAAGTCTGCTTCAATGTTTTGCTCTATTTTGATTTTTGCATTTCTTTGTAGCTGGCATTACTGTAAGTTTTGGAGGCAGTTAGCAATGCACCAAACCCAGTTATAATACAGGTACTGTACACAGAAGCTGTGTTCCTGAATTCCATGGAATGTTTTCAAAACATTTTGCTTCTCATCTGTTATCTCCACCTGAAAGCATCTGATTTGTAAACCAAAGAGGTGATGGAGAGTTGATATTGCTGCTTCCTAGGCAAGTTCCTTAGTAGCAAAATCCCCACATAAGCCAGCAGCCTTTCTCCTGGGCAATTGAATCTTTCTAATAAAAAGAGTAATGCCTCTTCATAAATATGTAAGTCAAAGTAATAATGAGCATCAGTTCTTGAAGAAAAAATCCATTAAACTGAATTGTTTAATCAAATAATTAGTGAGGAATTAAAGCATCACCGCAACGTAATTTTAAAATAAAAATTCCTTATTTGTTTTTGTTGAGGCAAAGCTATATATTATATACATTCGAAGTTGACCTGAGAGTGTTTATAATCCATTTTGTGAAACTTTTTTCAAGAAATTTTGAGAGTAAAACTAGGCATTTTAATTATAGATGTTGTTAAGAATACCAGTGGAGTTCATGGGATCTCCTGCTCATTGCAGAGGCAATAATTCTGCATACAAAAAAAGTGTGTTGCATTTGGGATGCTAACTTTTAAATTCATATTTTCTATGAATTTCGTAAACCACATAAAAATTGTGGAAAATTTGTGCAGTGACAGTGTAAAAAATATTTTAAATTACTACATAGTCCCCTTGTGTATACAGCCAAGATTGATTCTCTATTTCAAAATATGTAATTGGATAGAACTATTAACTTACATAGTTTATCGTGTTCTCTAACTTCATTTAAGAAATTTTAGCCACACTAGAGCTAAAATTACACATTGATTACTAATTTATAAACAGTGTTATGTTATGCTGTACCTTATTATTTCATGTCATGGCTAAAATTTCAGTTAGTGTTCTCTAGGGCTTTGGTTAGAAAATTCCCAAATTTAGACTAGAAGCTCATGAGGGTGTTGGAAAGTTTGAGGGTAAAAAAAAATATGAATGGTGGTGGTGTTTGGGAAGAGGGGAGTAGTAAAGCTTTATTTAGGTGTTTATGAAACATGATTTCACATGTCTAGAAAGACAAGTATTACATTTCACGGGTCCTTCAGAAACAAGCTAAAAGTATTTAAAGGTCTTTGAGCTCTAGAGGGTCATGACAGACCTGAACTCCATATGAAAGCATATATCATGCTTTCAAAATAATGAGTTTTGACCTTCAATTCCAAAAACTTCTTACCCTTAATGAAAGGGGCACAACACACAAGTCAGAATTTTTATTCTGGAATTTGAATATGCAAAGATGCATTCATAAGACTGTCTTCTTTACAACTCTGTGAATTCAAATTATTTGGCTCTATAGGACTTTGAGGAAACTAGAAAGAGCTGTTAAGATATGAATAACATAAAATGGTATAAAACTGAAATTCCATCAATTTGTATATGCTTATGCTCTGATATTTTTTCATCCAATGTTGTCACATTCAACTCCCCATCTCACAGTGCTACTTTGGCATTAAATTGTACCCCTGTCTGTCCTACCTAAAATTTCTTGCTCATTTGGTTCATCTCCTAATTCTCTGCTTCCAACAGATAAAAAAAAAGCTATTTTCCAACACTGGTATTTTGCCCATAATTTAGATTTCCAGTCTGCTTTGTCAGAGAAGAAGTTGTATGTATGTAGTTGGAAGAGAATGAGAATCACCTCCTCATCTAGTCTTACCAACAAAAAAAATGTCCTACATTACCTCTTTCAGGATACTTTCTTTGATTTTTAACTTTGCTTGTATTTTGTCTTGCTTGTATTCAATTTGTGAATTAATGAGAAGTTAAAATACTGTTGTTGCAAAATAATTTCTTAAATGACAGAAATATTGAGTAAGATTGAGATGTTTTAATCTTTCTCCTGTGTGTATGACTAAATAAACAGACTTGTCGCTAGAGATCTAAAGCCAGTGACACAGGACACAGGAGAAAATATGTTACATTATATATCGTGGGTGAACTGCAGCTCCAAAGAGTTTCTACAGTTTACAAGCTATAGAGATGGAGATTGAAGTGAGATAGTCACTAGAACCACAAAGATTTTTAGAAATGACAGCCCAGATATTTTATTTTAATTGGTTTTAATTTTTTTAAGTCCAATTTAAAAACTGGCATGCCATGAAATAAAGGTTCACATAATGTCTAGTAATTATTCCAAGGAACAAACTCAAGATGGGAAAAGTTCTGTAGCACAGAAGTTCTCATTCCTGCACAGCTGCACAAACATGGTGAGACTAGAACTAGGACTGCCAGGAGAGACATAAAGGCAATGAAACTCTGCAGAGGGATTTGTTCCTGGATTGAGTTCATTGTGCTGCATCCTGCTATTACCTTACAGTCTCAAGAATGCTGTTTAGCAACATCAGCATCATGAATAAGCATGTGGGCTTCTTTAATGGCATGATGAGAATATCACCCCAGAATAACCCTTTTCTTACACCCAGTAGGGCTTGCTTGCAAGAATAGTCTCCTGATTACTTCAGCAATAGAATCAAGAGAAATAGTAATGTCTAGGTTCTATACCTCACTGTGCAATATGGGATCATCTCTCTTTTCCTTAGGAGTTTAGTTTGAGTATAAATCATAATGATTGTTTTGATGTCCATGATACTTTCCATAAGTATTGCTGGCAAAGATAAATGTTTTGATTGGGTTATGCATTGAAATCTGTGATATTTAAGAGCAGTATTGATCTATAAATATCCTAAATGCATACACATATTGATTAAGCAATTCTTTATTCCTGTGTCTGCATAAATTAACTTTAGGCAGCATGGTTAATGCATTTCCAGAGAATGTCAGATTTTATTTTGGGTTTATTTACAAAGATTTAAGAGTTAAAAATAGTGCGTGTCAGAAATTTTGCTGCATGCATTTAATGCTAAATGCATAGAATCAGAGTATGGATTTAAATTGTATTTTCTGTGGCTTTGTTTTTCTTTTCCATACTGTGCAGAATGGGTTGCTTGTGTGAGGTCCAATTTCCTGGTTTTATGCTACCTGCATGATGTGAAGAATATCCTGCAGCTTCATGACCTAGCCACTGGTGCACATCTCAAGACGTTTCCCCTAGAAGTTGGTAGTATTGTGGGATATAGTGGCCAAAAGAAGGACACTGAAATATTCTACCAGTTTACTTCCTTTTTATCTCCAGGTAAGATTTTTTGATCACATGTTATTGTTCCTTTTCCCGAGAACAGTGTCTTTCTGATTTTCTGTAGTTTAGTAGTTATTTGGTATATTGGTATAAAACTGCTTTCCACCCATGTTAGCAGTGATTGTGCACATAAAAATGTATCAGTCTTTGATCCATCAAGCCTAAATAAGTATTAGTATTTGAGAAATCTGTATTAAGACTTAAGACTGACTTGTACTGGAGATAAAATTGTAGCATTCTCACAGTTCTTGCTTCATACAGCAAGAAAGAAGTTGAAAAACTCAGTGAAAGATAATTGTTAATGTGTTTAATGTGATTTTTAATCACAATTTTAAAAAACATTAATAAAAGTCACAGAAATTGTTCTCTGACAGTTTTATGATTCATTTATGCATAGCCTTATTTGAGCATCCTTACTGTCTGTCCTTACAGTATTTGGTGTTGCTGTAGGAATTGTCTTTGTAGAGTCCTGCAAAGCTGGAGCTGTCCAAAACATTACATAATACAGGTGTGGCAAAACAGTAAATATTCTAGGATTTGCATAGGAAGGGGGCTTCTACACAGTTATCAATCTAGTATATGACAAGAGAATGTATTTACTGTTCACTCTTTTTTTTTCTGTCTTTATGGCCCAAACAATCAATACCTAATACAAGATGGGATTCAAATATGAAGGGGCAGATAGGATTCAGCATCTTTATCTCCTTCCAAGGTTTTGTTATCATAAAGGGATAAAAAATGTGCTTATAGGATCTGACCTATGTTTTTGCATGTTTCAGTTAGAGCACAGCAACATTACATTGCAAAATGGCTGTAAAATACTTTAGACAAGTTTGCTGGTTTTGCTAGAAAGGATTATGTCAAATAATCAAAATTAGGTTTCAATCTTAGCAGATAAGTATGATGAATTGCCTATTGTCCTACCATTTACATAAACAGAAATATGATCTATTTTCAGTTCCTCTTTTAAACAACATTCAGATTGTTGCAGCCTTGCAGCTGGAGAGTAGCTTGAGGACACTCTTGCATTTGTCTCTTTGTCCAGCTTGATGGTTCATAGTTCATTTACCCAGAAGTCGCCAGTTTTGCAGGCCTGCACCATTCATCTCAGCTATCTCAGCTGATCCAGTCGACTTTCTGCAGCTGCTAAAAATGTGTAGGGGAAGAGCCCAGATCTGTTTTAGCCTGTGGCTTTCCAGCTGGCCAGCAATAGCTGCTCTCACTGCCTGCTGGTTGCTTAGGCAGATTATTTTTCTCCTTTTCATTGATTTCCTTAGCATCTACAAAGAATTCACTATGGCATAGCTCTGTTAACTGGGGCAGAGTGACCTGGAATCTGGAAGAAAAAGGGGAGGTAAGAAATGTAGGTAGACTGTATGAGGATAAGGAAAGAATGAGAAAAGCAGACCAGAGCAGTAATTTTCAGGTAGGTTTATTTTAGTTTGTGTGCAACCTCTATTCACCTCATCAGAGGAATAATCATACAAAAAGTATGGGGCTGATCCTTGGTTAACCTAGATATTCCTACTTTACTGTCAATATCATTTGCACCTGTATTAGGTTGGACTATTCTTTTTTTTTTCTAATGAGAAACAAATTAACATACTTGTGTTTAATACCTACAACAAAAGTAATAATAGCCATATATATGAAATAATGAGTGAAGCAGTTCTAAACCCATATATGCTGACACCATAAAATAATTTCTGTTATTCCCTGAAAAATATGGCTATCCCTGCTGTCCACTGTGGTCATATGCTTAGGTGACCACTGGCGTTACATTTATTTAGTACCCAGCAAAACAGTTACAAATACTGCAATGTTTTTTTATATTAACTGCTGTCACACTAAAAATACAACAGAACAAGAGATGCAGTAGCAGGGGTTGAATTGCACGTTTGTATAACATTAGGTTGATTTGCTCTGGAAATGCAGTCTGTGGCTGTGCTTATTCTTCATTGTGTGATTTGCTAAGATGTGGGAATTCTGCCTGCCCTGTGTGCAGTGTTTCCCAGTTCATGGCCCATCTTGAGCAGCTGCCTGTGTGTCAAACAGCTGCTCTGCTGTTGCTGCCTGGATGGCTTTACACTGAACTTCCACATCATTTTCTGGATTCTCATCTTTAAGGGAAATGCTGCCTTAATGCTGGTTTGAACCTATCAACCTGATTAGACTTGCTAGTAATTTTGTGGTAAATGCAAAAAAATCACAGCAGACTAGAGTAGTCCTACTTTTAGTCCCCTGTTAATTCAGTTATGGAAAAAGGCTTTATCAATTGCTAGAAATGTTTGTTTACATCTGCATTTGTTTACCAATCTCTATCTTCCTGATTTTCTGGTCTATAACACTTACTTGAAGAGGCAATTCCCTGCTATCAGATAAGTTTCCTCATTATTTAATGTTTTAGTCTGTATGAATTTGTATAATTATATCCTCTGTAGTAATTACTTCTATTTCCTGAATTTATCTATAATGCACACAATACATCAGGATTTCAATCAAGTCCTGTCCACCTTGGTTAACTTTATTACATTGAGGATCCCAGATCTTAAGGATGAGGATGCCATATCTTTTAGTGTTCTTTTCCCTCATAAACGTTCCAAATTTTGCAGGGACCTGCTTGTTATAAAGGAGAAAAAGAATAACACTCAAGTTAGTTTACGTATCACATGTATCTGTAGTACAGGCATGAATATTAGGATTTTTTAGTATGTTAACCAGTGTGCAAACATGATAGTCATGTTGTATGACACATACTCAAATGTTATTAGGGTTGAATTATAGGAAATACATTTTACAGTGTAAATGCAGAATTATTCTTGGTTAATTACACATCTGTGTAGTGTCTAGATAGCTGCATTCCCTGTGATTCGGCCTCTGCTGCAACCTAGAACTTCTATACTATTTATAGACCTAAGTTTTCTCATATGCATAATCGTTTGGAAATCATATGTCCAACTCAAGTGAAGTCATCTTCAAACCTGCAAGATCAAGATGTAAGAGAAGCTACTCAAGACCAGATTTTGTTCAGTTCCATAGGTAACCTGCGCTAGTCTGTCACAATTTCAAGTGGATGTTTAGCTCTTTCAGTTATCTGGGCCATTTGAATTTTAATTTCAAATATTTTACCATAAGAAGAAAATTGTTGACCTGAGTGAAATTCTTCATGTATTTATTATTAGTCTGGTGCATGTAAAAGGGAATGTTTTATATTTGACTTTACGTTTCTTTCTTCTGACATTATTGTTTTTAATAAGTCCTTTCTCACTTCACGTGAATCATTTTTTCCCCCTATTTTGTTTAAGCCCCCCTGGCTTTGTGTGAGTGATGAGAATTACTCCTTCTGCACAAAAGCCTTTGCACCCCTCCTAGGTGAAATGCATATATGTAAGTGTTCTATTGTATAATAAATGACAAAATGTGTCCAGAACTACTGATTTTCACCCTGCCGAGTTACCTTTCCTATTCATGACTCCATCACAGTACCTAAATTGGCATCTTTTTAATGATGGATATATACTAAGCTGACAAGCTTGCATTGTATTCTGTATTTTAGGTATTATATATCACTGTGATCTGACCAAAGAGGAACTGGAGCCAAGAGTTTTCCGAGAAGTGACTGTTAAAGGATTTGATCCTTCTGTTTACCAGACAATTCAGGTAATAAACATGAACACTGCTGTCTTGCTCTCATCACCTATGCAAGAGCTCAAGATAACTGGACTTAGCTGTTGGTGGGGAGACTTGCTTTAGAACCATGCTTTGGTTTTGAATTGAAATACTATTGTAGGTGCTCTAAAGGCTCAGACAAGTATCTCAGTGTAGTAGTGTGGAGACTCCTTTGGAAGTGCCTGTTACACATAGTGAAGGTGTATAAGAATTAGCTAAATTTCAGGTTTATGAAGTTGAAAGAAATTAGCTTTTAGCAGTGGAAAACAGTGTAAGCTACAGATTATATGGAACAGGTTCAGGAAAATACAGGGTTCTTCATAAACAACTGCTTTGACATCGTAACAAGTATTATTACTAAAATGATGATACAAAATACACACTTCAAGTACTAAATGATCTTTCCACTAAACACAGCTTTGGTAAGACCCTGATAAAATACTGTGCCCTGGTCAAGACTTTTAAGACAGGTATGCAACTTGCAGAGAGAGTTCATGGAAATTCATTGAAATCATAGAATTATTTAGGTTGAAAAAGACCTTTTCAGACAAATTCCAACCATAAACCCAATATGGCCAAGTCCATCACTAAATGTGACACTAAGTGCTCATCTATTTGTCTTTTAGAAACATCCAGGGATGGTGACACAACAGAAATCATTATGGCTCTAGGAAAGCAGTCATTATATTGGGATGCTTAGCATATTTAAGACCTGCAATTTATAGAATAAATATTGGAGGGTGGATTCATTTTTTAATATGTAGGATGTTTTAATCTTCTGACTAACAGTAAGAATGGAATAGAGGCTTTTTCTTTCTATAAACAAAGGCATAACAAAGTCTAGTGCCAAAAGTGGAACTTAAATAAGCTTAGCTTGCAAAAAGGTGAAATTACATAGAAGGTAAGCAACATAAAGCCTTGTGACAGCATGGCTTGAAGTTTTCGAGGAGATTAGATACTTCTCTTAATATCTTATTTTTAATTTTGCCTCTGACATATGCCAAGGCACATTCTCTAAAAGTGTAAAGGCAGTAGTATGTGTACATGAAGTGGTTGTAAACAGCCCCATCTGTTTGTCTCTGCATCTCCAGACAGAAATAAGAGTGTGGTAGAGAACAATTTCCTGGAAATGTTCTCACAGGGAATACATTTTTGCTGCTTCACTCAAATTCATTAAGGGACTTCCTTAGGATAATTTTAGGGCAGAGGGAGCTGGATAAGACAAAGAAAACTGCATTCTCTTTAGGAAGGAGCTTGGTACAATTGTAATGCTGCCATCAAACTCAGAAGGATAATAATGAAATACAAATACCCATGTAATTAAAAAGGGTATAGAAGAGGTTGCTGTAAATCAGAAGTAATGTATTTTTCTAGTAAATCAAATTTTATAAAATAAATGTCTGGAAAAATAAAATCTCATTTTACACTTAAATCAATTACATGCTAAATTAAGGTAAAGTAGAACAGTGATACAAATAATTTCAAGGAGGAGGCATGCTGTTGCTATGCTCTTGGAAACCTTCACTTTGTAAAGCACTGGCAGAGATTCACTGCTAGGCTGTAATGTGGTGGAAGTCAGTATCACTGTTTCTGGTTTTCTCCTTACTCAGCTTCTGCTCACTTCCAGCTCTAGGGAAATGTGACCTGTGTGTTGACACTGGGATCAGTGCTTATGAAGAGCACTCTTGGCTCACCAGTCATCCAGTTTTGCCTTATACCAGCAAATGATCGCAGTATGGCAACCTCTTGGAAATTAGTTTTTGATATGTTTCATTCAGATCCATGGAGGAATCTCAGCTAAGCTGTGAAAAAGGCTGTTTATCAAGGCCAGGGCTGGGACTGCCTGCTCAAGTTTGTAGTAACTGAGCCTGTCAGTACTGCACAGGTCTGATGGACTCCAGTCTTTGTTTCCATTTGGGTGGTCCCACTTAGAGCCTGGATGGTGCTTCTGCTTGGAGGAGGGAAAAGGGATGGAAGGGTATCAAAGTAGGGTATAACAGGCTGTCAAGCTAAATGAATACATAGCCATTTCAAAACACGGGCAATGTTGCAGGGAATTGTGAAAAAAAAATCAAAAATAAGAATGCAAGAAATATACTGAAAGTAGGCAAACCCTGATTATTAAGGGAGAATGAACAATGCTGCAGAATCTATTTAATAATTTTAATTTCCATCAGAATTACACAGTAGGAAAGGATAATGTTGCTGACTGTCCTAATCCATGTCCTTAATGAAAGGCAGGTCTCCTGCCAAAGTTCTTTCTTTATTCTCATATACCTGAAAAAATACCTACTAATACTAGCAATCTTCCCAGCTTTGCTGTGTAGCATATATGAAACTATAATGAGTTGTTCTTCAAAAGTCTTTGAATATAACAGGGACAAGATTTGAACTGAAATGTAAGGTGTCACGTGTATATGAAACCTGAATTAATGGCAACTGGAAAATTGCCACAGTGCCTGTTTTTTGTCTTTCAAATCCAATCTGCTGTATTTAGTATATGTTGTGAAGTGCAGGGGTAGACTAGTGATGAGCTTTACTACACGAAGAAAATTTGTGGTAGAGCTGCTGCTTTTTTTGTACCTAGGTTAAGATCTTACACTTTGACAGCCCAAACTAAGAACAAATTAACAACTTGCACTGAAGGGAGAGCTGTTTCAACACACCTGTCTTTTGCACCAGGGTGGGAGCATGTTTGTAAGTTATTGGCTCCGTGTGACACCCTGCAAGTACAGTCTCATTTACTGTGTTCTAACTTGTACTTATGCCCTTACCTTGAAAAACTGTATAACCTTCATGAAGAAGTCAAACTGTTTAATATGCTTGCCACACACCAAAAATTTATCCTAGCTACTTTTGTTAAATGATACATTAAGTTGCATTAATTACTCTTCCTTTGTCAAGCACTTCTTGAAATTTGGTTTTTCTTCCCTGCATACTTCCATCTATCACAATGACAGACTTTTTCAGGAAATAGCCTGGGATGGGCTTTACAGAAGGAAAAAAACAATTTTGCAGGAGCTTAAAAACAACACTTGCCCTAAGATATTTATTGTGTTAATAACTCAACTGTTGCTTTAAATAAAAGCATCTTATTTGAATAAAAGTATTTTATCTCTGTAAAGTTGCCAGCTATGTACTTATATGCCTCTCCATGTTAGCACCTCACACTGACACTTAATCATGGATAAACAGTCTTCTGGTGTTGCTCACAACACACCTACTTTAAGGTTGATGTGTAGGCTTTTAAGTGTTAAATTTGCAACAATAAAAATGTTGATTGGCTCCTTTTACCATTCTTTGAATACCCTCCAGTACTTAAAATACTTTGAGATGAACCAAAAATAGATGTTGCTATTGACAGATGCACTTTGGATTAGCTCTTGCAAAAGTGGAATTCATAACACAACTTCGTTTTACAACTTAGTTTGATTTAAAAAGCAGCTGCTGTTTAGATATTGCAGCACAAATGCAAGAAGCACAGGTCTTAAAAGAGATATTTCTCTTCGGGCTGGAATGAATTTCCACCTTTCTTTTGCAGAAATTACTTTTGCAGGTGAAGTAATTTTCATAAGAATTTTTTTCTTTTCTTGCTCAGTCTTTACCTCCCGTCACCAAGCCCTTGCAGTACTGATTTCAAGTTATGAGGCATTAATGGGGAAAACTAGTCTACAGTCATTCTCATTCCAAGTGGAACTTTACACCATACAGTTTGGCACATTGATTAATCTCTGCTTCAGGAAAATACAACACTGAGAGAAGATGAGTCAGGCTTGAGATTGACTGGCAGAGAAACTTGTGCACAGCACCTGCCCATGCTATTCCTGGATCTTGCTGTTGCTGGTGGTGTCATTCCATGAGCATTAGATTCCCTCATTAATATAAAAATAACAGAGGAAAGCAGTGTCCTCTGAAAACTGTAGTAAGCTCAACCTGCTAAGCAATGCAAGAGCTGATACTATAATTATCTCTGGTTTTTTTCAGTGTGGCTATAGAGATGGTCTTAACATAGTTTTTTTTCCCCTTACCCACATATATGTCATAGAATCAAAGAATGGTTTGAGTTGGAAGGGATTTCAATCATTTAGTTCCAACCCCACTGCTATGGGCAGTGACATCTTCCACTAGACCAGGTTGCTCAAAGTTCCATCCATCCTGGCCTTGAACACTTCTGAGGATCATGCATCCACATCTTCTTTGGGCAACCAGTGTTCCAGTGTATGTTCCAGTGTCTCACCACTCTCACAGTAAAGAATTTATTCATAATTTCTCATCTAGACTTTGCCTCCTGCAGTTTAAGCCCATTTCTTTTTTTTCTATTGCAATATTCCCTTGTAAAAAGTTCCTCTCCACTTCTTTTATAGGTCCCTCTAAGGTACTGGAAAGTCACAATTAGGCAACCCCAAAGCATTCTCCAGGCTGAACGATCCCAGCTTTCTCAGCCTGTCTTCACAGGAGGGGTGCTCCAGCCCTCTGATGATTTTCATGTGTCCCCTCTGGGCCTGCTCTGACATGCCAGTGCATGTGTTGGGCACCCCAGAGCTGGCTGCAGTGCTCCAGGTGGGGCCTCACCAGAGTGGTGACCTGCTGGCCATGCTTCTTTTGATGCAGCCCTGGACACAATTGGCTTTCTGAGCTGTGAGTGCGCATTGGCTGGGACACATTGAGTGTCTGGTCAGCCAACACCCCCAAGTATTTCTCCTCAGGTATCGGAACCCAAGACATTCCTCTGGCTTCCGTGGATGGTTCGAGCCCTTGGCAGGGGGCTCAGAGACCTTGGCATGGAGTCAAAGACACCTGTGCCTTTGATTTTAGCCCATGGAGAAAATTACCAACTTTGTATCAAGATTTACAAGCCACAAGAGTTTAAGTAGAATGATAGTTTGTCACAGGGCGAAAAAGTAGAATTTTGGGGTTTTAGAATGGGGGCTCAGGAGGCAAGATGGACGAATTTGGGCATGTCCTGTCCTTCCTCCTTCTCCTTCTTAGCTTCCATCTTCTGTGTGATGGTGGCACTTTTAGATTGGTTTAGAGTAGAGTCAGACCATCTAACATAGGTGATAGATATTGGAAAATTACTGTAAATAAAGTACACGTAGTTCTTAGTATAAAATGTTAACACTACCCCAAGGGCGGTCAGTATGCCACGAACCAACTTGCCAGACAGACCTCAGCAGGTCAGAGAAAGAATGTATTAGATAAGAGAAAATAAACAACCTTGGAAACCAGAGCCGAGGAATCCTGACTCCTTCTTTGGTCACAGCGCTGGGAAAAAAAGAGACTTTCTAACACCTCGGGGTCATCTTGATCACAGAGACTCCGACACTCAGGGCTGCTCTCAGTCCACTTCCACCTAGCCTGAATTTGTGCTTGGGATCGTGTCGATCCAAGTGCAGAGTTTGCACTTGGCCTTGTTGAACTTCATGAGGTTCACACAGTCCCACCTCTCAAGCCTGCCAAGGTCCCTCAAGTTGACATCCCTTCCCTCCAGCACGTCCACTGCAGTGCACAGCTTGGTGTCAGCAAACTTGCTGAGGATACTCTCAGTCCCACTGTCCATTTTGCTGATGAAGGTGTTACACAGTGCCAGCCCAAATGCCAACCCCATTGACCAGAACTCAAGTGTGACTTTCTATAATAATAAATCTTTGTAAGTTGGAGAAAAGTTGAGTAGCTTTGAATCTATCTGCTGAGACAAAGTACTCTCATACCAGAGAACTGAGGGCATGTACTTGCAACTGATTCTAAGCAGAGACAAATAATTTTTCCCTTTTCTACAGAGGAGTAACTAATTTTGGCATCATTTTCATCCCTCTCCTAAGAATCCATCACAAGCAAAAAGGGGTTGATTTTTGAAGAGTTGGACTTTCTTCTCACAATATTTGGGGTTTGAATCCTGCCTTGATCTCATGGGATGGGAGGATATAATTAATGCTTGGGGAAAACAAGTTGCTTATTGTTTGTTTCTATTTTATTCTTTTTATTTCCTTGAGGTTTTGTATTGCAGTAAGGAAGAAAAAGAGTTCAAGAAGCTTTGGACAATACTTTCTGGCACGTGGTGTGACTCTTGGGGATGGTCCTCTGCAGGGCTAGGAGTTGGACTCAGTAATGCTTGTGGGTCCCTTCCAACTAAGCATATTCTGTGATTCTGTGAAATATTGGTGGGAAGAAGGAATGTCACAAACACAACAGTTTTAGTGCTTGCCACAGTATGGCAGACACCTGCTGTCTTGCAGGAGGGAAATAAGCTTTGAGCCACTTCTTTCAGAGCTCCCAGGAAGGAGATTGGAATCATTGACTCTGATCTCACCTAGTGTTTGGCACTAAGGCACCAGTCTCTCTCTGGAGGACATCAACAAAATCACAGTGACAACTGTGACAGCGTTGGCAGGTTGCCTGTGGAATATAGTATCTTACACCCTTGGCATGTGATTGTTACAAACACCACATTAGTCTGCCATTACCTCTTCTAATTGGAGGTCGGTGAAGAAACACTGAAACACTGAAAATGTAGCACTCTAATTTAAAGGCCCTTGTAGTTCTCGAAAGCTAAGAGATTGTATATTAAATATTTGCCCACATTACACTCCTTTCTAAGGGAGGAAGTTGTCAGAATCAAGGACTTTACATCTAGGTAGAGTACCAAGAAATGGATTTTCTATAATGACCTTAAATGCTCTTGAACTTTGAAATCCATATGCTGGAGTAACAGAATAGCAGTTGTTTCTACATCCATTATAATTTAAGTAGCCCTATCCAATGCAGTTCAGATATTCCTTTGGTATCTGGAGTAGGAACCACATCTCTCTATTCCAAATAAGAGGATGAAGTGATAGACTTTGCATTGCTTTCTTCACCAACCCAGTTCAAATCCTATTTTAAGGTCTAAGTGTCTGGTTTTGCTCTATTCCCTTATATACCACTGGGGATTGATGCATAGTTTAGGAAGTTGGGAGCTTTTGTTAGCAGAATTCAGAACAATGGAGATGTGGTGTGGTTTGGGATGCAGGGGAGTGCAGAACTTCTCTCAGGAAGAATTAGCACACTACTGACCACACAATGTGGGAAATAATACTAAAATATTTTTTAAAATACTCTCTGTTTTGTATTGTCATATAGGCTTTGATATCCAATAGTTCCAAGCTTTTAATAGTAAATTGTTTATTTTTCTGTTGAGTGTGTAGGGAGCTGGAGAGCTTCTTAAAATGGAAGCATATGTAGACCCTTCATGCTCTAGACTTTATAAAAACATTCATTTGTTTCAAGCATACAAGAGAAGTGATTGCTTAGTAGTTTAACTGAAACTCATTATGAAATACTATTCCTGTGCCTTACTCAGTAGAACTTTTGTTTGAACTTGCAGTGGTTTGTTTTCCATTTTTCTTGTGAAGGGAGATGTTAGTTGGCTTACTTAATCCCAAGCTGCATTCCACGCTCTCTCAGAATTCCTTAAAACACAAGGCGAAATAGGACTGAAACACGGACTGAAACAGACCTGTAAGCATTGAACATAGTGTTTATAGTGAATTGAATTCCTCTTTGCACCCAGGAGTTTTAAACAAGAGCTTAAGGAATTTAGTGGAGCTTAAAGGATTGCCTCACATGTCTTAAATTATTGCACTGTTGATTGTAAATAAAAAATAGTTTTGATTTTTACAGTAAATGGAAAAATACCTTTTGCCATAAAAAAGATTTAAAAAGTCGTTCACTCAGACACCTTAAATAAACACATGTGTTGAAGTCTTCAGGAACCTCAGTAGGTAGATTCTTTGCTGATATAGAGATATTAAAATGATAATGCTTTAGTAAAAATACTTGGGGTTTGTCTTCTTTCTAAAAACTCACTGAAGAATTTCTTCCCTTCTCTTTCTCCTGGAACTTTCATATTCACTCCTCTGATTGAACTCACCTCCACTAATTAAGCATGAACACATTGCTATTTTAATTAAGTCTCTTACTCACAAGGTAAGTAAGAATTCTGTTTAATGTTCCTCAGTAGGAATCTACTTCCAGCTTTTCTTCTCCCATTTGTATAGGCTTATCAGTGTTATTTCTCAAAGGTAGTGAATATTATTAACTTCATTCTACAGGAACAGAAACATTCGGGATGAAATTTTTCCATGGCTTCACATTGATGAGGTGTTGCTCTGGGGATATGGCTTGCTGTTCTAATGGCAGTGGTTTGCTGATCCTCAGAGTTGAGTTTTCAGATGTGGATTGAAAACTTAATCAAGATGGTTATTAAAATCTTACACAAATAGTTCAGAGAACTTTAGCATCAATAAAAAGCCCCCCTCTTGATATGTCTAATAGTAATAAAGGCTGACTGCACACAGTCTTTTGATCATTGTTTGTTTGTCTTGTATAGTGCAGATTGAATGGCCAATACCATTCATGGTAGAAGGTCAAACACAGAATGGTTCCACAGAAAAAAAATGGTCTAAAGCCTCTTTATATCTGCTTAATTCTTGCTTAAACCAAGTAGTCATAAAAATGGGAAATTTCAGCATAGTCCTCTACTGAAAGAAAAAAGTGATAGCTGCTCCTTTTCTCACTAAGAGGATAAATGTCAAACTTTGGCATGCCAGCATTGTTCAGAATGAGAATGCTCCTCTACAGAATGGGAATATTTCTGTCCATCTGCCCACCCATCATTTTGCCTCATAGAGCCTGGCTGGTGGGGTGGGGTTTAATTGTGATGATAATGCTGTATTGAGGACAGATTGCTCTGGGACCACAATCATAAGTTTTTTTCAGCTGGCAGAAGATCATTAGATGATTGCAGTTGTCAGTCATCACTGCTGTGGGCCAGCATTCAAGCCACTGACTTAGCAGGGAGACACACTGACTGCCTTTTCTAGGCCTCCAAGAAAACCAGACTCTTCTGGTTGTATTTTTCAGTACTGTGCTAGCAGTGTCATCTAAGTGCATTTAATAGTCATTAGGTTTCCTAGGAGGGGGATTTACTCTTAGTAAGAGTTATATACCCAGGTATGTATCTGTCTGTGCCGTAGGACAGTGTTCAAATTCAAACAAATTTCCAGAACAGTACCAATTATAGTAATTTTTTTGTTAGTGAGACTCACATTATTTGAAAATAAAATGTTGGGCACTCTGTTAGTAGGTGTTTGCTCATCTATGTTATATACATGGGCAAGTTTTAAAAATGTTTTCTTTGGTTTTAACATGTAAGTGTTAAATGCTTAAATTTTTAAACCATTTTCTCAAGTTTAACTAATACAGATACATAGTGCAAGTGGTGGATTTTTGAATATATCTCTGTTCTCACCAGCTGTTCCTGTAGATTTTGTTATGTATGTAAAGTCCCTGGATGGCCTTCACATTTCTCTGTTTCATGGTTTTATGAAAGGCAAAGGAGAAGGGAGGCGCTTGATCTGTTTTAGATTCTGTCTTCTTCACTTCTGCTTTTGAAGCTTCTCTTCTTGAAATCACATAAAATCTGTGTAAGAACAATCTCAGAACTCATCTTATCTATTGGAGTCCCAGGAGGTAGGATTTTCCTGCAAGAAGAGAGAAACCAAATTCTACTGCCCAACAGGTGGCTGCAGCTGTGAACAGAAAAACCTGTAGCAGAGCTGCTGTAATAAACAAGGGGTAAAAAGGCTGGGAAAAAGAAGAAAGTACCATGCCTGAATGTGTTTGGATGTGGTGGTGTGTTTGGATGTGGTGGTGACATGGGCGTGACTGAGCTGTCATGGGCACTATGGCAGGTCACTAGTGTCTGTACCTATTCCTGCCTGATTTCTGTCTGCCTTGTATTTAAATGCCTTCACACTCCCTAGGCAATCTGTCCCAGCTTCTCACTGAGTTTCCTGTTGAAAAGCTTTTGCAGGGCATTGGAGTACACCACCTAAAGGTCTCACCTGAATTCCCTTCTTGAGTTTGAAATGCGTTGCTTTGTGTCCCTCACTGCCTTGGAAGGCAATTGGTTCTCTTCAGGTTACAGCCAACTTCTGCACATTTAAAGACTGACACTGTGTCCCCCTCAATTTTATTTTCCTTTAGACTAAAAACAATCAAAACAAAAGAAAAATCTGCACTGTGTTCAGTTTATGTAGTGGATTGTATTTCCTGACCTCTTATCACTCTGCATCCTCTTCCTGGAGTCTGTTTAGATGCTCAGCATATGGTGTGCCATGGTTTCAGCTGAACACAGCACTCCAGCAGAGACTTTGCAAATGTGAATGCAACAGGAGGGGTTACTTCATAAAACATTGTGGGCGAGACTTTGGTTTATATGTCCTCATGTAGGGATTGCCTTTTCCCTAACAATTCATCATTCAAGTTCAGTTTGGCATGTCTACATCTCCAAGATACTTTTCTAAATTACTTTTTAGGGAGTTCTTCACTGTTCTTTATGTGATTGCATCTGTCAGGTTATATAGTATGTTGTATTTCTGGCCTTGCTGGATTGCATTTCTTTATTTCAAGTAGTTATGGCTTCTCTTTGTTACTCTTTCCAGAAAGGACTCCCTTGTCCCCTATTTTCTGCAGTGTCTCCGTGTTTCCTGTTAGCAATTAAGCTTCACCACAGCTCCATACTCCCATTTAAACACTTTACAGTGGATGCATCTCTCATTCTCAATAGTGTCTCTGTAGGCAACTGGGGAACTGGAGTGTTTTCAGAATAGCAGTGGCTCTGGCAGAGCTGGGAGGTTTGTGTTTCAGAGTTGCAGGCCTCCAGGCACATACAAGTTCATAAGTAGTTTATGCAATTATTTATTAGGTTTGGCATGCGACTGTTACCAAGAGGTTTAAGGAGGTGGGGCAGCCAGCAGAGAACAGATTGGAAGGTTGTTGCTCCTTTATTTGCTTGTTTATTGAGTCTTATTCATGGGCCACATTCAGCAGTGTGCTGGACAGCATGGAAATGCAGACCATCACAGGGCCCTTACCAACCACATCTTGAAGCACAACAGAGAAATAAATTACATTTGGAAGATTGATAATGATAGCTATGCATTAACTACCTAAAGGAGACAAAACCAAATTAGAACTGGTAAGAAATGCAGATAAACTCTTGATATATATATACACACGTAATCACTGCAGCCCAATAAAATTATACTTGCTGTCTTTATCCAGGGTCAAAACTGTTTGGTGGGTTAGGGTTTTTCTTGTTAATTAACATTCATCATCGTGGTGGAAAGCAGTTTAACAGAGGTGAGAGTGGAAAACAACAATTTCAGATGTTGGTAAGATCTTACATAGACATATGGAAGATGAAAACCTCTGAAAAATGATTTTCTGTGGCCACTACTTGGAGCAGACTCTGCTATTCAAAGGGGAAAAGGGAAGCAAATTATAGCAAGTCTTGTAACCTAAAGTTACAACTCTAGCATTCACTGTGAGCATGATTACCTTAGAAAAGATGCATATGAGCAGTTCAGTTTATACTGGGAAAATAAATTTTGTTAAATAGCAACTGAGGAGATTTTGGAGAACCTCTATTCAGTGTTAAATGGCATAATCACACCTCAGTAATACACTGGTGTTGCTGACCACTTTGAAGGGCATAGTCTCCATTTACTCCATTTATACCAAACACAGAAAAAAATTGCACTAGTAACAGTAAGGCAGAGCTTAAAAAGCTTAGTCAATGCTTTGTCAACAGATTTGTGGGTTGTTTTTTCTTAAATTGGATTCACTGCTTGAAAGACAAGCTAAACATGAAGTACTTTAATAAGTGTCCAGAGATGCAGAAATTGTCTAAGTGGAACATATGAGTGGAATCGTTCTGCAAACTTCTGTTATTTGTCCTCAGTATAAGAACTGAAGTAGTAAAAACTTAAAAATTACAAAATCTTGGTGAATTCTGGAAGAACATTTTTTAAAAGGAAAATAAAGGAAGGTAGTTCTTTTTCAGTTCACTTGCTACCCAAAAAACATTTAAATCACTCATTTTCTCTGGCCTTTTGTCTGCTTATGATGTAGCACAAATTCATCAGTGTGCAATTTTATTAATGGTAAGCTAGTTTGCATCTTCATTTAGCAGTTGATTTCATTTTCTCAACACTGCTCAGAGGTACTGATAAAATATTATTTTCCCTTAGATTAATTATTTCTGCTCTGTCCTTGAGTCATCTCACAGGAGATTTATGGGACATGGGGAGCCTCTAAGAACTATTATTATTCACAGTAACTAGTGTTTCAACTGTGTAGATGAATGATATAAAGAAAGAGATGATTTCCTTAGTTCCAGCTTTTATTCTCACAGACAGGGAAAAAATGCTACATAAATTCTCCCTGACAACTCCCTGAACTGCTTGCTCTTCATCCAATTTGTCAATATTTTTGATAGAACCAGTGTACAGAGATCCCTGCTAACAGCTAAAAATAGTCTGGATGAGAAAAGCTTCAAAGCATAATGCCTGAAATCAGAGAGTCGTATTTTACCAGTAAAGACATCCCTGACTTTTTCTTTCTGCTTACTGGTGGTTTTTGAACTGATAGCACACATTCTAGTTGTTCTGGTGTCATTAGAAATTTGGTCTGTTGATTTATTGAGAGTTGATTATTAGTTGTGGATTATGATACAGGTTTATTGGCTTTTGCTGTCTTGTTCATGTTTTGCCTAAGAAAGGAAAGATTTCTGCAAACTGTCCTTAGTCTTAGGGCTTTAAAAAAAAAAATGTTCCTGTTTTGTTACTTTTTTTCTGCCCTGTTCCAAGAGTATTACAAGGGTGCTTCAGCATACTCCTTGGTGTTCCTGGTATGAAGTCCCTTCAAAGTTTTAGTTTTGACATCTGCTGGAAACTACACCATCAGTTGAAATTTTTTGCTGGGTTGCTTTATATTAGACATGGAATAATTTCTTCCCTAAGCATTGTTACAACAATGAATGAAAACTTATACTTCTCTTCTGCTTCTTGCTACTCACTGAGTGGTTTTTCTTCATTGTACAAGTGACTACTACAAATCTGAAAACAATAGTACTGTCTCCACAGGAAACTGTTGAAATCAATAGCTTCTGAACCTTAGAATTATTTTTTCTAAGATAGCACCCCAGATATTTTACAGGACTTTAGTTTTTCCTTGACCATTCTCAAGGGATTTTTTCCCCCCCTTCTGCTACCATTTTGGTGGTATTTTAGTCATGTAGGGGCACAAATGAGTAACTTAGCCCATGGTAAGTTGCCTCTGTATTTTTGCTCTTAGAGTGTTTCTCATTAAAATTTGAACTGATTTCTAGCACGGTAAAAATGAGTAGTGTTTATTTTCTAATGCCTACACGCTTTGAGTTGTCTCTTGTCAGAGCAGTTTACTCAGTGAAGTAAAGCTCGACTTAATGAAAGAAAATGGACTAGCCAGCAGCTGTTATTTATGATTTTATTCATAATGGTGTGCTACTTCCATCAAGACACCCCTTTGCTTGTCTCATACTACTTCACAGTACTACATTTTCTGAATGCATAAACACAGAGGTAATTCAGAAAAGAGACTGTAACTTACAAAGGCCCCTGGGACATTTTTCTGTTTAACATAACTACAGTGCATATTTAAATGAAAAGGTAAATTTATCTGTCTCTTCACTGTACACTAAGTCATCTTCAAGGCAAATTGATGAAAGAAGAGGAATAACTGTATTTGGCAGATTCTAATTCTTCTGCTGCAGGAAGCTCTGAGATTTCACTGAAAGGGGCAAAGAATAAACAGAAGAGGCAAGAAACCTCTCTGGTTGCAGAAGTAGAGGGTGTGTGAGGGTCTCACTGGATCCCATTTACCACTAATGCTTTATATAAGGGTGATAATAGCTGTTAACTTATGTAGAAAAGAGTGACTTAAAAGCAGCTTCTGCCATGCCAGTCTTGCAGGATTTCTCATCTTTCACCTGTATTTTTCTCTTGTCTTCCCCTACATCCTCCCAACACCCTATGAGATACCTCCCTGCAGCTGGGCAGCTGAACCTAGCAGAAAGGAGACATTTCCTCTAAAAGCCCATCTCCTGGCACTTTGCCTCTGTCAGCATGAGTCTGCTTTTTGTGCTGATGGGTGGGTGGTGAAACAATTTCTTCTGAGCGGTTTCTTGATTATTTTCATAGTGCTTTTGCAAATGTCTGTGGTGGGTGTCCTTCTTTCTGGGTTTTACCTGCATGAATTTTTACTGTACTGAGTTACTTTGGCCCCTCTCCAGCTCAGTGTTAAGCAAGCTTTGCAACCCACACAGAATTGCTTTGAAGCTAATTTAAGAGGCTTAAAGAAGATTGATGAGGATTCCCCTCTGAAGAAAGGAAACCTCAGATCCTGTGGATTTGCTCTGTAGTGGTAACAGTTCTCTGTTGTTTTTCCTGACTTCTGATTCATGTTCTATATAAGAATACAAAAACTGGTGTTTAGTAAGAGTTGCTCTTACGTGTGGCCGTTGGCTGGCTGCCAGAGCTGCCTATGGGGCCACTGCAGATCTTACATTTTAATCCATGCCACTGCTGCAATAAATGGGGAGTTTTGCTTGTGATGTACTATAGTCTTTAACCCCAGACTAGTGTCTGTTTTTTGTAAGATCAGAGGTGATGAGGGATGGAATGGGCTATGGACAGATGGTGTGGAAGGCAGCACCAGCACATGATTCTGTTTGAATCAGTGAGTTTTCTGCCCTGGTGTCTCAAGAGAGGATTTCTCCCTCCCTGCCAGTGCTGCATGTTCAGACTTGCTTGTGTGAGGGCAGTGTCTTTGTGACTTGCCTTCCTGAAGCACCAAGTGTTAGGACTTGTCAGTGGGAGATGTTACTATGTGGCATTGCTCTGGCACTGTTATCTCTGTACCTAAACATAGGTTTGAAAACTTTGATGCCACCATCTGTGAAGGAAGACTTTCTCTAGGGACTATTCCTTTAAGTTTACTGTTCCAGTCACCTTTCAAAGATATTGGTGTGGGATTTTTAAAACAGTGCACATTTAACAAAGCATTTGTGACATTTGGCAAAAGGTGTGCAGTGTTATGGGATTTACTATGAATTCCTTGTACTTTTCATCTCCAAATCTCAAAACACAAATGTTGGTGCAAGTGTAATGAGAAATCTTCACTTAACAAGGGGAATACTTTATGTGAGACTGGATGTTTGAAACTCAGTTCCAGGTAGTCATTCCCTGTAGTCCCTGCGCCAGGGGTTGCTGGGACTGAGCAGAGTGTTTTGCTTCCCCAGTTCTGTCTGTAACTTTGTGGTGGCTGCAGCAGTGTGTGAGGGCAGCTTCTCTTACGTAGAAGTAGAGAAAAATTGTTAAATCCCACAAAACTGCTACATCCTCTTTTTGTTTCAAATGAAAATTAATTATCTCATAAAAACTGTATAGGACATATTGGAAAAAAATTATGGTGTTAATAAACCTAAATAATTGAACATGAATTTTTAATAAGGAGCATTCCAGCTTGATTTATATGCCATTTTAGTTGCTCTTTGTGGAAATTTTTGGCATTTCACACAATGGATGTCAGTCTAACGACAAGTGTGATTCTTACCTGGTTTTGATCAAGCACACACAGACATGGAAACAATTGCTATTTCTGGTATGTAATACCTAATCTTGAAAGAGAATTTGGGAGAGGTATTATTAGAATGACTATTGGCTTCCTATGAATAATTAGCCTACTGTAACTTAGGGGGTGTTTTCAAGTCTCAGAATTAAAGTTTCTTCTCTTGTATAAAATTAATGTTTTATCTACAGGACATAGTTCTTTCTTGACAAGACAAACTAATCACTTTTAAACTGGATTTTAATGCTTTGCCATTAGTGAGCAAATCAGGAAAATGATAAAAGATTTGTGAACATTCAAATATTGTTTACAGTTCCAAAAATAAATACATTAGACCCATATGGACAAGATCATTTTCGATTTGTTTTTTACAGCAGCATTTCAAAACCTGTGTTGAATCTTACCTTAGAAGGTTAATTTTTAAATGTGTAAAGATTTGGGTTTGGTTTTTGTGTAGAAGGATTTTAGGTTTTGTAAAAGCAAGATGATTTCAGGTGCACTTTTCTTACCCAAGCAATTATGATTACATACATCTTTTAATCTCTGCATTATATAAATAGATAAAATAGTTCTAAAAGGGAGAAAAAGTAAAACTACATACTCAGAAGTTGCTGAGGATTTTAATTTTTAAAAATTGAAGTTTCTATTCAATGTCAGTAATTTTAGGTATTTTTAGTTATGTGGCACAATGTGAGTATGCAGACAGATTAGTTTTATTTATTTATTTATTGGGATGATTGTGTCACTTTCTTTAATATTCTACGGTACTGATATCATATTTACAAGAGAAGTGCATATTGGATGATTGCCAAAATTATTTTTAGTTCTATGTGTAAGTATCAATATCTGGCTATATTATCTCTGTAGATAAATGAAAGAAAAACTTCATCTGCAGCCTCTGTTTTTCAGATCTTTTGGTTGTCTAAAATACTTAGTTTTGCCTCCTGGTGATTTGAGATGGAGAAGATGCTTTTTGTCATTGCAGAGGCAGAGGTGGATAAATATAGAGCCTTTATGAATTTAGGTATGTGTCTACCATGCCAGCTGATAGTTCCCCTCTTCCCTAAGGGAAGATTCACCTAATATAAATACTGCACATTTAAAGCGGATGATAATTAGAAGGACAAAGACCTCCCCAGGAATTAATGTACTGAACTTTTTTATCCTGTTTAACCCCTAAGTAAATTTACAAGCCCGAGCACAGAGATGTTAACTATATTTGCTTGTAAAACTTGCTCTGTAAACTGTCTTTGACTAAACATCCATTGACTTTTTCTGGTGAAAATTGAGTCTAAATTGCTTTCCAATGCTAAGTTTAAAAATCAAAAGACAGTAACACAGCACTGTATAAATACATATGTATGCACTAAAGAATGATTAAAATTAGGCTCTGTTTTGCTTATATAGCTTATTTTTCATGTAATTTGTAGCAATGATTAACTGTGAAAAGAATGTTGCTTTCTCCTTCCATCACAATAAATAGACTAGAGGCTATAAATGTATACTTCAGGTTTGGCCATCTGAATTGAAGGTGATTCTGGCACTGAGACCCCAGTGCTATGTGACACAGGGACATTAGTGTGAGACTGATAGTTACAACTATTCCAGGGCTGCTCTGCTGCTCCAACACTATGGTCCTAGAATAGAACCAAGGGTTGCACGCAGCAGGAGTGCCCTGTCAACCACACAGCATTGCTCTTGCATTCCTAAAGGCTGAAGATACTTATTTTTAGCATGTCCCTCTTTGAATGGTGAGTTTCAGCATTCATAATAATATTTCTGTAGTGTTTTTCTCCATCCTTTTCCCTTCAAATTAATTTTCCTTACTTGTTCTCTTATTATATATGCTGATCTTAGTGACTTAAGACCTTATTGGAAATTATATGAACAATGAGTAATACAATGTGATTGGCACAGTGGATTTCTCCTAACTGTGATAAAACAGGAAAAGTTAGTACCCTTTAATGAGCATTTAGCACTGTAAAAGCTGACAGCATCTAAAGTTAGGCATGAAACACCATCTTGGGAAATCCTTTTTAGGGCTTGCCCTTTGCAGTTTACCTTAATCTTTGAGATAGAAGCACGTCCCTTTATTGGTTACATGAATAAACCATTGGACTTGCTTCAGAGATAACAGTTAATTTAAAGGTGAGATTGAATCAGTTGTTGAAAATAGTCTATTTGGAGAAGCTTAAATGCTTCACATACCTTAGTGTCTCACTGAATTGATTTCTGGCCCCCCTCTCTTGTGTTCTTGGAGGGAGAGGTAATAATTATTTTAGCAAAGATAGAACTGAAAACCCTTAAATTGCAAATTTAAGCAATGTTATGCAGCTTGACATGTGTCTTTTTCTTCTGTTGAGATTTCACTTAATGGTATGTTATTTTATCTTAACTGATGACAATAAAAGCCCTACTGAAGTCAGTTTTCAGGGAGCTGTTATATAAAAGATAAAGTCCTCATTCAGAAACCAGCAGTAAGCTTAGTGGTATACTTCAGTCATCAGGAAAGGACTGGCCAACAGCAGTAAGTTTCTGGAAATTTATAAAAGCCAGGTGCTTGCTTCCTGAGAATTTCCAGCAACAGCTGGAGTTGACAGATGATGGTTTAGGGAAGAGTCTCTGGAATGCCCCATCATCAGCCTCAGCAATTCTCTGGTTCATCAGTTATTTTATTCGTTTATAGTGTTCAGGTAACTATTTAAAGTGAAAACCTATTATACTCTACTGTTCTGACAAGCACTTTGTCATTTAAGATACAGTTATGGCATTTGGAAACAGTGATTTCATCTGTGTAGAAACACCCTTAGGCTTTTGGTTTTGGGGTTGTTTTTTTTTCCATCTACTGTGGGTGCTGTGAATTTTTATCTGTAATATGTCTAGAGGTTTTGGTAAAGCCTTTGGAGGTAGATGTGATTTCATTTGAAATTTCTCACATTTCCTTAGCAATGATTAAACTAAAATTAAATGTGATTACTTTGTTTTCAGCCATGTGGATTTACATGTTTCACATTACAGGCAATGCTCAGAATAAATGTGTTGCATAGGTTCATGTTACTGATGAGGTTTGTGTGTTGTAAAAATAGAACCTGTTGATCATATGCTTTACAAATCACAGTGGAACTATTTCCTTTAAAAGCAGATATTGTAAACATGCAACTAAATTACAAGAATGTGTCATTCTTAATTTACTACATTTTTGTTCTAATTAGAGTCGAAGTTGCAGTGATGTTAAAGCAAGGCAGTGAAAAGGAATCAGACAGAATTTTAGGACAAGCAGTAAGCTGCGTTCACAGCCATGTGTTTTTCTTGTTTGGCAAAATATAACACAGTAATCCCAAATTAGAGTATGCAGGCAGAGACATGCATCAAAACAAGAAGATGTGGGAACTGTGTTAAGCAATTACAGTCTGTGTTTGTGTACATGGGGTTCAGCTTTTAACTTCACACAGTGCTATAGCAGCAATAGAAAGATGTATGAAAGCATGTGCTATGTGGATACTTGGTGTTTTGGGAGCTGGTTTCCTTTCAGGAATAAAGCCAGTGGGCAGTTCAGTTGTGCTTACTCGATGGACTGGGGATTCTGCAAGGTTGGGTCTCCTGGTTCTAGTTGCCTAGTAATGTCTGAAAATGCACCAAAGTGCAACAAAAGTTTCTGTCATGGCTTCTGTTACCACCCTGACGAGGCTGACGTGTCCCTGAGGCAACTTGAAAGACTAGGCAATGCTAAGTCCACTTTTACTGGATACAGACTTGCCTTGGTAAATTCATCTGTGCAGGAAATCTGGTTTAAATTCTGTTTGTTCTATGTGCCAGCTCAGTCTTTGCTCATTTCACGTGTGATGGACCATGCAGCCCTTGTGCTTTGACAGTCTTCCCTTGCAGAGAGCTGTATTATTTTTGTAACATTTTCTTAAACCCTCTTGTGTGTAGAACTGAGGGATAAGATACCTAAAGGTGATAGTCATACCCTTTGTCTCATTTTGATACATTTTCCAGAGCTGCTACACAACCAAGCAGGTGGTGCCCAGTACTGAACCTGACTTGGGAAATTGGTGCAAGTTGCTCAGAAGGTTTTATCCATCAGACTCCATAGAAATGATCATCTCTGATTCTTGTTAACAGCACTTGTGGAGAGTTACAGCACTAAGAGCATTTCATATTTCTTTTTCTCTTGTCTTAGGTTTTCTACCCTAGCAAAGATGGCACTAAGATCCCAATGTTTATTATTCACAAGAAAGGAATTAAATTAGATGGTTCTCATCCTGCCTTCTTGTATGGATATGGAGGCTTCAACATATCAATTACACCGAGCTACAGGTAAGCAGGGTGATTCACACCTTCTGAAGTATCTGGTATTAGCAGCTGTCACAGGCTGTGGGCAGGGTGGACCATGAATCTGACAGGATGCATTTCAAGTTCCTAAGAAGCAAGATGAGGGCCATAAGGGCTGCCCGGACATATTTGTCTGGGGTTACCCAGGCTCACAGAAGAAATTATGTCAGAGCAGAGGAGTGCTCTGCTCTCCTGAGGTTTACAACAGTCACCTTGCCCTTAGGATTACACCTTAACCTCTTCTTGCTCCATCACTGAGTTCAATAGAAAAACATGGACAAATATATTAAGGAAATATTTGAGCTCATTGCTGAACTAACAGCATAGGAAGTTTTCTTTTTTCCAAGCTAAACAATTACCTGTGTCTAAATATTATAGAAAATCAAATATTTGACTAAAGTAATGTAAATAATTTAAATTTGGCTTGGAAACAAAATCCTTCTGTGTCCCATATGATCAGGAAAGAGGATTGTGTATTGAGGCACAAATGATACTGTCTTCACAAATGCAAAGCAACACACTGTAAGCCAAAAATGCTGTGTTCAGAACAGGCTTTGTAGCTCTCAAAAGCCATAAGCTTTATTGCATAGATGGACTCTTTAAAGAAAAGGCTTATTTCTTAAGCAAGGCAATTTGAATACACTTGGCAAGAGGCAGTGCTTGAATACCAAAGAAATGCTCCTGTGTGAGGTAGAGGAAAGCAGAAACGGAAGGGGCTGAATAGAGAAAAGTTTTTCAGGAAGCAGAAGAGCAGCTTACCACAGAAAAATAATCTATTATGAAACAATCCTATTAAGTTTAGGTGCTACCAGACTTGATTTAGAGCTAGCACATTTCAAGTAATTCTTTATAGTGCTTGCCTTCTTGTTTGCTATGATTGTATTTCTGAATAGCATTTACAGTTTCTTGTCCTTTTTAGCAAATATCTTGTCTAACAATGGACCTCCCATCTTGTGCTCTGTGATTATTTGTAAGCTTTTTATCTGCCTTATAAAGCTACACTTCTAATTTCCTGTAGTTCTTGAGAGACACAATTATATAATGAGCATAGTTTTAGAATTCTTTTTTACTTAGGTTCAACCACTGATTTACTACAGTTTATTGCAAATGCTGAAAACTGATAAAACTTATCATCTTTTAATTTTAAAGACTATAAAATAAATATTACATATCTATTAATTTAAGGTAAAATTTCACGTACTGCAGAGCTGACATGAGCTGGTTGCTGGCAGAAGGAGAAGGTATTTCACAGTCCCTACTTCCACCTCCCATCCATTGGCCCTGGTGCTTGCTGGATCCTTTCCTAAGCTGATTTACCCCGCAAGAATGACAGAAAACTGTCCCAGCAAAACAGAGTGGGTGGTTTTCTGCCATTTTGGCAAGCTAAAAATTGATTCTTGTAGGAGTCCAGCAAACAGCAGCAAAAGGGTGCAGCTGACATTTAAAAGAGAGGAAGATGGGAGGTAGGAGCAGTGACCTATATTTTCCTGAACCCTATTAAACCTTCATTATACAGTTCATAAATTAAGAATATGAATCTGTAACAGTCCCTTAAAAGTAAATGCACAGAGAACTATCAGTGACCTCCAGATCAAAATATATTATCCCACTGACAATGTAAATAAAACATGATTGGCCACACCTCCCTCCTTACTCTCTCCCTGAAATATCAAGATATGATTTCTCAGCTTTCTCTTTCTAAAAGAAAAAAAAAGAAAAGCCAAAGCCTTCAATACATGTTTATGGCTAATAACCTGAGACTTGAGTACTTGGTGAGGGAATGTGTTGCAAAAGTAGGCAGGCAAAATCAGGGAAAGGAAATTGTAAGAGGGAATTTATGTCAGAAAGGCAGGATGTCCAGTTCACCCTTTACCTGACAGATTCCACTAATGCTTTACTCCATCTCTGCTACTACATTCTGCAGTACTTCACAAGGAGTTCCCAAATCTGAGTGCCGTTCTATCCACAGCCCAACACCACGATTTGGTGGTGGGTTTTTTTGTTTGGTGGTTTTTTTTGGTTGGTTGATTAGTTGGTTGGTTTTTGTTTTATTTTATGACCACAGGCTTGAGTTGCTAGAAAGCAGCCACAGGATGGCCAAGGCTGAGGCTTGCTACATCACTCACCCGATTCTGAACTGAGATGTAGCCGTGGAAATGTAACCAGTAGGAACCAGTTTACCTTTTAAAAAAAAACAAAAAAAAAAATTCCCGGCTAAATACTCCTAGGCTTTTTTACTTAAACTTAAGACTCTTAAAACTTTCCACAAAACATCCCATCTTCTCCTTTTCCAGTGGTTCAATTCTGTCCTGTATGTCTTCCAGCCTGTACAGTATTTTCTTACTGGTATTTCACACCTATGAATGTGAAGCTCTCTGATTTGGGGAGCTTATTTCTGCTTAATTCACAAACTGATGTTCCTTTTCACATCAAAAATGAAAAAAAAATCTTTTTCACTGAAAGCAATAGAAACAAACCAACAGGTTACAGGATCCAGAAATAACTACAAGAATGATAGGCCAAAGTCATTAAGTCAGTGACAGTAGTGGTTTATTTTTGAATGCAAGCATGCATCTTTCATATGCTTCGCTGGACTGGGGAGCTTCATTTGGTGGCATTTTGAGATGGTGCTTGCTAGAGCACTGTCGTTAATTATACAGCCCACATAGCAAGTGCAAGTGAAGGCTGATGGAGCTGATACCAATGGCTTGGCAGAGCTGCTGGGGAAATGCCATCACAAACCCACCACTAATGCCTCAGATTTGGCTAACTACACTGTAGGAACCAACATGTTTCCCTTCTCTCTTCTGTGTGTGCCTGCGTGGGTACAGGAGAAGCAATTTCTAAGTCATCCTGGAATGCAGCTGGTTGTGCAGCAGACTGTGAAATTGCATATCACTGCCGGGTTTTTCCCAGCCTTTAAGCAAAGAGGTGGTGCAGGGAAGAGAGACTGTGAGCCTGGAGAAAGGTCAGGCAACAGAGCAGCCCTCAGTGCAGAGTGGAGGATTGTGCCTTTTGCTTATTCTGTTACTGCTCTCTTCAGCTCCACAAAAGCTTAAAAAGCAACCAAGTCCAGTGGCTGAGGACTTCTTCCCCATCACCTATGCACTAGCCTGCATTTTTCTGTCAACTCCAATACCTCACAGCAGATCAGTAATTCTGAGGAAGTGTTCTTGCTCTGTGAAGCACAGCTCCTCACATTGATCTCTACTGTAAAAACAAGATCTGATTTATTATTTCTTGTTTATGCTCCTTATGAGTGATTAGAGGGTCTAGAAGGAGCTCTCCATGGTGGGAACTGTCTTCTGATCCCTCCACTGACTCCATCTTGACCCTGTTGTCCTTTCCTTTACCCTGCTTCCAGGAGAGAAGGAAGAGCAGGGATAATGAGCAAAAGGCTACAGAGACTGTTGGGAAGACCAGGGAGCCAGACTTTGTTTTGCAGAATGAGACATTTCATAGCCATGCAAGTTGACTGGGCAGTTTGCAGTGACTCAGACACCAAGCTGACTTGAAATCAAATCTGGAAGCAAGAAACCACCTGGAAAAACACAGGAGGCAGTAATAGGGTGTTGTGGGAAAGTTGAGCTTTGAGCTGTCTGATTACTTGGAATTTTCACTTTTTAAAAAATAATAAGTTTGGATTCTATACTTAAAAAATCTGGTTCCTTGAACTTAAAAATAAAGTTCAAGAGAAAAACTTTGAGAAAGTTTTTTACAAATACTCAAAATATTGGTCAAGTTAGGGTCCTGACTCACCATGATCCTTCAGATGGACAGAGTTCCTTTCAGCAGATGGAAGAGGATGGACTCTATTGTGGAATATTTTCTTTTTTTAAGTATTCTCAGGCAGTATGTTTGGGAAGCAAGTTCTTACCTTACCTGTAATTCTTACTTGCTACTTCTGGTTATTAGGGAATCAAGTAACTTTGGACCAAGATGTCCTAAGTTTGAGGTAGACAGGGAAAAGAAGTGCAGAATATTTTGGGAGGTTTTATGACTCTACCTACCAGAAATTAAGAAGCCACAGTCTCATGAGGCAACCTACTGTCAGGTAACTCCACATTAGCTGTGTAGCAACCTGTTGAAATTAAGTCCTGGAGTTTGACAGAGTAATGCTCTCTGACCTTGGCACAATGTACTTCTAGAATATCAATCTTGCATTTGATCAGAATGTCACAGCAATCTAAGGAAAATGAAGTTCACAGTGATGGTCTTAAGAATTCGTTTTACAGAAGCTGAGATAATTCATGGCTCCTGAGCCATCTGATGGGCCAGATAACCAGCCTAGGTGGAAGGTTTTCCTTTGATGGTTATGAAAATGCAGAAGTCTCTTATTAGTTATCCTTGTGCTTTCCTTTTCATTTCCTTACTCCTTGATATACACTCTCAAGAACATGTGCCAGTACATAGGTATTTGCTTTGGGAGGTACGCAAACTTCACCTGTTGTGATACTGCATCCACATGAGACACACTGTAAGACTGCCATTTTTCAAACTGTTTCTGATAAGCAGCAATGGGACTTAAAGGTAAAAAGACACAGCCCTTGCCCTTGTGGTTGAACAAATTTATTTTCTGCAGACGGGTTTCTGTGTGAGCAAAGAATTCAAGTAAATAAGAAATTTAAACCTAATAGAGGGGAAAATAAAGGCTTATTGAGGTTAAATGTTAATATTTTACTTGTCTCCTTTGCATATGTGTGGTTGGCCTTCTGCAGCTTCTGCTGTGTTAAGCTACTGCCTCAACAGATCAACAACTAACATATTTAACTGTTAAATATAATTTGATTACTTCATTTTAAAAAAAGATAGTAATGTCTTTGATACTTTTGCAATTTGGCATTTTAAAAAATATATGCTGTTTTAGCTGTCAGACAGCTTCAGGAGATAGCAGGGGAGGCAGAACCTGTAATTTTATGTTATACTATTTGTTTTGTATTTAGCAATGTGAGAGGAAAATGCATAAGAATGGGATTGGCCAGCTGCTGACTTGACTGCTGACCGTGGCACAAAAGGATGGTAGATACAGAATTTTTCTTTGCAAACACAGTATTGCAAATGTCCAAAAGAAGTAAATTAAGCAGAAGTTAGGTTGAAAATAGCTGCTCATAAACAAAAATCAAGTGCTGTTCTTAATTCTTTGATTTCTTCCTTTGGGCTAAATCTTCCTTTCCTCTCAGAAGTGGAGGTCCCATGAAGGAGGAACAATTCAGGAGGCTATGGAGGTCCAGTGGTGCTGCATAAGTCTAGTCTGCAGACTAATGGCTTTGAAGATAATTTTTGTAAATGGTGACACATTCTGAGTGGTCATCTGTTAGGCCAAACCACTGGCCACTCTCCTCCAAAGAGCAGAACTGAGGGAGGAAGAACAGACCAGCACTGGTTCCTTCCTCTCCTAAAGCTGCTGGGAGTTTCATTTCCATGGATAACCATCAAAAAAAGCCTAACGACTTAGGTTCACCTTCAAGAGGGACTTAATTCACAATTTCATCATTGACTTCGGGAGAGATCTTTCCCTCAAAGTATTTTTGCAGAAGTGGTAGGTGTATAAAAATTGGAAAATAGAAACAATCCTCTTGCCTGTTTGCTTTTTCAGCGTGTCAAGACTTATTTTTGTGCGACACCTGGGAGGTGTTCTAGCAGTGGCAAACATCAGGGGCGGGGGCGAATATGGAGAGACCTGGCACAAAGGTAAGTCAGTCAAAGCACAGGAACAAAACTGCAGGCTTAGCAATGAAAATTCCAGCATTTTCTTTTCACTCCTTCTCCCATGCTCACATCTCCTTTTGCATTTTACTTATTCTGCAAAAAAGTAAATATTTTTCCTTACTTACTTGTTAGATCTGTACATTGTCCAGTGTTAATTTGATGGTTTTCATTAGATTATTTTCATTTTTGCAGCCTATTTAAAAACATTTTCGTACAAAGAGAATATTTTCCAAGAAAATCATTGTGGTTTTTTAGGCACTATCAAGTTCCCTGGACTTAAACACTGGAAAATGCAACTATTTTTCTTGAACTGATCTTACAAAAAATGTCTGCCTATTTAAAAAGACCTGGCTTGCTTTCACATGCCTCTTTCATTATTGCAGGTGCCCAGTTCAAATCATCAAAACAACAACACTGACTATTTAGGCTCTCTTCGTATCACACACACACACACACACAAAAAAAAATTGCAGAACTTTATGGAAGGTGTGAACTTTGAGTTCAGAGTATAAACTCTTCTATATTATTTTTGCATAATTTATGAATAGACTTTTTTTTTTTAATTTGATGAATGTGACTGGAAAAATGTCTTCACCAAAAGGATTTTCAAGCACTGGAACAGGCTGCCCGTGGAAGTGGTTGAGTCACCATCCCTGGAGGTATTTAAAAGACACATAGATATATCTTAGGGACATAGCAGTGCTGAGTTAACAGTTGAACTCGATGATCTTAAAGGTCTTTTCCAGCCTAAATGGTTTTGTGATTCCGTGATTGAAGTTCATATGAAAACTGTCAGCTCCAGAAGTGCATTCACATCATCCCCTCCAAACTCTTGGGGGATGCAATTTGTAAGCAACCATTTGACCTTTTAGGTTTTTTTTTAAGCTGACTGTCATGCCACAGGGAAACTCAGTTAAACACTGAAAAGCTCTGTCAATCTCTTTTTCCCCTTTTCTTAACACTTTTGATATATTTATGTCCATGGTTTTCCCATCTTGTCTTAATCATTTAATTGTCTTTGTCTACTTTCCTTATTGTTGACAACTGTCCACATTCCTCCACCAGGGGAAAAAGCTTAAAAAAGTCCTTCTTATCTCAGGAACATACCATACCTATCCTTATTTAATCATGACACTTTACTCTTACTCTAAGAATCTGGTGCATAAGTTGCTAGGAATGTTGTCAGCAAGGCACATGTACCAAAACAGTGGTGCTTATGATCTAGCAATTTGCCATGGCAGTAATCCATAATATCTTTTTATCAGACAAAATGATATTTCCAGATCATTGCATCTTGATTTTACTATTTCATCTGTGGTAACTATTTGTCTGGGTCATTTCCTCACAATTGAGTTAATTATGTAATAGTTTCATAAATAGAAGCTGTGTTTGCTTGCAGATACAGGATATTGCAAAAGATGAAGTATCCTTCATTAATTTTAATTTGCAGATTGATTTGTAGTAGATTTTAATAAAATTTATTTTAATATGGTAATGCTTCTTTGATCCACCTATTTCCTGCTTGATTTTGACCCAAGACTTTTATTGCAGTTTGAAATAAAATATGTATCTGTTCTTTTTTAATTCCAGAAGCAATTACAGAAGTTTTTTTCACTTAGGTTTAATTTTATAAATAGGATTCTGATCTTACACCAGTCTGGTGTTTTGAGCGAGGAGTAAGACTTATTTCTCCTTTATTGCCACATACTTAAAGGCTTTTTTGTTGTCCCAGTATGTCTGTCTTCAACGGTCTTGTTAATACAAGAATGATGTGTATTTATTTAAAAGAAAAAAAAACCCACAAAAAATCACAAATATACTGCCTTCAATTCTACAAGATCTTTATGACTAAATGTCAGACTTAGTTGCTAAACTTCTGTGACATAGAAACAAAGGTTTTACAAAACCATTGTAAACTGGTTGTCTTAAGGATCACTTGATAGAGAATGGAGGTAAACAGACACCTCAAGACTGTAGCTCATCTAATTTAATTTAGGGTAAAATTAATTGTCCTGGAGGTTCTTGGACCATAGGGGGAACCTTAGGCAATCAGCTTGGAATAAACATCCAGCTTTTAAAGAAAGCAGAAGAAACTGGACTTCCATTTCTGCATCTTGTAAGCCCTGCTTGCCTAGCTGGGCCACTGCCTTTGCTACAGGAATGCAATCCCATTTCTTACTAGCATTTAATTGGCTGAGATTACCATGGTCTTTAGGGATGATAACGTTTGAGTAGGATCTAGTTTGAGTCTCTTGCCAAATAAGCAACATTTGGACAACTGTGAGTTCTCTAAGCTGATACTCTTCTATTAAAATAATTGAAAGATTGTATGGAAAATCATCCTTTTCCTTCCCTATCACACCCTGCAAAAATTATTTTTTCAGACCTGGAAGTCTTATCAATGATGTCATCAGAACCAACATTTTCTGTCATTATTTGTTCCCTTGTACACCTGATGACATTTGGAATTTGATTCAAAATGATGACAGTATCTTAATTTTTTCAACATTTCTGTGTTGAAAGTTAATTAATAAAATTTCAAAGCAAGATGGAACTCTGAAGTCAAGTCCCTTTTTGACCATAGCTTTATATCACGTGGTTTGAAAACAACTAATAGGAAAAAAAAAAAGTAAATACCCAGCCACATATTATATATCCAAGAAATTAGAAGTGCTGATTTTATATAGCCTATTTTATAAGCTGAATCTTTATTGCCTTAAGAAACTGTCACTGAGTTTAATGATGTTAAAAGTCCCATTAGCTTAAACCTCAAGTGTGTTGTATGTGGTCATTTTGTATATATTTTGCTGTGCAAAGCTTTTAGCTTTCCTTTCACTGGTTAGGAACATTACCTGGCACTCACTCCACAGTATAGGTATGTATTATTCAGAGTTTCTGAAAGCATCAGAGTTATTGACAGAACCATTTTATAGCCTCTCTTTGTTGACAGAATCTTTCATTTTTGCTGTTCTTCTGAGCTGCATCAATTATTAAAATGTTCATGAAACTGGAATTGTTCCCAGGTATTTTTGGACACATGTTTTTCTGAAGAGATAATATCAAAAGGATTTTATGGTATAAACTGATTTGTTTTGTTTCCATGCTAGGTGGTATCTTGGCCAACAAACAAAATTGCTTTGATGACTTCCAGTGTGCTGCCAAATACCTCATCAAGGAAGGCTACACATCCCCAGAGAAGCTGACTATTAATGGAGGCTCAAATGGGGGCCTCTTAGTTGGTAAGAACTGCTTGTCTATTTCCCAGATTTGGTGCTGGGCTTATTAAAGTAAACAAACAAAAATTTATGAGATCTGCCTGTCAAAAGTTGCCAGAATGTCAATGCATTAATGTATACCAGGTGTTAAATACGTACAGTAGTACTTCATTTGCTGTTTGCATAGGACGTTGGAATTCTGCAGTCTCTGGCAAAGGCTGACTTAAAAGTCACACAGTTTTGTGTGGTAAGAGCTAATCCTTTGGTAGAGTCACACAGAAAGTAAGAATGGTTTAAAAAACATGAAGTTTTTTTAATCTTTCTTTCTTCAGGTTAACCATTGCAAAATAACCACTGAACTATTAATTTATGTAGCATTGGGAAACTGTGTGTGGTCTGTTACAAATGCATCTTGTTCACTAAAAATTCACTGCTGTGTTCTTAAATTCAAGAAAATTAATAGCCTTCTCTTAAACAGAAGTCTTGTCACAGAAAGATCTCGCATTCTGAGCAGTCTAAGAGCTACAAAATCTGTTTCTGATAAGATACCTATCTGAAAGCATCTGAAAATAGCAGAAAAAAAAAGAAGGTGATTTTTTTCGCAATTCTGAAAGGAAATGTAGACACAAAGTAATAGTATGAGGGTTTGTTTGCCTTTTTTTAAGCAGCATGAAAGGTGACAGTATGACAGATTTGAGCTACTTATGTGAGAAGGGGGTAAAAAAGGCACCTGAAGTTCATAAACCACTGAATTACAGAAAATGAGCAGTTTTCCTAGGCCCACTCTGCTTGCTCTTCTTTTTGTATTTATTAGCTGCTGTATACTGACTCTATTGATTTTATTCTATTTTTCAGTGAATTAGCATCCAGCATGAGAAACAGAATTTGGAATTATACAGATCTTTGGTCTAAGCCATCTTGGCTAGACCTGTGTTATTATTTTTAAAAAGGAGTTGTTTTAAAGATCAAATAACAAGTACTTGTAAAGCTGTATTTTGGTTTTTGCTTACATGCTTCTCAGTAACAAGTGGCAGAAGGTGTTTGTGCATTTGAAATAGAAATGGGTGAATATGATAAAGGATTAAAGGGTTTGTACTCCATTTGGGAATGGAAGCATTGCACAAGTCAGTTTTATGTGGGACCTAAATATATAGTTGGAAATGCAGTTAAACTTTGAATATATTACATAGTTTCTGAAAATACTTCTTTATCGTTATATGGACCTCAGCTTCAGTCAGGATGAGATTCATCCTACTCAGCTTCAGTAATAAAACCCCCTGGGTCACTGGCTGAACTATTCAGCTGGGCTCCTTGTGTCAGTAAGGGGAAGCAAGTGACAACTGCAGGAAGTACATCACTCTGGTAGGAGACAGGTGTTAGCAAACTAGACCTCCCTGCTCTCAGAAATCTTGTTAGAATCCTTCCCTTGAATTTACTGGTAGATTACAGTCAAGCAGGATTTCCCTACTCTTGATGAGCCAGATAGGGATTTTCCTTGACTGAGTAGAATTAGGAGAATTCAGGAAATTCTTATAAGGTCTTTTTTATCAAAGCAAAAATAAATTTTGCAATAGTTATTGATGCAACATTGGAGATCATAACTTATCCTGTAGGTTGAAGGACCCACTGCCAGATTTTATTCGTTCTTATTTATTGAAGAAAAAGCTGACAAGGAAGAGTATTGTCACTCTTCCAAAATACTGTTTCCTTTCAGTCAGACTAACAGGAGGTAACTCTGAGGACTGCGGAGCCCTGAGCTTGTCTTGCCTCATTCAACTGCAAAAAAAGACTTCCTTGTCCTGCAGTGTGATCCCCAAGCTGAGCAGAGCAGTACAGCTGTGAGCTGAAAACCTCCCTGCAAATGCAGTGTTTGACCTCTCATGTTTGCCTAGACAAAACCATTCCAACATTTTGAAGGCATATTTTTGTACTGAATTTTAAAGCTCAAAGTTATGTATAGGGGCGTAAAATTCACAAATATTTTTTTTGTTCCAGATTACACTTTATTAATGCATATAATTATTATGGCTAATTGAAAAGTTGTAGTGTGCATGGATGAGTGTCTCCATAGGTGATTTCTCACTGAGGTAACTACTTAAGGAACTAGCAAGGAGCAATTTCCAAAATCCTGAGCAACTGACAGTGCCTCAAAATACACTCTGAAATAAATAGTATTAAAATAAAATGTTATGCTAGTTGTTTTGGCTTTTGTTCCTACCACAATACAATTTATGTTCATAAAAGAAAATAGCTTGAAGAGGAGAGATCTGATCTTCCTAAAAATCTTTTACATAGCATCTCTTTAAGGCACTATATGTACCTTATGGAAATGACTCATAAATAAGGAAAAGTTAGCATAGTTACATATCAGAGATGACCAGAAGTAAAATTTCATTTTGCAGAAAGTAAAAATCCTGTTTAAATGAAGAAAATAGGGTGTAGTGTAAACTCTTGGCAGGGACAGACAGACCACAGGAGATGCATGAGCAAATTGTTTCCAATATTAAGATTAGCGATGACATTTTTCTATGCTCATCAGAGGCAGGAAGCTGGTCAGACGATCTGTGGGACTTGCAGGCTAGTGAGATGTAAAAGGAGCATTATAGAAAATTAATTGCAAAGCAGAACAACTAAATGGTCTGTTTGTTTTGATGTTCCCTCCTGAGGAGAGGGTGGGGGGTTCCCTGCACGGGTCTGTCTTCATAGGGAATATTCTGGGGAGCTGACTCCAGCTGAAGCATCAGCAGGAAAGGTTTTGGAATGAATCAGTCCAATGAAAAGTAGTGTGTTGCCAGGACCAGATGGTGCGCATGCAGGATCCTAAGTGAACTCTGATATGAAATTGCAGGCTACTAAGCCTGTCTGTATGAGGAACAGAAGGGGGCAAGTGTAATGCCAAGTTTTAAATGGTTCATGGTGATCCACAAGCTGCAGATGAGTAAATCTGACTTTTCTAATGGGCAAGCCAGTTGAAACCAATAAATAATAGCTGACATAAAAGAAAGAATTCTACAGGCTGAAGTTGCAGCTTTCAAATGTATTAGAGCTATCTGAAGGAGTTGGGATGCATATGGGGCTTGTAACAGTGATCTAGATGAGGAGTTATTCTTGGATTTTCAAAAGCCGTGAAAAAAAGTCCTTGCTGAGCTGGAAGCAAAGTCATGTCATAGCAATGTCATGGTTAGCAGGAGGCAAAGAGTGGTGATAATCAATCCATTTTCACAATGGACAAAAATGAGGAGATAAGAATTTGGGAAAGATCATACCTACATGTGGATCCACAGTGAATAGTTCTGAATTAATTGAGGGATTCTGGGATCCATTGTGGTAGTTATGTGAAAATTTCAGTGCTCTTATTTCTTAAAATTCAAAAAAGTCAGGGGAATTTGTAAAATCACCAGGGAAAAGGTTTAAATCAAGAAACAGGCATTGGAATTGAAGAACTTACTTACAGGATATGATGAACACTGGATGAATAAACAGTAAGAGAGGAAACAGTTGTATTTACAGGGGATGTGTGTTTTGATGGCTTTTTTATAGGATGGCTGAAGATAAATCCAGCTCAGACAAAACTGAAATAACTAGTTCATCAGATAATAATTTACAGGAGAGATCTCCCAGTTGCCACTCTTATACATTGAACACTGAGCTTGATGGGCCTACTGCAGTTGTTTTTAAAATATATGAGGCAAGCATTATTCTTAAACAAATTGTCCCTTCCAGCTGTAGGAAGATAAAAATCATAAAACAAGAAAATACAGCAGCAATTCACCGTGTTAATTCGAGGTTATTCCACTGATCTTGTAACAGTCTGCTTTTATCAAAACTCTTTTCTTACGGGTTTACATAGTAATTATGGAAATATTCTTCAAACTAATATTAAAGTTTAAACAGAGAATGGTTTAGGTACCTTCAGTTCAGTAGTTCAAAATCTCACGTGCTTTGAAAGTTTATTTCTCCTTCAGTCCCAATTTAGTGGTTTGAAAGGCAGTTTTCTTAGAACAACATGTTTGGTGTCTGAAGAGCACAGAAATGGCTCTTAAGTTCTTTTGAAAATACTATTTTTCAGAGTTATGTTTTTTATCCATTTGTGTATTTGCTTATAGTTTTGCTTGAAAGTCTGTTTGATTTCATATTCACTGACAGCCTCCTCCCAGTACAACTTGGTAGTGAACCTTTTACTGTTGAACTTAATTCTTTAAGACCTGAATACTAATGGCCTTGTTCTCCTGCTGAAGCTGCCTGTGCTAATCAGCGCCCTGACCTGTTTGGTTGTGCTATTGCCCAAGTGGGAGTGATGGACATGCTCAAGTTCCACAAGTACACCATCGGCCATGCTTGGACCACTGACTATGGTTGCTCTGACTGTAAGGAGCAGTTCGAATGGCTGCGCAAGTAAGTGCCTTTAAATACTTCCTGGGGTTGTTAAAACACATAGTCTGCTCAACAGTTTCCAGTTGTCACGATCAATATCTATTCTAGTGATTACTTCATCCTTTCCCACACTGAATTTGGAGAGTTCAGCATTTACTTACAAGTCAGTTTTGAATCAAAGACTATCTAGAAAGCCCTGTTGAATCAAGTGGTCCTGTTTTCAAAGACCTTTGTTCTCCTAGCAGCTTTTAACAGTTTGTAAAGTTTTCTTTCTGAATAATGACTCTTTTAGGCTATTACAACAGAATATTCTCAAGTGGACCACTACATAAATGGTATTTTTTACCATGAGGGAGAGAGAGTCACCATTGTGAATTGTATTATACAATGTGGGTTGGATTTATTTGTAGGAATTGAATCGTACTAGACCATAATAGGATCTTAATTAATTTCTCAGCTTCGGTTGAGAGTCTCAATTTCCCTGTTTCCAGCAGGATGGATCCTGCTATGGACTTGACAGGTTTTGCTACAGTTTCCCTGCTGGCTTCTCCTGATATTTTAGTCATTCCTGCGAGATGTACACATATATCTCTCTTGAAAATAGAGAAATGTACTTGCTTCACGTTTCAGAGCCAGAGATCTGTGGCCACTATTGTATGTCAGTTGCCATTAGCACAATTCTGATTAATGTAACTGAAAACTGTTCTATTCTGAGTGCTAACAAATGCCACTGTGATGGTTTCAGTAGGAAAGGACCTTCTTGCTGGGTCTTGAGGAAAAAGATATGGAAACATTTGTGTGGTTTTTCTCAGGTACTCTCCACTTCACAATGTCAAACTACCAGAAGAAGATGGCATCCAGTATCCCTCCACGCTGCTTCTCACAGCAGACCACGATGACCGTGTGGTCCCTCTGCATTCTCTGAAGTTCATCGCTACCCTGCAGTACATTGTGGGCCGAAGCAGTAAACAAACCAATCCACTTCTCATCCATGTTGACACCAAGGCTGGGCATGGAGCAGGAAAGCCAACTGCTAAAGTTATAGAAGAAGTGTCAGATATGTTCGCTTTTGTAGCACGATGTCTAAATCTTGAGTGGATTGAATAGGAAAAATGCTTATTACTGTCTCCTTTAGAAAACAAGGGCTTTAACATTTAAGAACAGCCACACTACTACTTGGTGTAGTACTTACATTTAAGAACTACAGTTTAATATTTTATTGATCCAACCCGCTGTGGAGTTTTGATCTTCTGTGCTTCCCTCTTTTTGGCATTTCTTTGATTTTTTTTCTACTGCATTCCAAACTCCATTTTGAAAAGCATGTTCAAAAAAAATAGCTGAGCTACACTCAGTACTGTTGTGAAAATTTAGATTTCAAAACTAGAGCTATTTGAGCTTATTTCTTGTAAACAACTTTAATGTATTTCACCTATATACATATCCAGATCATTTGTAATTAAATGTAAGTACTGTTCACATACAAGATCTCTGAGCATATTTTATTTACACAGTAATTTATTTAAGAATATAAATTGAAGGTGTTCAGTGATAACCATGAAAAACTGAAGAGACGGTAATTCAGTTACATCAAATATTATTAAAAAGCTTATATTACATTCTGTTCATAAACGTGTTACAGTCTATAATAATGATTTTGCTTAATTGTTCTCTCTTTCCAAAGAGACTTCAAAATGTCACCAGTTTTCTCTTCTGCCATTTATTTCCGCACAGAAAAGTGGAGGCTGAAAAACTTGATGAAATCTTAGATTCTCACTGTAATCTCAGTTAAGCTATAAGATACTCTCCAACAACCCAAGTGGTCCTCAGACGTTCAAGAAACAGAGCTGAACTGTGTCAGTGCATTGAATTGCAAATGCCTGAGTACAGCCAGCTCAGTCATCTCTAGGTCTGTTCCTAGAAATGTTTTCCCTTGTTCTCCAGTTGCTCAAGGACAAAACTTCTGGCACAGGTTAAAAGTAACTCCTTTTCCTTCTGAAGCTTTCTGTTGAAGCTGAGTTCCCTGAATGACTCAGTGTCATGACAGGTGACCCATAATCTGGGGACTTTTGAAGCAAACATTTCTCTGAGTGGCAGTCAGTAGTACTGAAAGTAGAGCTACTTGCTGGAGACACCACTCACAAAGTAAATGTTCCAGACTATGTCTTGTGGAATGCTGGGGTCAGTATTGGGAAAGCATTGTGTTTCTGTAACAGGGTCATCATGTCAACATTTATTTGATCTTAATCAGCTGTGCCAAGTTCAGGATTCAGGTGCCAAAAAAATGATGTTGCAAAGCTGTCCTGTTATCTTAGTTGCTCTTTTGAGACAGGGTCATACTCCAACTGGAATCTGTAATTAAGTCTGAGTGAGTAATGCTCTTGTAATATAGTGGGATTTAAACCTCTGGGGTTTTGATTAAATAGACCTGGAGCCAAACCATTCCTGCTGTATAAAACATAATGAAATTTCTGTTAGTCTAGTTTCAAGGTTATTTTCTCTATAGTGGAAATGCTATTTTATAAAGATACTCTTGTATCTTGTTTTATGGTGTCTATTTCCACTATGTGAAGCAAAATTCACAAGCCTGGGCAAGCTTATGAATTAAAGCTCACATATCTGCTTTTTTCAAAACCACCTTAGAAAAATTAATACTGATGTTTTGCACGAAGAACCAACCCCCCCAAAAAAGCCCTGTAAGAGGCTTATGTTACATGAAGAAAAATCTGGGTTTATGTGGAAATAAATGAACTTTTTACATAATTCTCCTAATAGTCTTCACAACTGATGTAAAGATATCTTAGTTATCTTTCCTCCCATGAATGGACATTTGCATTAGAGTTGATTTATGTGAAAAAGGTCAGAAGTATTTTTAAAAGCTGAGTGTCTTCATATTCTTTACAGAGACAGAGATTTAAATTCGTTTGCATTGGAGTTGATTTACATTTTGGTAGCTGCAAAAGAGAGATATAGATATAGATACAGATATAGATATAGATACAGGTATGTGTGTATGTATGTACTGATTTCAGCTGGGAGCTGCACTCTGTAGTCTAGGGATGGAAGAGGGCAGCTGGCCTGTGGGTATTTAAGAATAAAGGATGCTCAAGACAGAGTTTGGAGACAGATACCTGTCCCTGGCACCTAGAGCTTCTGGACCAGGAGTTTCTTGACTTGGCTCTACTTTGCCATCTGTCTGTAGGAAGGCAGAAACATGAGCAGCAGTACTTCTGGATTCAGTACAGCAAGCAGCAGCTTTGAAAGATCAATGTTGCCAGGTCATTTATTTATTTTTAGCCTGAGGTTGCCCCTCAGGATTGCCTAAAGATCTGCTTATAGACTTCCTGACAGTGTCTCCTGTGAAAGGGGTTTTCCAAGCTGAGTAGGATTTAGGGGGAAGGCCAAGGGAGGGACTTGGAAGCCAGGCTAATAAACAACCACACAATTTTCTGCCAAGCTCTTCTACTTCGAAAATCTTTAGTAGACCACTTTTGTGTAATTGTCTCTTTGTCCAGACCTCTCAGAATATGGATAGGTCCTACTGATTTGAACAGCCAGGTTTGGCAACTTTGTTCATTTTTCCTTCTGTTAATTACTTCTGCCTTCAGATGTGGCATGCCAGGAGGAAAAAAAAAAGCATTGCTCAAGCTTTTTTTAGCTTGCTCTTGCAGAAGAGTGATGTGGGGTAGCCTTCCAAATCTCATGTCCCTGAAGATAACTATAGTGTGTCCTCAAGATAACATTATCCATGAATAGAAAATTCTGAATAAGCTCATGTCCTCAGTTTATTCACGGGAGTGCAATCCTAGTGACACAGTCCCTCAGTGGAAGCTGGACTAGCTACTGGCACCAAAATTTACTGGAATTCTGGACTAGGAGGACTGTGATTTGACTGTTTCTCCTAATTTTCCATAAGAATAACTGAAAATTCAACATTTAAAACCAAAGCTAAGAAATAATGTATTACTGAGAATCTCTTTCCTGTAGACATCCCTCTGCCTTGTTCCCAGGCGTAAGAGAGGCAAGGAACAAACTTGGTACTCATGCCCCTACCCATTGCAGTGGAAGTTTAATGCTGAAAGTCTGAATAGCAAGAGTCAGTGTGTGGTAACTTCACTAAGCATTACCAGCTGGCCACATGCTGCTCAGGAAACTTATTTGTGCTTGTGCACTGCTTTCAATGCCTCCCAGGCTTTCTGTGTGCAAAAAGTAAGGAGCTACTATTCTTGAAGCCCCTAAGGTGGGGGAACACATGCTGTTTTAAGTAAGAAGTGTCCTAGGTAGGTATCTGGTAGTGCTAACTAAGCAGTAATTGTGATACTTCTGTATAACCTATACAGGGCATTACTAGGCCCAAAATATTATCTGTAATTTTTATCTTAGCCTCACTCTTAAAGTAGTGGGGAAATTATCAGAAAAGCAGAAGTTCAGCAGGAGCACCTGAAATAATAGGAGGTGGTAATTTAATTTAATTCCTAGCACCAGGATTTTTATGCTGCTTTTTCCCTGTGAAGAGCTGTATTTAACCTCTGACATCTCCTGAGATGAAGAACAGATGAACCTGAAGATACATTGCATTTCAGTGATTCCATTAAATATATTCTGCTATGGGACGTTTAAAGTGTTAGAAGACAAGAGCAGCAGAAAAAAAAAAAGTTTGCTTTGCCACCTAGCAGTTACTGAACAACCATGAACATACTAAATAACAGAGGAGTTTATTCATTAGTTAGTTTTACACCAGTTAATGCAAATTTTTAGAAGTTTGGGGAGTGCTTAGCTGGTTAAAAACTTACCCACGCTGATTTATTCTTTTAGGCCATTTCTGGTGTGCAACAAGAGCATGTCATTGTGACAGCAAGTGACAAAATGCTGTGACTTGGACTGTTGTTTCCTTCCTGAGGAAGAAACTGAATAAATGGCTTGGGCATTTCACTCTTCAGAATCCTTTGGAACAGTAACAGAAGCAGATGAACAATACTTATTGTTTTCTGATTGTCTCAAATGAAATAGTGTCATTTCTCAACAAAATATATTGTTTTCTGGTAGTACTGCTGTTTCAGAGGAGGCTCTGCTGTAGTAGAACAAACTGTGATGTAGGTATGTGCAGATATTTCTTTCAGTAGCTGGGCCAAGCTGTTAAATACTTTCTGCTTTATATATTTTGTGTCTCTAATTAACATTCTGCTGCTGAAACTGCTTTTTGGTTTAGTTTAAATCTCAGCATTAAAACCATGTTTGCATCATAAATGGTGTAAAGCCATAGACGTAAGACCATTGATAGGGGACCCAAGCTTCAGCTCCTGAATGGGTTACCTTTCATTTTGTGTTTCACTGAGTAGACACAGGTAGAATCATAGAATGGTTTTGATTGGAAGGGACCTTAAAGATCATCTAGTTCCAACTACCCTGCTCTGGGCAGGGACAACTTCCACTAGACCAGGGTGCTCAGGATCCCATCCAGCATGGTCTTGAACACTTAAGGAATGGGGCACCCACAGCTTTTCTGGATGACCTGTTCCAGTTCCTCACGACTCTCATATGAAGAGTTTATTCGTAATATCTACTCTAAACCTACCCTCTTTTGGTTTGAAGCCGTCCCCCCTTGTCCTGTCACTACATGCCCTTGTAAAAAGTCTCCCTGCATCTTTCTTGTAGGCTTCCTACCTGTAGGGTGCTGAAAGGCCACAATTAGGTCAGCCCAAAGCTGCTTTTTCCCAGACTGAAATAGAAAAACTTCACATAACACTGAAATGAGTGAAAGTAGATGATCACTGCCTATAAATTGAAGATCTTGAGAAACCTCTATGGTTGACTTTATGTAAACAAGCCTCCAGCTGTTATTTGAAATTAAATGGATTACTTTTCCTAATTAGAGATGCTCAGCTCTCCTTGAGCTTCAAGGAAGTACAGATCCAAATCTGATATTCATAAGAGCACACATCACTCAAAATGCCTAAAAGCAAAAGCAGTTCTTGAAATTCCCTGTCTTTGCAATGTGGTTATCCTTCAGCAAAGCTTCAGCTGCCAAGGACAAACTGGAAAACATCCTACTCTCACAGATGACAGTCACTTGCACAACAACCCAGTCATTAAATAGTTTGCTGCCATGGGCCTGCTGCCCATTCTTCCTGCCTGGTGGAGCCTTCCAAGGGCCACTGTGATTGCCAGAGGAAGTCAAATGAGGGGGAGGGGTACCAAATTTACAAAATTGCTTCCAGCTAATGAGTTGGACAGTTATTGAGAACATTTCACTGGAGATTTTGGATTGTTTTCTTTATTTTTGGTACTTGTTCCCTGTTAGGATCCGATTAGTGGGAGATGCCTCTACTAATTAAGGTTCAAGAAAGAAGTCTGGTGTTAATCATTTTTGCTTGGCTGCCATGGTAAAATTCAGAGGTTGTTACCTCAATCTGTGCCAGGGGAGGTTCAAATTGGACATGGGAAATAATTTCTTCACAAAAAGGGTTGTTAAGCATTGGAATGGACAGCCCAGGGGAGTGTTGGAGTCACCATCCCTGGAGGTGTTCAAGAAACAGCTGGACTCAGTGCTATGGTGTAGTTGACAAGGTAGTGAACAGTCAAGGGTTAAAGGTCTTTTCCAACCTAAATGATTCTGGATGCTTGATTCTGTGACCTGGGTCATGTGTGTGGAGAAAAATGGACTTACATAGGAACTTGAGAAATAAATTTGGAATTTGAGGTCTCCAGGACCACCTGCCCTGCCTCAGCAGAGGGCCTGAATGCTGCCAAATTACAGAGGCTACCTTTCTCTTCCTTTAAACATCTGCATTCAAAGCTATTTTTTTCCAAGTTTTTTAGCCTGCTTATCTCATTTGTGGGTTTTCTCCACTGTTCAGGATGACAGCAGACATCCAGAGAAGCTAATTACTCTTCTGTCAAGCCCTCAAAGGCTGCACGAGCCTTTTGGGAGAACATGTCATCTTTATCTCCAGCACAGATTTTGATGAAAATACCAGTTTAGCTTAGAAGCCAGCTTCCCAGGGGTTTTCCTCCCTGCAAGAGAAGCATGGAGCTCATCTCCCTGGCTTGCTAACCCAGGACCCACACAGACCTATAGAAAAGGGAGATGCCACAAACAAGGAGACCCCTTGGACCACCAGCAAGAGCAGCCAAGGCAAGGAAAGTTGGGGAGCCCCAGTTTCTACAGGGCTTACCAAAATTCTACCACTGGCTCATTTGTTTCATCTGTCCTGCTGTCCTGTAAAGCGTGAAGCTGGCAGGAAACTAAGCCTGGCCTGTCATTCAGTGCAGAGGAGTTCTGCTCAAGTCAGGCCTTGGGCACAGCAGAGACTCCAGCTACCAAGAGAGATTCTGGCCTGCATGAGAGAGATTTTTGGAAGGAAGCAATGAACTGACAGGGTTTTCTGAATAACAGCTTTAGACTTAAAAACCCAAAGCCTATCTGACATAGATCCTCCTGTTGACTCTGAGCCCATATCTTTGTCCTTCTCATTCTCCCATCCCATTCTCTCTACACTGTTTTGCATGTTATAGGAATATTTAATTTTCTTTACCTTTGAGCTCCAAAAGGTGTTCTCATATTTCCTAATCACATTACACCTGATCATTTTTCATTCTTCCACCTTCCTGCTTTTTAACTTAGTCTACTCTTTGAATTGCCCAGAGTTTCAGCATGTGAGAATGTCTACAAAGCTTATAGCAAAACAAACAAGCTGCAGGCTAACACATACACATATGCAGAGAGAGACCTTTCCTTGGGGTTTTGCCTCATTTTCTCTCTTCTTTCTGTTCCAGATCACTTTTTAGAAATTCAGAAATCCCTTGAGCCAGTTTCTGAAGACTAGCTGTTCTCCTTGGGTGACATATGGTTGCCACAAACATGGCCCTCCTAAGGACTGTTTCACCCAAATTGTTGTTCTGAGATGCAGCAGAGACTGCGACAGCATGCTTATTATCCACAGACGACTGAATCTCTCCCATCAGGAATGTTTGCTACTAGCATTAAAATTCCCATTTTGCCCTCTGGTTGTAATCCCTGCTTTCACTGTGCTTTCACCATCTGTTGCAAGCTCCAGCTGTTGATTTTTAAAGAAACACTTTTGGAACATAAGTTGTGGCTCTGAAAAACCTTCTCTCCAGTTGCTTCTGTGATAATTGGATGTCCTTACTTAACAAACAAGTAATGCCCAAGACATACTGCTGCTCTGAACTTCCTCCTGGTCTGTTTGTCGGCTCCTCTAGCTGGAACTAGCTGTGGTTTAGCTTCTGTTATTTTTTCCTTTCCCTCATTATTTCACCAGGGCAAGCTGTCCACACAGACTGCTGCCACCTCTTGTGCATCTCCTCCATCTCATTCCTTGAAATTGCTAATTAAAAGATGTTGCCTGTGCATGCTTTCCACAGTGGAAGATGGGCAGCTTGCAGAGCTTTCAGCCCTGATGGTGATTTCACTTCTACAGCAGCCACTTGTCCCAGTAATTGTCTCAGAGACACAGGCCCCCCAAGATAATATGGGCTTCTTCTCTTGTGAATTCTGTGCTGTTTTCATTACAGCATCTCCTGCAGACACACAAATAGTATGTCTGGCATTTCCCTATTCTCAGTTCAGGAAAACACAGCCAGTAAGGTCAAAGTCAAACAAAATCCAACAGAATGGAGGAGTTTGGGGATTCCTCAAAGTGAAACACCATCCCCCCCAACACAAGATTTTCAGTACTGGAAGCTGAAAAATGACTGGCAGCAGAAGGCAGTCCTTGTCCAAAGCACAACAATCCGTGCGAATCTTCCCATTTTGGCAATGAACTTTCAGATCAGATCCAAAAACAGCAGGGAAATTTTCACACTAGTGTAATTGTGAAGTTGCAGCATAGATGGTACCAAAGAGCCCTCAAATACCTGTTGAGATATTTCAGTATACCTTGCCAGGGTAGTTCTGTCACTGCTAATTTTGTGCCTATATTTAACTGAGTCCTTGAACAATCTGGGAACTGCAGGTCATTAATTGTCACAGCCACCCTCAGGGCGGGTGAGAACACATGTTAGGGACGAGTCAAAGGGACGAGGCCAGGGAGCTGTGCCCTATCCCCACCTGGCTCCAAGCCAGCAGCTCACCCTAGGGAGCCCTGCAGGCATTCCTAACAGCATCTCCCTCTCAGCCCTGCTGAGAGCAGCAGAGACACCCTGCTGCACCTGCTCACTTCAAGTCCTGGAAAGTCTGAACCTTACAACAAAAGTGGACAATCCCCTCTGAGCTGGAGCAAATCACTTTTATGTATGATTTACTGTTGAAATCAAGGGGAAAAAAACCATCATGTTTCTCAAGTCTCCATGACACATCCTGAAGATTGTTCACACTAGAAAGATGGTGGGAGACAAGTGAGGAAATGGTTGTAAAAAGGAAATAGTTCCCTTCATTCTTAAACCCTTTCCAGCTCTTGCAGTTTGAAGCTATTTAAGATTTAAAAAGGAGTAAGATTGTAAAGACTAAGATCACGTGTTCTCTGAATGTGACACCCTACCACTACTGGGATTTTTCAGCCAAGGGAATGCACTTCTGTACTCAGTCCTTGAGTGTCTTCATCCCCTGTGATGATCTGAGGTGACTTTGCTGGCCCATAGGAAGGTTGAGCAGCAGAGTGTTTTGAAAGAGAGACACAGGTAAAATGCTCAGAGATGGTTTTATGCTAAGGAATATGTATGTACTTGTTCATTACTACTACTCCCTTACTACTTGGATTCATGCAAGGGTTATCAAGGAGTTTCCTCAGCTCTTTGCTTTCTAATCAAAACAAAACCAAGCTTCTGGTGCCAGCTCGTTACTAGAAATGCCATTAAATACCTACACATCCTTTGCTCTACTCACATTTAAATTTAAACTGGCTTGACAACTGATAATTTACCTGATATCCTTTCACTCTTTTTCCTTCTCTCTTCTAACTTAATTGACTGCACTGTAGATACTGACATTGATGCCAGAGGTCTCTGCCTTTTCACTTCCATTTTCCACCTCTGCTATTTGTGCAAAATGTGGTTTTCAGTTTTCATGTCAAACTCATATATAATGGGTTCAATGTCTTGCTGTTTGCTTTTTTTCCTCATTGAAACACATGTCCTAAAATTCTTATTTAATTCCAGAAAAATTGTCATTTGTCCAGGAAAAAAAAAATTAAGTACATCTATCACAAAAGGGAGGAAATTTGAAAATGAAATTACTTGATTTTGCCAACATTTTGTGAGACTCTTTTCCAACACTTCACTGAATGTGTCATGAACACATCACTGTGTGGTCCTAAAATATGGAGTCCTGTTTGAGGATATTGTTCTTCACTGTCCTTCATGCTCTAAATAATCCTACTAAATTACCATAAGACTCCCATGCTGTTTCTAAAGCATTTATATGCCTGGGAAAGATTTTTGGTGTGATTCCACCTTTACTTTTATAAGGTTTCTTCAAAGAACAGGTCTGCTGCTGCTCCTCTGTTTCTTTCTGCCAGATTGTTGCTGAAAACATATAAGCTCTCAACAGGAGCTAGAGCACAATAGCATTAATCAGTGCCTGCTGCCAAATTCTTGCCAGTTCAAAACAGCACCTGGGGGATTATTTCTCAGCCTTGATTCAAAATCAATGACCTCTTGCTTATTATTTTAACTGCAGTGACAGTTCTGCTGGATGGAGAGACTTCCCCATGTGTCCTCCATTGGATTTGTAGCAGTTACATTCTAGTATTCCTAAATTCATATTTGGGTACAAGATTTTGCCCCATTTTAAGTCTCATCTCTAAATGATTCTGCCCGGTGAAAGGGCTTTCCTCTTTTCCCCTTTCTGCGTGCTTTGGTTTCTCTTTCTCTTACAGTCTCAGACAGAGGCAGCAGGGAAAACTGATCCTCGAGGACAAGTCTGAAACAGTAGTGAGAAATTGTGGGTTTCAGCCTCCTTCCGATTTCCATTTTTCAGGAAACGAAGCCTGGCTCACAGCGACACAGCAGCAGTGGCTCAGGAGCCACCAACCTCCCCAGGGCTCCGTGGTCCCCGTGGCAGCTGAGCCCTGCCAGGTGCCTCCCCCTCGCTTCCCAACAGTGGCCACCCAACCTCATCAAGCAGGGGCTGCCTTTCCTGTCAGGAACATTGGGGATGCTGCAGGTGCCATGAACGTGCAGAATGATTCCAGCAGTAAAATGGACAATGGGGTGCTGTTACTGCCATGCTGTTTCCCAGTAAGTTTACTGGGAGCCACACGTGCACTGAGCTCAGTTTAAAGATGCTCAGGAAAAAGTTATGAGGAGCTTACTGGAAGGTTTGTATTAAGCCCTTCAGACAATTCAGTTTATGCCATCTCATTTTTAGTTTCTTCTTGCCCGCTTATCATAGTGCTACAATGAATCTCACAGACACATCTTCAGAGGGAAATGGAAAATATCTTTTAGTTTGCCAGCTGAAAAAAAAAAAATATTAACTGCTATTGTCAGCTCTGTTAACAATGTCTTTTGCAGATTTGTCCAATCTTGGTATTATTTTAATGCACAGTGAATTATTACCTATTGTCTCTGTCAAAAGCAAAAAATTCCATTTCTTTAGCAATGTGTTAAAACCTGAAAAAGAAAAATTGTGCTTCATAATTCCTGACAAGATTCTATTATGCTGAAAGGAAAAAGTTTTCTTCAATTTTACGTACCCAAATAAATGATGTCTTAAAGGCTATGATGCCCCTGTTACACAAAGAATATTTTTTCACTTCAGTACAGTTACTCTTGGACCACACATCCATTACTGCCCTCCAAGTCTTTGTTTCATCTAATATGGGAGTGTGTTCTATGGAAGACACATGATGACTTTCATATCACAGCAAAATTAATCAAAGTATCACAAAGAATTTCTTTTTCTCAAAATCTTTAAACAATCAATTCTGAACAGAGATCTGTGATTTAAAATGAACAGATAAATCATAACCATCTGAATGAACTACACAATACTGTTCAATCCTATAAGTTTGCACCCCTCGGGTTTTACAGCAGAGATAGCTGGAGAAACCCATGACAACTGAAGATGAAAAGGCAAAATCCTTCCATAATAAAAATTCTGCTAACTTCATTAAATTCAAGCCAGCTACAATGATTTACACTTCTCCAGAGTGTTTTCAGCACGCTTTCTTTCATAAATAGAACAGGGGGAATGGGAATAGTAAAAGGTAGGATTATGGATAAACAAATCAGAGAATGAAGACTTCATGAAGTCTGCTAGAGAACCCTGTTAAAATGTAATTCAGCTAGCAAGTGTGTGAGCTTTATAGTTCTGTGCTGCACAAAAAAAAAAAAAAAAAAAAAAAAAAACCCAAAAAAAAACCAAAAAAAAAAAAACTCCACAAATACAAATCTTTACATGTGCTCATGTGTGATTGCTAAGAAGTGCCTGATCAATGGTGTGTCACCAGCAGAGCAGTTCAGTTGCCCACACATGTCTGGTGACACTTCACATGCTCCTGAGCATTGCCTCAGCCTCCAGGGGCTCTCCCAAAGGGGATAGATTTCCCAGGCCTTGGGAAATACATGCCAGCCCTGCTGAGACATCACAGACAGCCCTTGGGCATCCCAAACTAAACAACCTTCTTCCATCAGGACCGTAATGGGAGCCGTAAGCTCAGGTAAGTGCACTTTATGTCCACAACACAGTCAGTAAGGCTGATATACTTCTCAAGGAAAGTCTTGAGTCACCCAAGAATGAGCCACCCTTCAAAAAAAACCTAGGTTTTTTTTTACCTTCTTTGCCAGAGCAGGGCTTGAAAGAGGTGCCCATTCACATCTCTGACATGAATATCCCTGTTCTGAGGAGCTTACTCATAACTTTACAGTCCAAGTGTTTAAATATGTCTTGGTACTACTGTGCCACCACATATACAGAAGTTGTACTCTACTCACTCACTTGGCTTCAAAAATATAAACTGTCCAGCAACTACAAATATTAATACAGTCTTTATCAGGTGGGATTTTATTATTTTCAAATGGTTTTTCTCCTGAGATGACAATGAATTAAAGTGGAATACCAGCTTAACTCTTTTCAAGGGCAAGGTCTCATCATCTGAAGTTTTGTAAGGCAAAGCTTTCTGGTTACTGGTGTGAGTATGGACTTCGTGATGGTTTACTTCAACTATTCAGATGCTGCCTCTGCTGTGAGTATTTATATCGTATGCCCATTTTTCAGTACAAACCATCCATGAATGCTTTGAAGACCTGAAAACTGAAGTTGCTATATATTGGCTTCCAAGTGGTAAGTAGCTCGAGTTTTTGAACTCATGTTTTCTGCATTCATCTGTTGAACAAAGAAAATATATTTCACTGGATCAGAAGTAGAGATCTCATCCTACACCTCGTTAAAAGTCTTGTGTACTCCACACCTGTTTTGATGTGCCCCAGAGATCCACAGAAGGGATTTGGGCACCAAGCTTTGTCTCTGCAGACCCCCCAGGTGCAATGCTTAGGTAGACTGGAAATCTTTACTTGGATTTTTTCCAATTCTATCATACAAGCATCTAGATTTAAATGCACAAATTTCTTAAATGTCATCTTTTGGACATGCAAATGCAGGTTCTGAGTTTAGCCCATACCTAAACAGCTGTGTCTTTCAAGCCTGACGCACAAACCCTTGCAGGAAAACACACCTGGGATGTGGTAGCAGGGAGGACACCTGCACCATCCCAGGTGTAACATGGGTGAAGGCAGCTTCCCAGGCAGCATGCCAGGATTCCCAGCATGTGGGAACAACATACAACAGTGATCCCAAAGAAGGCTTTCTGACTGTTTTCAAAGAGATTGTTTCACAGAGGAGTCATTAGTCTGTTCAATAATAGTGCAAAGTACGTGTAGTCTATACAGAAAAAAAACCCAACAAGCTAATTGTAAACAATTTTGTCTCTATCTCCTATTTCAAATTTCTGTAATTTCTTATCTGATTTAATTTCATTCTAGTATTTTTCTCAGAGAACTGGTGTCTTTGCTTTAAGTCTTCATTTGCTCCCACTTGTCATAATTTAGATGCTAATAATCCTCTTCATGACTTCATACACTTCATACTCACTGAAACCCATTATGCCAAGGACAAAGTATGACAGTCTCAGGCGTGGGGAGTAGGAATAACAAATGAGAGACAGCAACAGATGCAAATTAGCTGCTAAAACCAAATAATTGTACTGTACCCTTCCACAGGAAAGCTCTGGGAAGAAGGCAAACAGCCCAGCAGGGCTCTCTGTACCCTGGGGATGCTTTCTAAAATCCCTCGTCCATTGTCAGCAGCAAAGGAATTGATCAGACCAAAGCTTCTCCTTCACAAAGGAAATGCAGTGGGCTAACAAATGGCAGCTAAAACACAATGTTAAACACAGCCTAGCACTTAGTCTAACCAACTCATGGTTAGCCCTAGGTTGATTTTAGCTCTAAGTAAAAGAATGGCTTTACTCCAATTCATGGCTTTACTCTGATTGAAAGTGTTATCTGTTTTCCTGTGCAGCTTGAAATCATGCTCAGTAGTTTTTACACAATTTTACTTTCTTTGCTAATTTCTTAAGGATATGTAGCACTGTGCATTGAGCTGGGCAGGAGTGCTGAAATAATAGGGATATTTGGATAGCTCCCAGGCTGATTCAGTATCACGTTTAATGTGGTTTTGGCCAGAAGAATACCACCTTTATTGAAAAACAATGCTTTTAGTAACATTGCATTGTACTACAGTCAAGTGGTGGAAACAAGTTCAGGGACCACAGTGGCCACAAAAATGGCTTTTACTCAAATAAGGGATTCCCCATGAGTGCTCAGTGGGACAGACGAGGAAGGAAAGTAAGCTGGAAGGGTGCAACAGCAGGCTGAAATGTTAAGGGTCAAACAGCATTTGTCTTTTCACTGTAGTTTCTGTTTCCAAATTTCAGATCAGGAATCACTTCTCCTAGGCAAAAAAAAAAAAAAAAAAAAAAAAAAAAAAAAAAAAAAAAAAGAAGAAGAAGGTTCTGTTTTTTCAATATTTAAAGCTACTGATTGCAACATAAGACCAGAAAGATTCTTAAGGTGGTGCCTTGTCTCCAGCAGTGACTACAAGTGACTCACAGTATGCTGTAATCTTTAGAAAAGCTCTTTTCCATGAGTTTGTCCTGTGTTCCCTGAGTACATGCAAACTTTGGACATCCATGTGTCCGAGCAGGAGCTCACAGCCCAGGAACACTCTGAGGGTGGAGCAACCTCTGGTGCTGTCAGCTGAACCTATTTCCTACTACTTCATCTGCCAGTGCCCCATTCCTCTACCAGGAGTGTTCTGTTGATGCTCTCTTGCAATGCTTTTCATGACTTCATTAACTCCTGAGCTGGCTGCCTTCCATGCTATTTCATTGACTCTTTTTTGGACTGTTTTGCTCCCTTCCTCTTTTTGTTCCTCATACAGAAGCGGTTTCATACTTTTGATCATCCTTATTGCTCTTTTCTGATACTTTTTCAGCATCTCTACACCTTTTTGAGGAAGATCAGAACTGCATGCAGAATAGAAGGAATGAGAAATCATGGACATATGAAGTGGCATCATGATGATGTCCAGTTTTCTCTTTCTTTCTTTTCAGTCAGTTGTTAATTCTTGCTTTTCCTTAGATTGCATACTGATAACAGCATGAATAGTTTTCATGGCATTATCTGTCATAGCCCAGAGCTTTTGCTGTTGAGGGAAGCAGTCAGCCCATCTTTTTATATATTAAAACAGGATTGGTTTTCCCCCACCTTCATATTTGTCTACATCAAATTTCATCTGTCATTTTATTGCCCACTCAATCTAGCAGGTTTCTTCTGCAAGTCTGCATAATCATCTTTGCTGTCCAGAATAAATTATTGACTTTGTATTCTCAGCAAATCCTTCTCCTCACCCTGCTTCCATGTCCTGTGTGACAGTGTTGAAAAGCACAAGTGCCAGTAAGAATTTCTTGCAGGACTCCCCTTACAATCTCACTTCACCATGAAGAACGACCATTTCCTCCCACCCTTTGGTTTCTTTCTTCTAATAAATTATTTATTCACACATGAACTTTCCCTTTTGCCCCACAGCTGCTTCGCTTCCTTAAAAGCTTCTGGTGAAAGACCTCACTGAAAGCCTTTTGGAAATTACAGAAGAGAGCACAGCCAGCTTTTTATTACCCAATTGTTGTTGACATTTTCAAAGAACTGAAGGTCTGAGAAGGTGATGTTCATCTATAAAAGCTATAACAATTATTCTCTAGCAAAAGGGATTGGTGTTATTCCAGCCAAGAAAATTTCCTTGGTGAAATGACAATGCAGGGAATCTATCACTGAGGAAACAGATGATTTTCCACATGACTTATTATCCAGAATTCATTTCCAGAGCAAATCACCCACATCAAGAAGTCAGCAAGATTCCAAAAAAGGTTTGGCAACCACAACTGAAGTTCTTCTGCTTGTTTTCCATTAGCATACAAAGGGATATCGAAAGTCATGAATGAGGCATTAAATTATTATCTCTGTATAAAACATCAGGCTGAAATCTAACATAGTCCACGATCCCGTTATTTCTGGATGCTCCTTCATTTGAGCCTCATCTGATGAAGAGGAGCACAAAGCTTACAGGGGTTAGCAGGAGCATCGGCCGCTCCCAGGCACGGAGCTGCAGGCTATGGAGCCCAGCAGAGAAATCAGGAATGGCTTCCTGCTAATCACCGGGCTGCAGCACTTGGCCCGCACATGGGGGTAAAGACTGAGACTAGATGATCTGCAAATGTTTTCAACTGCTTATTGATCTTCGTTTTAATGCCTCTGCTTGAGTTATAATGTAAGCTAGCTGAGGTCTCAAAACCTTCATTTACATGACAAAATATCCAGTTTATAATGCTCATAAAATAACTTGCAGCTCTCTAAATCCAGCCTAATGTTTGTGCTTTGCATGTTTTTCACATTAGTTTGCTCTTCCCTTCCTTTCTCTTCCCTTCCTAGCAATTTGCATCAGGATGAGGTTCTCACACTGTTCAAGTTGAATCTTGTGTTATTCATTGTATTACAGTCAGTGCTGCAGTATTGTTTAATGATAAACATAAGCTGATCAGCACACTGGGAAATATTTTGGAGCTCTGCAGCCATATCAGTCTCTCGAGGTTGTTTTTTTAGTTTGTTGTTGCTTTACTTCACAGATCGTTTGGTAAAATGCAGTATAGTAAATTGTGTTTCCGCTTCTTATTTTTTCCCGTGTAATGCTTTGTAACCAGCGCAAATAATAACAAAAAAAAAAAAAAAAGGTAAAATATTAACCCCCTAGGTTCCATCTTGCTTCTTGAAAACTGCTGGACATTATTTTAGTGCATCTATGTGCCTGCAGGGCTAAGAAGGCACAGACAGCTCTGAGCTGGCTTTGCACTAAACCAGGTACTTCTGCTTTACAGCTGTTGGACAGAAACAGTGTAGCACAGTAAATTAGCATGTTCAGAGGGCTGTGATTTGAAAACTAACTTGGATAAATCTCTGATACATATCTGTCCACACATGTTTACTTCAGAAAGTAAAGCTCTGAAGCAGGGGGGGAAAAAAAAGAATAGCACAGTATTTTTTCTTTATTTCCCTTTGATTTCCATATGCAGCCAATCACTATAATATTTGAGCATGTCATCCATGCCCAGATACTCTTACCAATATAATTTTCTGTGCATGTAGCAGAAAAGCACAGTACAGGTTTTGTAGCATTTATTAATTTTATGTATGCAGTGATACACAGCCTGTTGGCATTATGGCAGACAATCCACATTAGTAAGCAGAATGGCCTTCCCAAATTTCCAGCCTTCAGTTGCCACTTTCATACATACTTCTGAACATCTTCATATTTTGAGAGCAATCCCAATGAAGCTACATTTTAGCCTATATGTCTGCAATTAGATCTGTCTGTGGTACTTTTGGCTGAGTGTGTTTAGCCAAAGCATACAATGCAAATTGTAAAGATAACGCCAGAAAATACTATAAAGAAAAAAATTTCTCAGTTGCTATAAATAAGTGCAGGCAAACATGTCTGACAACAGATCATGAAAAGAGTAATTGAGATCCTCTTTTAAAGTAATTAAGCAACAAGGAGAGTTAACTCAATTGAAAGACAATATCCTTATTAAGGGAGAACAAGATAAAGAAATATGTTGAAGTGGATGACACTTTCCAGAAAAAAATAAGCCATGAAGTCCCTAATTGAATTTCAATTGTTATCCATTTTCTTATCTAAGCCTGTGTATGGGTGCCTGGTATGAGTATATATATTCTGAACTCCATCCTCCCTTAATGCATCAATTTTTTTCTCCCACTGGGCTGTCTCAGTAATATATCTGTACAGCTAATACAGAGCCAGCAGAGGTGCTTCACAGACATGCTGCTCAGTGAGAACAGCAGCACCTTCCTGTTTGAGGAAAAGAAGTCCCCAGACCTTGGCATACCAGTACTCACTAATTTTCATATCCTGTTGCACTTGTACCTTCCTGTTGATTTCCATGGCACAGAAATCTGCTTCTGTAGTCACAACAGAGATCATTAACCCAGTAATTGCTTCTTCTGGCTGCTTCCTGTGGCCAGTCTGGTCCTGCACATGGGCAGAGTCTGGATGAGCATCTGGAGGTGAGGAGGAGGCAGTGATCTGGGAATGGTCCAGGAGCCAGATGCTCTCTGGTGCCACGGAAGCCCCAGGTGAGTTTTTTTCTGAGGAAACAGCAGCTGTCCTGATGCCACACCACACAGACAATGGGCTGGCTCCCCAGTGCTTGTATCTTTTTTCATCTGTACCTGAATGAATGAGGAAGGCACTAGCGAATTCATGTGTCAGGAAGCTGGTCACAGATGCTACTCCAGGCTAATGAGCCCAGCTAGCCAGGCACTTCCTGGCAGTATCAGGAAAAACAGATTTAGCCAGAAATAGCTGAGTAGCTCTTGCAAGGGCTTCTCTGTCCCAGCAAACAGGGGAGATGGTGCCAAGTCAGGGTGTGGCACCAGGAGAAGGCTGCTCCCCTGCATTCAGCACCTCTCCCCTCCCTCTCCTGGCTCCACACGCAGCACAGAGGCACCGGCCGCAGCTCTGCCCAGACAGGATAACCCCAGCAGACTGCAAGGACAGAGCCTTTACTTGGCTTTTCCGTCCCTGCCTCCCTGCCACACATGCTGCAGGACTTGCTCCCCACCATGCACAGTCCTGGGAGGCACCACTGTCCTGCCATGCCTGTGGTGAGAGCCTGCCTTGTCCAGGCTGGCTGGGCTACGGGACCTCACTGCTGAAAGGGACAGTCAGTGCAAACAGGACATGGTTCTGCCACCTGTAATTTTCAACAGCAGGACCTACCCCAAACCCTTCCTCATCCACAGCTACCCCTAAAATCCTCCGAGCACAGCAAGAGTCTGTTTCTCCGTAGTGGATTTTGTGAGGAGTCATCCAGAGGGCTGCTAACTAAATTCGGTGAGATTCATGTGCAAGAACAAAGGCAGGATTGAACCAAGAAAGAGGAATGTTAATAGCTGAAGGAAATTGTGTTCTTCTTTGCTGTGTTTTTTTCTTTTAAATGTCATTTTTCCTACATGTAATTATTGCACTTTGAAGAAAAAGAGCACTATCAAATGCAGTCAGCTGTGGCTCAGGCACTCTGCCTTTTCTTTATCACCCAAAGCATTTACAAAATCCTCACATTTTAAAAACCTTTGCTTTCTTCTTCTGTAAGTTGTCAATTTTGTTTTGCTGCAGCCTATGTACAAGGTAACTCTGAGCCATTTTTACTAAAATTTCTCTTGAATCAAATGCTTTTAATACAGAGTACATAAAAGATGGATTCTTTATGTCTGGGTGTTCTTCAAATTGGCCTAACTGTATTTTAGTTTTTCTTTTAACTTTCACCAATTTTAGCTAAACCATATACCTTGAAAGTATTGCACCCCACAGCCACATGTGGTATATTCCTAGTTAATACCACCCTTCCTCATTTCCTGTCATTGTAAATTGGTCACTTTGCACTGTGCAGGACAGACTGCACTAAATTAATTCTCCAGTGCTCCTTTCTTTCCATGTAATTGCAGTCGTTGACTTACTAGATAAAAGTGTCCTGCTTAGTGACGTCTAAGTAGCTGGGCATAAGAAACAACATTATTAACTATCTTCACTGACATGAAGCCCATCAGTGTCAAGGACAGCTGGCAATCAAGGTTTTCCATGTGACTTGTGCTAAGAAGCCAAAGAGGAATACCTAAGCTCAGGAGGGGCTTATTTAAATTCAGTACATTTTTCTCTGCCCATGACCACTTTGATTAAATGAATCCTAATCTTTCAACAATGATGTGAATGCCATTATGCAAATAAGCAACTGCTTTTCAGCCTTGCAGAACGATGTCACTCACCTACACAAAGGTTTCTGAGGCTCTTTCATAGTGGCAGTCGCTGAACTTCACAAATACCAATTTGTAAGTATTGCATTCCGTGATAATGATTTTTTCTGTGAGACTGGCCACTTCTAAAGCTGTATCTTGAAGCTGAGAGCTAATGAAATGTTTAATAATCTGGAATAATTCACCTCTGTGCATCAGAATGTTGTAAAAAGGCTCTCATCTGATGACGCTGGCAGCTGGCGCGGTACGCTCTGTATTTATCACAGTGCTCCAGATAATATTAGTATTTAATGACTGTGCACTGATAAGCTGAAACTGGATGAATAGACTGTCTTTCATCTCATTCTGCTTAAGGTGACATGAACTTTCATTTATGTCACAGCCACTTGCAGCTGTTCAGATGCACTCTAAAGACTCTGGAAGGAATACTCTATCAATCCACGACCAAATGAATGACCATAAGAATGAGTCTGTTGTCTTACTGACGTTGGATTGCTTTAATAAAAGCATTTGTATTCCAGCAAGGAGGCAAGAATGTAATTAATCATTGACACAACTGAGTAGGCACATTGTGTAAGTGATTCATTAGAAAGCAATTTCAAGAATATTTATTTAGATGATATACATTTTATAATTCATTAGAAACATAATGAAGTGAATGCTCACTTCCTATTTTTATACCTTTGAATTAAATATAACTGCACCCTTGCTATCTGTGGCTCTCTACAAAGCTTTGTGTCTGAAGCAGAATGTAAGAACAGTGATCTTGATGGAGATAGTTAATCATGTGGGGAACCTGTTTACAGGGTTGGAGTCCTCTTTGTATTGATGACCGTGATTCATACAACCATTGGAATATTTAGGTTGGAAAAGACCTTTAAGATTATTGAGTTCAACCATTCAGATCAGAAATATGGAATTTGTGGTGGAATTCAGCCCCACATCTCAGTATTGCTGTTAACCCCTTGACAGGTAAGTCTACAACTAAACTAGTACAAGCACATGCAATAACAGACATTTGCAATGATTTTTCCATACTCCAGTTGCACTTCAATGGGTCCAGATATGGGCAGAATTCTCCACGTGCCATGCCGTTCTTCTGCATCTACATGGAGCTTGGTAAGCTAAACGATTTTTCTCTCTTTGAATACTTCAAGATAAAAAGTTTGATTTGAAGAGGAGGCGAGGCTTTTTGACAAATATTTGAGTGGCATTTCTTAAACTTCATAAGCTTTCATGACAAGCCTGCCCACCAGGGCTCACCTTGGTTCAGTTCACTGCTAGGGCTCAGTGACTGATGTCACCCAGACTTTCTACCTGCAATTAATCTAACAGGTTTTTGTAGATGCACCTTCAGAACACAGTGCTACAGGGGATGAAACAAGAAGTAAACCGCATTGTGTGTGTATCAACTGCAACTGGTGTGACTCCAAGGTAGTCGAAACTTGGCTTTAACAAGAACACAGGCTCCCCCAGGCAAACAGATCTCTTGCATTAGCACATCTGGTCATCTGGATCTTTTGAAGTAAAGATAATAATTTATTTAAAAGATCTTTATCTATTGTTAATGACAGTGCTTGTGCAAGTAGCTTGACTGGTAAGGACTGAGGCAGAAGGCTTCTGGGAACAGATGAAGGGTGAGCCAGAAGAAGGTGAAAAAGCAAAATGAGCAGTGAGAGTGAGAGTTAAAAATAAAAGGTGTAAATCTAAAAACTATTGAAAACTTTATGTAACTACTGAAATATTTGACATGCAAGCTTAGGCTGGGAATTAAAGGTTTCCTTCCTTTTTCCAGCAACATCTAGTAGGAGGCTGATGACAGCTCAGAACTTCAGCAAGAGAGAGTATCAGAAACAGAAATAATCTCCACTCCTGAAGTCTTGAAACATTTGTGATGGAAAGTACCTGCTTTATTTGCCTGACTATAATATAACTTTTTCACTTTCACAGTTGATATCTTCCACAGTTACATAATGCTTTGAACAGCTTTTAGGTTTACACTGTGTATTTTTAACTTTACATTCTCACTCCTGAGCAGACACCTTACTCAGAGGATGAACTAAACTGCAGCTCTGCAGCAATGCCAACAAACATCAGCCCAGTGAAGCAGCTCGTCTCACAGAGCCATGATTCAGCCACATCCCCAACAGACTCATGGTTAAAGCACCCATCCAAGCAGCTGGAGTTCTAGAACAATTCAAATCTAAATCCCTTTTTTCCATACAAGCACTTACTGTGCCCTATTTGCCAGTTTCTGCACACCCTAACCCTAACCTGGACACACCCAGTGTCTGTGGGATGCACCTGAACGAGGCAGGGATGCCATGGGGCAGTGGCTTTGGCACACAGTCCAGCTTCAGTGCTAGCTTCCTGATTTGATTCTGTAACTTCTGTGTATTAGCTGCAAAGTGGAGACAACCTTGAAAAAATGCAGGGCTTTCCCACACTGAGTGCTCTGAACACTGGGCTTTCAACACATCCCTGGATTTTGCACCCTTCTTTTTGTGCCAGAGAATTCTTAGAGCCTTCTGTTGTTCCTGCATTTGACATCAGATGAAATTTTTGCAGGGCTCTGATTTTTGAGGGCAAGAGAAGAAGGCTCTGAGCCAAACCCTGTTTCTGCCATGGTCCAGCCCAGCAAGGGCTATGGAAAGTGCCCTGAGCAGAGTGACTCTGGCCACATACAGAAACCAGAGAAGGCCATTTACAAACCTAGACACAAAAAAGCACTCATTAAGTGAATTCAAATACCTCCTCCAGCAGTAGTCACTGACTGGCATTTGTGTATTTTTGTTACAGCTAAATCCTACACTGGGTACTTCTTCCACCTCTTATAGATGGTAGTGTTTGAAATGAGCTCAGGACGGGAAGAGCCAGTTTCCAGAAAAAGAAATCTCTGTGGTCAGGCTGCTTCAAGGCATGAGGCCACTTGGACAGTGAGCTATGCCTCCCAGACTCTTCCTTATGGAAAACTGGGTGAAGGAGCATCCAAGGCTCTCCACCTTAACTCCACACTTAAGCTGAAGGTACAGAGATACTCAGTTCCAAGTCCATTATCTGAGAGCCTTTACATGCTGAAAGATAAAAACTTAAATGTGCTATTTAGCATTTTATTTTACTGATGTGTTAAAAAAAAAAAAAAAAAACCACAAAAAAACCCCACCTTTTCCCTACATTTAAACTGTAAATTAAAACTTTTTCATCTTTACCTGGCAGGGAATGCTGTTAGTTGAATGACATTTTTAAAAAGTTTTCCAGTTTGAATTTTGCTCAGTTCTGCAGGCTGGATATGATCAGAAATACATTATTGCATTGTGTTATGGCACAACTTGATGATGCCTTGCTTGGAAGTGTTAGCAACAAAAATTAGTTCACTATAAAAATGCAAACCTGGTTCTATTTACTTCATTACTTACAAATAAAGGGAGAAGTTTCATTAGAACTTAACTATACATAAGTCTGCTAAAACCTTTTCAAAGTACACAGAGAGTTTAATTCTCTTTCCAAAATGACTAAGAGCTCCTACAGAAGAGCCCTCTTACGACTACCTGGGAAGAACATTACATCCACAGTGGAAAAGAACATCGCTTCTTAAAGAGGTAATACATCATGCCACCTGCTACCATGTCCCCATGCTTCATAACTTATTTTTATTGACCAAGGACAATGCAGGGAAAGAAAAATGCAGTACAGATGTATTAAACATTTAAAAAGTCTAAAAAAATAGAAAAAAATCTTCCCATTAAACAGTTATTGATAACTTCTCCTCTTGGAGGACAGCATGATGTAGGGAACACCATTACTTTACTTCAGAGATAATGCAGAAGGCAGCCATCTGATGCTCTAAGTCAGACCCTCCTTAAGCACTTGCTGAGGAAATAGATGGGCCTGTTTTCTAGACAGTGAAATCAGACTGAACTTTCTTTCCCCTCTCCCTGGGGAAAGTTGCCAGCACACCCAAGGGAAGGTCTGGCACCAGCTCTAAGGGGGCACTTTTGGATGCCCGCTTGGGTAATCCTGCCTTGGCTGCAGCAACAGTACAAGAGACATCTGGAGACAGGGCAGTGGAGAAGCCAACAAACAGCAAGGCTTCCTGCATGTTTTATAGAGCTGCCAGGCTTCTCACAGGATGAATCGTGTCCAGGTATCGGTGTGTCTAAGGTCCAAAAATCCAATAGCAGGTGTGAGAAGAGGGAGCTCTTTACAAACAGTCCGAAGCTCACGATGCCCAGTCTCGTGGCTAAGCAGTGGGACTGGCCCAAAGATGCCTCTGCAAGTGTTCAGGTTCCTGTCCAGCACAACTGGAACTAATCTTGCCCTTTCTGCTATGCACTCCCAGCTGGCCCATGAGGCCCCTTGGCCAGCTGCCTTCCCACCCTCTGTGCAGAGCATTTGCCACAGCTGAGCCTCTCTCTTGATCCAGGGCCACAAAGTCTCCTACAGCTTCTCGAGTCCAATTTCTGATTGGATTTCCAATCTGAAGATTTCTGAGTCTTACCACAGGCTCCTTTGTAAGTCTACCTTTAAGTATGACCTTTATATCTTGCCATATTGCTACAAAGAATAGTATTGGTTATAATTTGGCTTTACACTTACTAGATTATCTGACCTTTTAGAAACAGACTTTTTATATAAGTACAACCAGCAATTAAAAAAATATCAGTGTAATCTGGTGACTCAAGTGGTTGGTTCAAAGCACACTGGGCAGAGGCAATGTCTTTGTACCACGTGGTGGCTTTGCCATCATATTATTGCCTTGGGTCTCTCATCCAGGATTGATTTCCAAGGCTAGATTGAGAAGCTCAATTTGTAGTCTCAGTCTTACAGCACTAGATAATATTGACATGGAGTTGACTGATTTAAAATCAAAATATGATAGTGGTTCTTGTTCCTTGATGATCTATATATCTGTGGAGGATTACGATGGCCATTGCTTCCAACTAAGTACAAGTCAAAAAGTACCTTACAGATATGCCATCAGTATTTCCTTGCTTCTTTTATGGTGATTAGAGGGAACATCATTTAATTGATGTAACAGCGGTTTATTGGAATAACGTAATCTCAGTAGATACACAAATTGAATAAAACACTTCAGGATTCTTCTTTTATTATGTATTTCCTCATCCCTTTGTTATCATTCCAGTGAAAAGTAAATATAATTACCAAATTTATGCCTAATGCAACTGGGTATAAATCTGAGTAAGTGCTTTCAACTACACCCAAGTATGAAGAACAAAAAGGGAAAAAAAACCGAATCACTATTGCCTCAGTTTTGCCAATATAGAAGTTTCTCAACTTATACTGCTAAAATTAAACTAGTTGTGAAAAAGCACACCTAGAAGGTAAGTATTGGAGCTACACTGCAAACCCCTTTAAAAGTTTCATTAACTACAAGAACCTTAATACATACTCTAATAGATATACAAAAATACATTTTTCCTCAAAAATAATAAATACAAAAATAAGTACTGCTATCAGATAATGAAGATTTGAATATATGTAACTCAGGATAGCTTAAAGTGCCCTGGCTCGTTGCATTCTCAAGTTTTAAGAGAATCAATTATTCCAAAAATGTATGTATCTTCTTCCCTGGCAAACATGGAGCTAATAAATCTTTGAAAATAAAGAACTCCCTCGGGAAAGCAAGTTCTCAGAAGTGTTGATCCCGTTACCTAGAGCAGGACAGGTTGCTATGTCCTTTAACTTCTGGAGAAGGTGCCCCCTTCTCCGACCAGCGTGCCAGCCTGCCGTGGGACCTCAGAGCTGGCCACACACACAGGCTTCTCCACCCTTACTACTTAGAACATGTTCTTGCTTATGCTCCAGTTACTGACAAACAGCTTCTGTAGTAACAGGAACTGCGCATTTAATAGGCTGTGGGTTCTTCTGTCTTAACAACTTGTAAATCTGCCTCCTCCTCCTCCGCCGTCAATAAACTCTCTCTCCCCGAGACACGAAGTAGTGACCACAACAAGTGCGTAGCTAGCACGCTGAAAGGCTCATGCACTGACACCTCCGTGTTCTCGGGGAGGCATTTGAACCCCGGGCACGAACGGTGCACCAGCCTGGTGATGAAGGGGACCCTGAAGGCGTCCATCTCCCTTCTACAGAAACACCGTAATGGGGTGAGTAGGTGAAAGAGAATTGTAATTTCCTTTATTCCAAACCAAAGTTGCAGACAGTTTAACCCCAGACGCTCCAGGTTTTTCCTGCCCGTCCAGCCCGGCACCTGGGCTGCGCCCGCAGCGGGTTTTAGGGTGCGCAAGTTCAGCGTTCTGCCGTCCCCGAGGGCTCCCCGCCCCGGCCTCTCCTGTACCCCCCCTCGACGGCTTCGGTGCTCACCGGCGGCGCGGGAGCTCCGGGGAACGGGGCCGGGCCGGGGGAGCGCCGCCGGTGCCCTTTGGCACGGGCGGCAGCTCCCGCCGCCGCGGCCACCCCGGCTGAGCGCCGCCGGTCTGCCCGGGCCGGGGGCGAGCGGAGCGGGGGCGACTCCGGCACCGCCGCGCTCCGGGACGGCCGCGGCGGGCAGGGGCGGCGGCGGGAGCGGCGGTCCCGGGAGGGCTGCTCGCCACGAGGATTCGGCGGCGTCCTGAGCGGGGTTACAAGGGGTCACTGTCCCGGGAGGGAAGCCCTCCCTCCCTGCGTGCCCGGCGGGGTAACCGGAGCTCCCGAGTCAGCCCCGCCTGGAAGTTGCAGAGCTCTGCCGTGTCCCCTCTGGAGAGGAGCGCGACACGCTGCGCAGCGCTGCTCCTCGCCCGGGCTCTGTCTGAAGTGGGACCCTTCGATGTGTGTCTCAGGTTGGGGTTTGTCCCTTAGGACAGCGGGTTTCTGATTCTGTCAGGGTGCTGCCGCTCATTGACACAAGAGCTGGCTCGGGGAGTATTTCTACTTGTCACAAAACCACCTCGGGATCCGGGGATTTCTTCCTCCGGTTTGCCTCGTAGGCTGGCGTTATTTGATTCTTCTCCCTCTCCATCAACTGATGGTAAGAGCAGATGAACCCTGAAATCGCATTTGCAGTTGCTCCTTTCCGAAGATAGAACGAATGACACAAAGCACTTCCCTTCCCCAAACTACAGTTTCTTTTTGCCAGACATATTCTTCCAAACTCTTAATATTTTGTCACATTTTCTTCATCTGTTGTATAAATCTTTGTGTACCTTTAGACTGTCAATCACTTTTTGGGCAAATATTTTATGTAGCAGATCTCCTGTAACACAGAATCACGGGCTACCTGATAGTGTTACAGAGATGTTATTGATGGAACCCGGGTTCCAGAACTAAGGCTTCTTGCTAACTTTGTTGTTTAATGGGAATATGATTTTACACATACAAGTTTAAATGTCTTCACTGACCACAGCAAAACAAGGGATTGTTTCCGCTTTTGCAGAACTGGTCCTGTACAGGATTTCCACAAAGTTTTGTGTGGTGCCAAATAATAAAGTAGCTTAAAATGTCAAGTTTTAGAGAAATGCCTTGCCTGCAAAATAGTAAGTACATTGCAAGTCCTCTAGTGAAATAGAAGATGGTAACTGTGGTCAGTTGTGGTTCCTGACACAAACTTTGCCTTCACAGATATCTTAAAGCTCTTGTGACACAAGTTGAGAACAGATAGTATATTAGGGATTCAAGAAAAGCATTGTTAACTGGAGCTATGTTTGATCTTTTTATTAAGTGTGTGGGTTCTTCAGAGAGGAGATTTTATTTTGTCCTTTTAGTGTGTTCCCCTACTTTTCAAAGAAGAGCTCTGGTTGGTGTCTCCAGATGATGACAGACAGCCTGTGTTTATGTGTTTGGGCTCATGGCTCATGGCACATCTCCATAAGCCAGCTGTGCATGCAGCTATGGTGTGGTGAACCAAGCCTCTTCTTTGGGAAATGAAGTTCCTGTCAGGTGGTTGGTTTCATGGGAATACATTCCCATTGAAAGGCACTACTGCACCATACAAACTCATTTAAGCGGAATTCCGCAGAGTTCAGCTGCAGTTCATTAACCCACTTCTAAAGCACTTGTGAAATGTGCCTTGTGGCTGCTTTCTCCACTATTAAAAGTTGAACTGGAGAGAAGCTTGAACTTGTACTTTCTTTCATGTTTTATTCTAAAGAAAACAGACAACCTGAATTGGTTTTTTTGGTAATGCCATTCAATATTCAAGAGCCTTGCTCAAATTTATTCAAGTGCAGGTGATCTTAAAAAAAATGTCTGACTGCCATTCCGTATTCGTGTTTCTAGGAGCAAAAGAACTTTAAAAAGTGAGAGAGGGGATTATACTTCTCAATTCGTTGGGAATACCACATCTACTTATGGTTCATTAATTCTGATTCCAATTGTAAGAAATACGTATTTTTTTAATTTAAGCTACTGTCTAGATAATAAAATAGACAACATCTTCAACATTGGCTTTGCCACCGCAGAGGGTTGCATTGTATATTTTACAGTGATAAATGAGGAATTGTTGAAGTATTGGAAGTTCTGTATATTAGCTGGTCTTTAAATAACTAAAGATTAAATAATACCAGCTTCATTGTATGCAGTGCTCCTAATGAGCCTTAAACTGTTCTTTCTGTACTATTGTGGCATTTCTTCTTCTTTCAGGGCCTCCCTCTGCCCAGCTTTTTTCCACTTCCTAAAAAGATTAGTAGGAATTTAAGCAAATTGTAGGCAAAATCAGGCTTTCCCAGCTGCACCCAAACAAGCTCAAGGAGTGGAAAGTCTCATGAAACGCCTCCTGTTGAAGAGCTGTGCTTTGGAGACAGCAGCTCTGCATCTGCTGCAACAGGGGGATGGGAGACAGGCCCAGCTTGGTGAGGAGGACAAGGAGTCGCTGGCCTGGTGCCATTTGCTGGGTTCTTGCTGTGGAGTGTTGACTCCAGTACAGAGGTGGCTTTGGGGTGTCTCCAGGGCTGGGCAGCAGCTGCCTGAAGGGGCTGCTTCGTTGAACAACCTTAAGCATGGTAGCCTAAATTCTGCCTGACCAGAGCAGGGCTTTGGCCCTGGAAAGTCGTGCTTGGCTGGTGGTCGTGTCTCAGAGCTGCCCTGAAGGCAGTGAAGCACCACTGATGGCTGCACATGCCCCAGCTGCCTGTTTTGCAGCTCTGAGCATTCCCAGAAGGATTACTGTCTGGGAAGGTATCACACCACATGGAGGATCTCAATGTGGTGGGTCCAGTTTGGGAATTGCAGCCCAGGCAGGTACTGGAAGGACTAGGAAGAGTGTGATCTGACTCTTCCTAAGGTCTCAGACACTTTACCTTCCATGTGACAGCCTCTGCTCAGAACACTGATCCAGTGGATGAGGCAGCCATGAGACATGAATGGGACACGGGATGCCTGCCTCAAGCCAAGGTTAATCCATCTTCTCTCCTCCCGTGAGCCTGCTCCCAGTGACTCATTTTGACTCGTGTGGGTGGGTCACTTGCTGCCCTTCTTGTTGCAGCTGTGATGTTGTGCAGGAGTGACACAGAACTGCACTGCAGTCCCTCTTCACTCTGCCATGAGGATGCTCACCCAGGGAGTGGGATCCTGAGGCTTGGTTGCTCGGGTTGCAAACAGGCTCCACAGTAAAGCATTCACATCCCTTTCTTTGAAAACCATTCACAGGAAGGGATGCTGGCTCCACACAGATGAAAATTTCATCTATAATGTCTACAGGAGGAATAATTTCAGAGATTATACTGTCTTCAGTGTTTTCTGTTGTCTAAAGTAGCTGTTAGTTGGTATCTCAGATAGGCTTTGGGATTTCTCTGGGAAGACCAGCTCCAAGGCTTTGCTTAACTTCTTTAATTCCTAGCAAAGGAAATCTTTAAAGCCATCCTTCTAATTAATTACCTTCACTATATATGCTTGTGTGTCTTTGAAGTCTGAATATGAGTCACTAGATAGTGACTTTTTAGTGACTGATTATCTGTTGTCTTTTAAATTGGGTAGTCCTTTTCTTCCTCAGCTTCCTTCCACCTTCCTGCAGGCTGCATTTTGTTGGGGAAACCTTGTGTTTTCCAGTATTGTAATTAGTCTTAAGAAGTTTAAGTAATGTAACTTTTGTTGTTGGTTACTGTCCTTATTGCTGCATGCATGTTCTCAGCCTGAAGTGGGCCCAGGGACAGTTCACTGGATCACTGAAAATAGCTGGTTTACTGTCGGGATTCTGAGGTTGAGATGACCCCGAGGTAGTAGAAAGTCTTTTTTCTCCCAGCCCTACAACCGAAGAAGAAGTCGAGATTCGTCAGTTTTGCTTTACAAGGGTGTTTATTTTTCCTTATCTATAACATTCTTTCCCTGACCAGCTGAGATCTGTCCAGCAGGTCAGGTTGTGGCACACTGTACGCCTTTCGGGTGGCATTAACATTTTATGCTAAGAACTACGTGTACTTTATTAGCAATAATTTTCCAATCCCTATCACCTATGTTAGACAGTCTGTCTCTACTCTAAACCAATCAAGAAGTGTCACCATCACAGCAGAAGGTGGAGGACAAGAAGAAGGAGAAGAAAGGACAGGATATGCCCAAATTCCTCCATCTTGCCTCTTGAACCCCCATTCTAAAACCCCCAAAATTCTACTTTTTCACCCTGTGACAAATTAACTATCATTCTACTCAAACTGTTGTGGCTTTTAAATCTTCACACCAAGTTGGGAATTTTTTTCATGGGCTAAAATCAAAAGCACAAGTGTTTTTGACTCCGTGCCAAGGTCTCTGAGCCCCTTGCCAGGGTCTCAAATCATCCAGGGCAGTCAGAGGAATGTCCTGGGTTCCAACAGTTAACTTGCCCGTACTTGCCTGGAGGCACGTAGCCACAGCTCTCTGTAGGTGTAGAGCTCCTCTGTGCCCCGAGTTTGATGCTGCATTGCAATTTAGAGTTTGGTTCTCTTGGTCCCTGGGGTATCTAGCCCCACTGCAGAAGGAAAGTAGCTTGGGGAAAGCATGCAGCACAAACAGGGATTGGGAGTGGTAAGTGTCAGTAGGGGCCACAGAGGGGATTCCAGGGATGTAGGGCAGTGGAGGGAAGGGGTATCTCCATTGACATATGCCTTTACATTGCATGTGAAACTGCTTGATGAAATTAAGGAGCAGTTTCTTTTTATAATCTAAATTACATTAGACCAGATGTAATTTGTGAGCCTAGAGGGGCTGCTTGGAGCTCATCCCTGTGGAAGTGGGGGGGTGTCTAGGCCAGGAGGACCCCCGCTGGCAGGAGGAACTCCCTGGTGGAGTTGCTGGAGTGTCGAGTCAGGCTGTGACTCCTAGCTCATGTATAAACATACACACTGTAGTGTGCTAAATCCATCATAATCTCATTTTGTGCTAGGAAGTGCATATGCTGTAAAGGAAAATATTTCCTTTTGCTTCCAAACCTGTAGCAAACAATTCACTCAGGCTGGTTACATGATTAGCATGTACAGCTCCACATGTGCATTGTCAAAGTGCTGGGGGCTTTCTTTCAGAGTACTTGGGATAAGGCAACTGAAGAATAGATTATTCAAACTCTGAATAGCTTTACTTTTGACTTAATTAAAAAAGACCAATGAGAGAACTGCTGGTGGCCTCGGGGCTTTTAGGGTTTCTTTTTTGCAGGAATTGTTGTGATCCAGACACAGTAACTAACACTTAGAGCTTCTCAGAGTTGAATTTGAATCATCAGTGACAAAAATGGGATAAAGTACATGGTTCTTGAGCAAATTTCAAAGGTACATAATAGGTAATTCTTTGTGTGAACACTGCAGTGTAGGGGGGAAACACCCATTTGAGGAGGGGGAAGGTTGTAATGTGCATTTGTACAATGCAAATTCTTTCTGTTTTGACTGGTTCAGTGTACTGTTTATATGAAATTTTAAGTTGCCAGCAGGTATTTATTTGGTAGCATATAAGTGAAATACTTCATTTTCGGCTTTGAAACTCCAGCAAACTCTGTGATTTCAGCACTTTCTGATGGCAAATTAGTCCTCTCAGCACTGCTGTTTATTTTAAAGAAGTCCATGCCACTGTGTATTGGTCACATCTCTAGCCTGCGGTGATTTTTCACATCACTTGATCTGCTCCTGCTGGAGAAGATGGATGTGTGGTGGGGCAAGACACTCTGAAGCATGTCAGTAATTCAGGCAGTGTTGGCAGGGCACATCTCCTTCCCGAGCTGGGAGGACTCATCATGCATGAAGCTGGGGTTTTGGCAGCCTACAGATGTCAGTGTGTGTCGTTCTGGTTATGGCAGTCCCATGGCAGGAGTGTGCCATGCATGGTGCTCCTTCTCCATGGGCTGGGATGGAGTAGAAAGTGCTCAGTGTCTGCTTGGGAAGACACAGTTCTTCAGCTTTATCAGCCAAGGCATGCGTTTTAAATGCTCTTTCCTGCTTGCTGGGTCATCACCAGCAGATGAACCTGTAGCAATAGCTGTTCACCACAGCCAGGGCAAACGAAGCAGGACATCAAACAAAGCAGAAAGCCAAAGCACCTCAGTGACAGGATGGTGTCCCCTCCAGGTGCTTACAAATGGTAATGTTGTCTGCTGTGGAGGATGACTCAGTTGGTATCACAGCTGCTGCATTTTTTGGTTTGGGGGATTTTTCTCCCCCACAACCTCAGTTGCAATAGATGAATGGCTTAATTAGAGTTTAAATTTTGGACTTGTAGGAACTATAAAGAAAAATGTGAAAGGCCTCATCTAGCACTAAATACCCTTCAGAACTGGATTTTTTACTATACTTTGGCCCATACCTATTATTGCCTCTGCTCTATTTACAACTGCCAATGATTTTTAGCTCCCAAACATTAGGATAATTTCTTATTTGAGAAGAGCTGCATCCTCTCTTTCTGCCTGCAGTTCGCTGGTGGCAAGCGTGCCTGCTCTTCACCACAGCTCTGAGGAATGAGTCCCATTTAGGAGTGGGTTTTGTCAGTCAGTATTTCCAGAGGGTTTGGGTTTTCCTGCACACCTTGTGTAGCTCAGGAGAGTGTTGTGTTGGTAAGGCTGTGCTTTGGACTAGCACTAGTCTCCCTCCTTTGCCCTTCGTCTTGCCTGGAAGGAGAGAGGCCCTCTCCAGTCTGGGAGATGCTGCAGCACAGTAAAAGTTCTCATTGTGTAGAACTAATGGAATAAGTGGGAATTTTCCACACAGTGGTTTTGGAAGAGAGGTCCCATTCTGAAAATGAACAGTTGCAAATGCGGAACAGTTTTCTCAGGACTTTGTGTGTGATGAGCCTATATCCATGTCCTGGTGGTACGCTGTTCTTTCCAAATTACTTTGGCCCATCTTGTCATCAATGAACGCTTTACAGAAATGCTGTGAGCTGTAGTGTGGGCAGACTGAGAAGGCAATACTTGAATTAAAAATTGTGCATACATTCTGTGAAATTACTGTTATGTTGGGTCAAATTATTGTAATGTGTGACATTACATGATGAAAATATGTTGGTAATGTAAAAAGCAAATTACTGCTCCACCGTGGTTTTAGTTTGTGGCATGCATATAGTTTCCAGTGTAACTCCTCAGTCATGATTCCCTTCAAAACACTGATTTTTATTGTTTTCTTTTAGAAATTAGGGTCTTCAGTAAAACTGCTTAGAGCAAAATGTTGGCAGAAGAGTAGAAGTATCAACAATAATCCAAAATCACTGTTATCAGTGATTCTGTTTTAAACAAACAATCAGTCAAACAAAAAACTTCTGCCACTGATTTCTGACTGTGTGATGGAAATACTGACTGGATTCAGAACACAAGGTCTGGAAACTGCGTGTTCCAGTTTTATTTTCTTTTGATTCAAAAATCTTACCCCTTGATCACAGAAGCACCACCTAAAATTCCTCATGACTTTACTATACCTAGGTAACTTCTTTATATCTGATGCAGCTTCCATCTCCCAGTCTCCAAGGGATAAATCCTACATCTGAGGGGAATCCTGTATCAGAGGAGAGCATTTGAATAAAGAAACAAACCGCAAAGGTTTTAGTTGTAAACTACCTTATTCTTGTAATTCTGGTTCTTAAACTGCAGGAGGATTTTGAGCCTTGTAATTTGGAGAGATTCTGTGCTCTTTAGCTGTGGTATTTTTATGGTCCAGTGACTTTCCTACCACCACTCTCAGAGAGGGACAGTCTCCTCCTAACTTGTTCTTCTGAGCTCTGCTGCTCAGTTGTGTGGGACTTTATGTCTTTATTTGGCACCATTGTTATTCAGTCATAGAATTAATGCTGGGGTTTGAGTAAACTTAAAAGAAGTAATGCTGTGGTGGTTAGGAAATACAATACAAATTTTCTGTATTAATTTCTTAGACCTGTCACTGTAAAAGAAGCACCACTAAAAGCCCTGATGAATGATGTAGGGTGCTTCACTGCAACAGCAGTGCTTTTAAAGTATTGACTTCTGTGGCTCTTGTGAGGGGAAAAAAAGCCAAACTACTTTGATATTCCAGAGAATCTGATAATTTTGATAACAAGATAGTTCTTTGTTTCCTTGCCATTCTACCAGGAAAAGAATCAGACAGTAAGGCTTTGGAAGGTTTCAGTACTGATTACACCACTAATATATTCTGGCTTTGAAATTTCTACCATGTATAATCTCACATGGAAGTGTGTATTTTTATTTTAAAAGACAGATATGGAAAGCTGGTTTTGATTTTTTGTTTTTAGATTTATCTTGAAGTTTCTTTCATACTTCTTGGTTCTGTGTTTTCCTTTGAAAACTCTTAGGAATATATCACCATATGAAAATGAATAACATGTTTCACATTTTAGAGTGTCGAACAATAAAATTATGTGGTCCATGGCATGAAATTCTGTGATGTAGAACTTTGAATGTTGTAAAATTGCTTTGTAAATGTCCCCTGAATCGTATTTTGCAGGACTACTTACTTCATGTTCTAATAACATAATCTGTATCAAGATGCCTTTAAGCTTTGTAGTCTTCCCTATATATGATGGGGTTTTTTGCCTGTTGTCCTTGGAGTAGAAAAGATCATCCCCTGTGACACTTGGGTTTCCCTTGTTGTGGTGTTTGTTGTCCCCAGAAACAGAGACGGGTTGAGCTTTGCTCAACCCATTAATGAGAATGATTTGACTGAAATGCAGAGAGAGATGGAGGAGGTGAACAAGGAAGAAGAGTTCACTGTCTCTTCTTGTTCAAGACCTGGATAGGACATTTAAAAATGCTCTCAGGGAGCAGGGTCTGGACCAACAAATCCAACTACCGTGTCAGCAGTGAGGCTGTACAAAGGCTTGTCACAGGATGTTGTGAGTGCAGCACACAGCTTTACATGGATTCAGTGGCAGTTCAGTGGTTGCTACTCAGATCATAGATACAGCAAACGGGATCTTCAGCTGAATGAATATTAAATTTTGATCCTGGAATCACAGAGCTTCAAGTGTAATTGGATCGTAATGCAGTCTGTGGTTTTAGGCAATAAAATTTTGATAAAATTTAATTGATGAAAATAATTTTATAAGTAATTCATCTCTTCTTCACTTGTCCAGATCAGATGAAGCTACAGATGACATGACCAAAGTCAAAACAATGCATGAACTGACGAGAAACAGCACTGAGAATGTTAGCTGCTTAGTTGCTGGAAATCCTAAGTGCAACTTTACTACCAAGAGACCCTGATGTTATGTGATCACTGAACACAGTTTGTAAGAATGGAAAACCAAAGCAAAACCACAACTAGTTGCATCTCATAAACAAAAATTTTCAAGATTCGGCTGAATCAAAAAATTATTCCAGCCATGGGAGAAAATGCAAGTTTTTGGGAAAGTTTGATATATGCACATCCTACGTGTACCACCTGGAAGCAACAGGCAGAGGGATCTATCTACCACCTCGCCAGTATTTTCTTTGTCGTGGGCTTCATGGGTGGAAGTGGATTCTTTGGGCTCCTCTATGTCTTCAGTTTGCTTGGACTGGGCTTTCTCTGCTCTTCTGTTTGGGCTTGGCTGGATGTGTGTGCTGCTGATATATTCTCCTGGAATTTTGTACTGTTCGCTATATGCTTCGTCCAGTTCGTTTATGTTACCTACCAAGTCCGGAGCGTTGCCTTTGACAGAGAATTCCAGGAACTCTACAGTGCTCTCTTCCAGCCTCTGGGAATTTCCTTGACTGTGTACAGGAAGATTGTCTTGTGCTGCGATGCAGAAGTGATTACCCTGGAGAAGGAACATTGTTATGCCATGCAGGGCAAAACACCTATTGACAAACTGTCCTTGCTTGTGTCAGGCAGGTTGGTATTGCTTTGTTCAGGTTTTCTGCAAATATCTTTATTTTCCTCTCCTTATTGAAAATGAAAGAAAAAAAGGAAAAAAACCCCTTGTTTGAGTATTGTATGTTTATTTTCCAGAACAATAGATTAACTATTAATGCAAGTAATATAAATATTAATAGGTTAAATACACTTGTCTAGGACAGTACTAGCATAGAATCTGAAGCACAGAATCTGAAATAGCATAAAGAAAAGAATTTGAAGTCATTCTTTTCCAGGCTGCTGTATCACATAATTTAACAGGTCAGGCAGATAAAGGGAATAAATGTGGATTTTCAGTGTTGAAGTTATGGCTTGCTGTCTGTCAACTGCCTAGTTGATGAGCACAGCATCTATCCCATTTTTCTTTACTAGTATAATCTGAAATGAGACAAAAAGTTAGTTACAAAACTGAATATACTTAGATAAACTCTGTTTAGTAGAGATCTTGACTGTGATATAGATTATATTCGGTTGCTTTCAAGGGGGTGGGAGAAGGATAGGGATAAGGAAGAGAAAAAGACTTAAAAGTGCCCTTTCATTACAAGAGGATGTAGCTGAGCCTTATCAAGACTTGCAGACCTGGGTCTACAGTTACTGTATACTGTGGCCCTGTGTTAGACCCTGAGGCAGTAAATCCACCTGCTTGTACTCCCTGCTTCCAGGAGAGCCTTCTGGCAGCCTTGCTGGTGCTTTCCTGGAGGGAAACACTAGCTTTTGTACTGTATGCAAAGCAGGGTGCAGCCCCTGACCACCACAAGAATAGGCTGGACACCCAGAGGTGATGGGACACTTGGTGGGTGCCTTTTGCTGCATGGATAGATGGAACCTGTAGGCAGCTTGACACTCAGCTGATTTAGGACTACTTGCAATGAACAATATGGATTGTGGGCAGTTTTCCTTAGTGACACCCTGGTTCACAGAGTTCTTGGGAGCGCTCTAGGAAGTACCTCCTGGAAGTTGCTTTTGGTCTTACCAAAGGAGAGTTATCCATCCTTCTACATGCCCAGCCAGTGATCACCCAGAGTTCCTGCTGCCCTTCACCATGGTGGTACAGGGCTGCTTGTGTGCCTTCAAATTTATATGTTATTTAAAAAGTAGCAAGGAAAGGAAGTTTTTCTTTGGCATCTTCAGAAGGCCACAGCATTTACACAGAGATCCCATAATGCCAGGCTGTTCTTCTGGCTGCAGTCCTGTGGCTATGTAATTCCTGTTAAACATGGAGAGAGGTCTACCTAACACATGCCATGGGACACTCCTGCTTGCCACTCCCAGTTTTTGCATTTTGTTCTCTCTAAAATGAGTATTTGCCAAAACTAGAAGTAAATCCCAGGGTTTTCAGGAGAAGCAGGTAAATGCTGTTGTGGGCATTGGTCTTTCACCTTTCCAGTGCATGGTGGCTTTTTAATGGCAAAGTTTGTGCATCACTGCACAGACCTACCTCAGAGAGAATGATGTGGTTTGAGTAAGGCCTGGAAAGATTTCCATTTCAGTTGCATGATTGTCTTGTATTCTCTTTCAACTTATTTTTGAAGTTGGGTTCAAAAATATAATTAGGATAATTATAATCGGCCATTGATTGCTTTTTCATGCTTTCAAAGCTATGTTTAAATTCCTCAGACAGTAGAAATAGCACATTCTTGTGGTAGTCATTGCTGGTGTACAGGTAGTACTAACAAATTAACACATCTTATCTTGGTAGGATCAGAGTGACAGTTGATGGGGAGTTTCTACATTATATTTTTCCTCTTCAATTTCTGGACTCTCCTGAATGGGATTCACTGAGGCCCACAGAAGAGGGAATTTTTCAGGTAAAAGTTAAGGGCTTTCTTTTTTTTTTTTTTTTTTGGAAATTGTTTAAGCACTGTTTGATTTAGAAATAAATTTATTCAGTTGTGGGTTTCGTTTGTGATCCTATGCAAACGAGTGGCATCCCATTAGTTTGGGAAGTCCTCTTTATCCATTGGACTGCTTTTGCTGTTTGTGTCTTGTTACACAAACAGGGCTTTTCTCAAAGCTGAGGTAGGCTCTGTTTGCATTCTCTGGCTGCGCTGATATTCAGCCTTGAGAAGCCGGGTTTCCTCAGGGTGGGAAGAAGCTGGTGCTGAAGAGGTTTCCCAGTGGGAGATGAGCCAGGGGAAGACGTGCCTGGGACACAGCTTGGCACGGGTTACAGCATGGGACACGGTGTCAGCTGCAGCTGCCCCTGCGCTCTGTGAGCCCTGGCGCTGCTGTCTCTTGCCTGACACGCTGGCTCCTGCCTGTGTTGGATCTGATGTCTGCTGTCATGAGGACAAATGGCATTTGTCGAGAGCTTTCTTTAGACCTGCCTTTTCAGCTGAGGCTGCCAAGAGCAGGGAATGCAGGGCTGAACCAGGGCATCCATGTGGCACTGAACAAGGCATGCCATATGGGCACAGGCGTATTGTCACTGAGGTTAACTGGATGTGATCACTTAGTCCATATCCAGTCACCTTTCTCATTTGTCTTTTGCATTCAGTAACCTCCCAGAGCACTCTGGCTCGGTTAAAAGGCTCTGATTGCAGTAGACAGGTTCTGCTGGGAGAGGGGGGTGCAGCACCACCTTGTCACCCGGCTGCCCAATTCTCTCTCCTCTAGGTGACACTCACAGCAGAGACAGATTGTCGGTACGTGGCCTGGAGGAGAAAGAAGCTCTACCTGCTGTTCGCTAAGCACCGCTTCATCTCCCGCCTGTTCTCCGTTCTCATTGGGAGCGACATCGCCGAGAAACTGTACGCCCTGAACGACAGGGTGCACGTGGGCCAGGGCTTCAGGTACGACATCCGCCTGCCCAACTTCTACCACGTTGCGCTGCCCGAGAGCCCTCCCGTGCCGGCCTCGCACCGCGGCCACCAGCTGCAGCGAGCCTCCCCGCGCCGCACGCCCGCGGTGGTCACAAACTGCGGCTCCTTCCTCGCGCCCTCCTAGCCCGGAAAGTTCTGCTGCAGCCATTCCTCGAAGCGGTGGAGGGAGATGGAAGGTGGCAGAGCAGAAGAGCGGAGAGACAAAAGCAGATGAAGCCAAATTTGACTGACAAGTGCCATTTATGTTAACTGGAGTAGGTTGAATTCTCTGTCTCAAGCCAGCAGGTTGGCTTCTGCGTTGTGACTGTCTGTGCAATATGTTTACTTTCTGTCGTACTCCTCTTGATCTTCATCTCTTTTGTTTTGGAGGAGAACAAATCATAACAGTATGAGGTCTTATTGCATTGTGGTGGCCTCTGTGGTGGTGTGTTGTTTGTTTTGTTTTGTTGTTTGTCTTTTCTTTAAAGCAAGCCCATGGTATTTGTAATTATGTTTTCCTCAAAAAAATGTTGTCAAAATGAAGTACAGTCAGAACAGTGAATGAAAACAACTAAGTTGTCTTCAAAATATAGCAACTGGCTTATAATGTTCTTTTTTATGCCACGTGACCATTCTCTCAATTTACATGATTAATGTTGCAGAGGAAAGACTAAGGAATGTTTGCATTGTGTTTGTTTCTTAAAGAAATGAAAAATTTTGAAATGCACAGCAAGATTGTTAAAAACCCAAACAAAACAAAACAACAAATTCTGTCCTATGAGTAATTGGTTTCTCTCCGACTGTCCTTAAGAGGTATTACGTGAAAATAAACATAAGTGTAATTTCTGGCACTAGAAAAATAGCTGTAACTGCTTCAAATACAGCTTAGGGAAATGGTTGTGTAGCATTTCTGATAGAATGTGATGCTACAGGACCTGGGGTCCTGCAGTGTCAGCGCCCTTCATGACATGTACAATAAATAATGTTAATCAGTCTACTGCCAAACCATTGGAGTTTGTTGTATAATATTCCTTTTACCTATGTTTGTCAGGAAGAGACTAAAACAACTGCAGCAATAAATACAATTTTTAACTGACACATTCGTGTTTAGCTTCCAGAGTCACTTTTCCTATGCTTGTGAAATTCTTGATTCAAAAGATGTTCTCTCCCTAATTCTGTGGTGTTTTAATGACATAAGGGAGCCTCAGATCGCACTTCAGTAGGAGGGAGTTGGTTTCGACCCTCGGGGTCACTGTGCCTTTGAAGAGAAGTGTCCAAATGTCTTTGCTAACTCACCTTCCTGCTGCTCTGCCTGATGCCTGCCAGTAATCAAAAAGTAAGAAGCATTACTATTTTATGAGAATGGATTGCTGCTTGATATGTCTGGAAGTAGATAATATTTTTAATATTTTAAAATTGCTGGCTTGTTTGGTAGGACGACCCCTGTGTGCTTCTCTGTTTGTGAGTATACATATAAGTTTAGATCCTCTGAGTTGTTTCTAGAGCACTTAAAATGATCATACAATCTTACACTTGAAGGATAATCTTGCAGTATGTGTAAAAAAGCTATTAGGAGTGATGTGAAACACTACCTGTTTGAAGGCCATTTAGTGTAGAGCAGATAAGATCATACAAGTTTTGCTTTTAGCTTTATGTTGCTTCCTCAGAGAGGAAAACCAGCAAAACATAAATACCCCAGCGTGCAATGTGATAATCCCCAAATCATTCTCATAACCCTTCCAGGCAATGTGTTCTGTATGTACTGTTTAATGCATGAAGTCCCTGAGTCACAGAGCTACTTTGTCTTGGCCAAAACAGAATTGGAAAAAATGCAAGTAGTTCACTGATGGCTTTTAATGACCTGTTCAGATGAAGGCACAAAGTGCCAGAGGCTGGCAGCATGTTATAAGGATACACATTTGTGTAACACTCTACAAACATAAAAATATTTAAAATGCATAAAAGACATCTTATTCTAGACTTGGGTGTAATAGAAATAATTTATTAATGTTCTCCTTGGTTTTCTTGAATATTTGGGTTTGGCCTATTTATTCGAGAACTTGTCTTTACTAAATTCTGACCTTGCTGAAGTTAATTAGCTTGATCATCTTCACCTTAAAATAAGACCAAGGAGTCCTACTCACCCAATTTCTATATCAAGCTTATATATTCTATTTAAATTGTAGCATACTGCTTAGAAAGATACTGGGGAATGATGGGTGCTTCATGCCATACTTTGATAATTTTTTTCTTTTTTGTGACTGTTATATGCCTTAGTTTCTGTCACACGCTTCCCAGACACAATCCTCTGTGATGCTTTTCTCTGCTGAAATTGGTTACTGTCAGAAATCTCTACCAGGACATGTCTGAGTCAATATCTGAACATACTCTTAGCTAATCTTGTTTAGGTGTTGCTACTGTGCTTTCTGGGCTTTGAGTCATTTTTAAAAAATTGTTTCTAGTTTTCCAGCATCTGTTTGAGACATGACTAGCAGAACATTTCAGCTGTAAAATTCAGCTGTAAAATAGAGATCTACAATAATATAAGTACACACAAAATGGCTGGAAGCAAGACAGAAGTTCTCTCTACCTGTGTTTTTATTTTAATCTGGACAGTACTTTTAAACATACAGTGGAATGCGACTTATAAACCAGTGTTTTGGGAGGGCTGTATAATCTACCTAAATGAAGGTATATTCAGAATGATGACAGCAAAATTAGACAAGTTTTGTGAGATCATAAACACCCAGGCATTAGAGAGTGGGGGTTGCTCAGCCTGAAGAAGAGAAGGCTCCAGGTGACATTATATTGCAGCCTTTCAGTACTTAAAGGGGCCTGCAAGAAAGATGAGGACAGACTTTTTATAGCAGAGCCTCTTGTGATTACTCCTGGGGACAAGGAGTAATGGCTTTAAATTCATTAATATGTTTTGTGATATATTTAGATATAAGGAGGAATTTTATTATTATTATTATTATTAGTGTGATGAAACACTGAAACAGGCTGTCCAGAGAGTTGGTGGATGTTTGGTCCTTGGGAGCATTCAAATTGGATGGAGCTCTGGGCATCTTGATCTATTTGCAGATATCCTCACTTATTCAAGGGGGTTGGACAAGATGGCCTTTAAAAGTCCCTTCCAACCCAGAGCATTCTATGATTCTGTGATTACTTGTAAGTTAATAAACATTTGGAGCTAGATGAAGTTCTGACCTAATTTATGCCCGTGTTACAGCTCTGAAATAACTTAGTGATGTGATCAGGTTCCTTCACAACTGGTTTAAACAAGTGGATACTTGAGTCCATGTTGCTATCAGTGAGTCCTTTTCTTGATCCTACAGTGATTCCCCTTTACTCACATTTTACATTTTTACCAGTTCCATAACCTTCTGTGGAGTTGTGTCTACATTTATATGCTGCTATGGGTAAGAGTTATCATGTGGTCATTCATAAGTTGATTTTTATAAGTTTTTGTAATTATATGGACATCATGCTGGAATTGCCCTCACAGCCTGCAGAAGGGTTCAAATTTTCTGCATAAGGTAAGAAACTGTATGGCCTAGGACAGTTCAAAACAGAGGGGGAGGAGGAGTAGTGGAAGAGACAACGAAAGTTCATACAAATTTTATCCAAGAGAGGTTTATTTCAAATTGGACTTCTGGCAAATTAGTTTGTTGGGTGCAGCAATATGTAGTTAGAGCTTCAAAACAAGTCTTGCCTACTAAAGAGCATGGGACTGACCTTTGAATTCTTTCATTTTGTAGTATTTTTTAAACTACTAATAGTGTAAGTACAGGTAACAGGTTCCATCATAAAACTACACTCAAAATTACAGAAACTGTGGAAAAACCTGAGAGGATACAGCCCAATCTACTGTTGCAAGGCAAATTTTAAGTGTTTAAAGAAACAGGTTCTTTTATTCAGCTGCCTGTGATAATAGAGGCTGTGCTTTGTGGCTGAGCAGGGCCATCCAGGATCTATGTTTTCAGGAACTATTTTCCTTGCAACAAAGCAAATCAGAGATATGAGCTCCCCTCGGATTAAACTGGGGAAGCTGAATACAAGCTTGGATGATATTGCACAGATTTGCCATACCACAAAAAAGACATATGCTTGTAGTAATTAAATAATATGTTGATGCTACATTTACAGGGAAAAAGTGCTCTATATGTTTTGCTTATGTGAGTGATAAATATAAGATATATTTGGTCTCAATGTACATGAAGTATTAAAACACAATATTGTGTTGCTCGTATGAGCTGATATTGCAAACCATGTGTTAAAAGTGAAACAAATCTGCAGCTCTTTATATAGAAGAAAACTATTTAAATAGGAAATGAAAAAATTATTATCAATTTGCTGAATTCAGACATGGTCAGAGTAATATTTTTCTTTCTATTCCTGTAATAATTGAATGCATATTTTTCCTCCATAGCTGTTACTGCATAACAGATTTTTTTACTATACAACAGAATAAATACCATATTAAACTGATTTGTTAATCCCTCTTGAAAATGCTTACTTTATTTACATTAATATGCATTAAAATATAATAGGTTCAGGGCTCATATGGAAAAACATGCTTTCTTTCTGTTTGTCTAATTCAGATTAACTTTCCTTTCTTTTAGACTCTTTTATCCCATCAGTCTCTGCTTGCTTCTGTGGGAATCAAAAGATGTATTGAACTTGACATGTAAATCAAGCCACCTCATGCTGATTAATCAAACTATGTAGGTGGAGCTTCATCAGCAGGGGTGTGTAGGAGAAAAGCAGCACAAGCATGTCATCACTCAGCTCTAGATTTGGGGTCGTGTCCCAAACCATGGCTAGCAATGTCCTCCTAGAGGGTCACGTGGCAGAGGGTTCTGCCAGCAAAGGGTTTCGACCCAAATCATCTTTCTGCAAGCTAGAAATGTTGTTAAACCTTGCTCTGGGATGGAAAAAAAATTTTAAAAAATAAATAAATAAATAAAGGGGACTTTCCCAAAACCTTGTGAGAGCAGAAGGATTTTATAGCAGTTATTCTTCTGCTGTGGATTCACAAGCAATATTTTTAAAGTTGTCAGTTGAAATGCAGTTCCTAATTTGAGGGATCAGTGGTGTCTTGTAGGAACAGGACTATTTCACTGCCTGAGTGGGATTTTGAAAACAAATGGTGATAAAAGATAGATGACCAAGAACTAAGACATCTAAGTCATATAAATAATCAACTGCAATAAAATAATGGTGATAAATAACTATTTCAGCAGCAAATCCCATACTTTTCATTGTATCCACTAGTGACTCTCCACCTTAACTTGTCTAAATCTGGGAGATATAATAATTTTCTGGGAGTAAAAGGGACATTAGGCCAAGAAAGACACGGAGGCAAAAAACCCATTTAATGGATAAATGCTCTAACCATGTAACAGTATAGAAGTGGGCAGCACCCTCCCCTTCTACAGAAACTGCACCTCACAGGCAAGCATCAAAGCATGTCAGGTCTGTGAAAGGAGGTGAGCAGGTGCCTGTCCCCAGGCAGGGATTCTGTGGGGTGATCCCAAGCAGCCTGCAGGAATCTGGGCTCAGTGAGGATGAAGCACACATATCTCTTTAATATTTCCCTGGGTGGGTTTTAGGAAGAGTGCAGGACAATCCAGATACCCAGTGCTGCACTTGGACTTCCTGTGTCCAACTGTAGGACAGGGGTGGGATACTGGCAGATAAGATTTGGGATGAGTTTAAAACACATTAGATATGACCCTGTATCTTCCCATATGTACTCTCTCACACTGGGTAGATTAAAAACAATCCATATCAAAAGTGAGGCAAGCCAGTTCACATCTGCCAGGATACGCACGGATGGGTATCAGCAGTTCCAATAAAACAGGTGCTGTGCAGGAAATCCTTGCTGCTGTGCTTTGGTCATCTAACTCTCTCACAGTGAAATCTTTAAAGCTTTTGTGGAATCCAGCTATTCTATTTTACTAAGAGATAAAATATCTTGAATACTTATTTTGAATATGAAGCAAAACTGTCTCCTTTTCATTTACAGAAAAGTTGAGTCCTCTCAAATGATACTTTCAAGCAGATCTCAGTAGTGAGGGGAATGAAGTGCTTCTTAAAAACAGTCAGATATCCAGCACTCTGCTCTGTTTATCACTGAGTCTCCATTTTATTGTTTAATTACGGCTTTTCAAAAATATGGTGTTCTTACAGGAAATATATTCTTTATTTAAAGAGTTCATGAGTAAGTACTCATAGAAAAAAATACAGGAAATACTGATACATAAAACATTTTTACATTGGTTTTGATTTTACAAACTATTAATATCTTTTTGTTAACTATATTGATTGTCATTTTAGTTCCAAAAGTGCTTTTTACAGTGGTCTATGTACTTCAGCTACATGCAAAAGCAATAATCACATATACATGTATGTTTATTGCAGTCTGTATCCCTGCTTTTAACCCTATATAATAGGGTTTTGTTAGTTTATTTTTTCTTTACAGAGCAAAGAAGTATAATAAACATCATTCAGAAGACTGGTCTTATTTATTCATTAAAATTAAAAGAATTTTTTTTTTTAATCTGTGTTTGCCTTTACTCTTAAAGATCAGGGTAGCAAGGAGCAGTTGTGGCATGCTCTAACTCAGCACACATGTTGACGTTCCTTTACAATATGCACAGTTTATTAAATTTTAAAAAGTTATCTCTTTCCATTTCAAAGTTCTTCTGAGCTAATGTGTTTACCTTTTCTTTCCCCTCACTGTGGAGTATCTTCACTATCAAATCATGTATGTTTTCTCTGTCACTTGTTAAAGTAATTCTTTAGACTCATGTTCAGCCTCCCTCTACTTCTTTTTTGTCCTCGTTCCTCAAGTTTTTAAGTTAGGTTTTTTGATTTTATTTTTCAGTTCTGTCTGTCTGTCCAGAGATGTTAAACACTTGTTATTTAGTTCTTTATCAAATCTTTACATAAAATTCTAAATCCTTGTCAATAATTTTTAAAATTCCTATAAAATGATGCAACACCCTGAAGGTTCAACCCTAGCCTTTGCTTCTCAAAACCAGCCACAGTTAATATTAAAATGCACAGCTAAAAAACATTAATTGCTGTAGCAAAACATTAACTGTCACTGTACCAACACCCAAAAGCATGCATACATTTGTACTCTGACAATATCTGTGGTTCCTTTGGTCTATACAGACAGTCACACAGACTCACACAAATTCATAGGAGTCTTTGCAGAGATAATGTTGAGAGCTGCAGCTGAAATGCATTTACTTCAGGATTAGCACAGACATCTCTCCATGATTGTTTTGAGCTTTATTCGTGTGTGGATGTTGTCCAAAAAGGGAACAGAAAAATCGCAGCCAGTTCACCCAGTGCTGCCAAATCTGCTGTAGTGGGGACCCCTAAAATTGGGCTGTCCCGCAGGGTGGGGACAGATGCAATGCAGAAGCATGGCTCTAACTTGTCTTCCAGTTTTGTGTGAAGAGCTGCCTCATGTTAACAGAGAGCAATGTGTCCATCACTATTTGAGTTCCAGGGAAGCAATGTGGTCAGACTCCATATTTGGTACTCCTCTGTTTGCAGAAAGGAGCAAATCCCCTGGGACAGGTTCCCATTATTCTCCAGTGCCGTTAGCAAGCTGTCCTGGCAGGGCAGCGACAAGCGTGCCATGGCTCTGCTTTAGGAAATCCAACCCATTTTGTATCAGCTCTCGTGTTTTTTTGGGGAATCATGTGATTTAGGTAGAGCCAGAGCAAACATAGCAGGCCCTTCTATCAAGTCCCAGAAAAATCACTTGCAAGCAACTCATAGAAACTGTTCACTGAGCAATTTCAAATAATGAACATACCAAATAAAGTGTCAGCAGGGAGCTGCTCGTGCATAATTTGGGAACAGGGATAATTGTTCAGTGTGATTGAATAAATTGTTTACTGCACACAGTTTAGATAACTTTAATGGCAAACAATTTTACTCTGTCCTTATACCTCAGGATCATGTACCCTTTAGATAAACATCTACGTCTGTTAAACTTTGAATACTTTGACTGATTATTTTAGAAAAAAGTTGGCTCCTGGCTTTAAGCTGGCAAGAATCAGTTGCTATACTATTAGTCAGATACCTGGAAGCCCTGGAATGTGGTGTTTTACATCTTGGATTCAAACAAAAAGAATACAAGCCTCCTTGTATTAACAGGATACACCCTTCCTGCAGGTCTTGCATTGGAAGAATTGCCTGACTATACATCAGAAAGTGTCTGTCAGAGGGCTGAGCTAAACATGCACTGGAATGCACATACTCCTGTTAAATACCTCCAGAATACTAAAGAGCTGGGAAAGTATTTGTCATTTACCATCTCTTCTATACAGACTTCCTTCCAATAAAACATAATTTTGAGGATGCTTTCAGGCAAAACCCATATAAATAAATTTTCTGCAGAAAATGTGTGTGATTTTTCAGTTATACGGCACAAAGTTTCAGCAAGTGGGATGGGATTTGCTGGTGTATTTCATCCCACTCCCGACAGTTGTCAAATACACCCAGGATGAATTGCTTTCTAAAGGAGCCCACTTACAGACCCTATGGAGGGAATTTAAAAGATTAGTTTAGAGTAGATGCTGAGTACGCTTCCTGAAACTATAAATGGAAACATTTCATAGATCTTACCATTGTCTGAAAATAGCCCTGTCAGCCTGGCACATCTGGGATCCTGAATACAAAGCATTTGTTCTCTTTAGTGAAAACTTTGCCTAAAAAAGGCTGTGACATTGGGCTCTCATTTGGAAGAGGCACAGTGCTTGCAGTTTCATGAAAAGTTTCTTCCTCATCTGCTTAACAAAGTTTTCCTTTAAGTTTATCTAAGCTAAACTGAGAGACAGGAGAGGGTGGTTCAGGTCTCAGCTGTGCCTCTGAACTTCTGCCTGTCCTCTTCTGAGGTCCAACACCTTCCTGTATTATCAGCAGGATGATATTTTCCCTGGAATACAGAGGAAAAGGCAGGCACCAAGAGATTAAAGTATACTGTTGAGGATCACAAAGCTGGTTGCTGGAGATAAGGGACAAGACTGAGCAATTTGCAACACCCATGTGACATTTTCTACTGTGGACTATTACTGTGAAAAATAACTGTATGATTGGAGAAGTACTTAAGCTATCAAGAATCTAATAGCAGAAGAAGGGGAAGAAGCCTGCATCAATGAACAGCTGTAACACCATTAAACCTGTCTCTGCTAATAAAATGCATCAGTTCAACACAAATCTCCAAAAATTGATCTGTCTGTCCAAAGTCAATTCCTCATTCCGTGTAAATGCAAACAATTTTTATTTCTTGCCTCTGTCAGATTATTTTATATTAGCAGACTTCAAAGAACCTACAGATTGTTGACAAAGGTAGGTTAAAGCAATCTTTACAGTGATTTAGCAGTAGGACATTAATTAAATTAAACCAGCCCACTCTCCTACATTACATAAGACCTTATTTTAAGGGGATAAATTCCACTGAGTACTTTTTACTTAGAGAATGTTTGTTATCTGTATAAGTATAGGTAATGTTCTCTAATATTATCTGTAAAACTAAGGGCCAATAATCCATTATATAAAATTAATGCCAGTGTTTCCTCTGTTAGGGAAAGTTTTTCTTCTATGCACAGGTGCACACCACAGCCCAAGACTAGAGTCTGTCAGAGCCATGTCTATGTGCTCCACCTGCTTATGGTCCTCCTGCAGAGACAGGATATAGGGGCATCTCTCAGCTCCTCTCCCATTTCCCTCTTCCTGCTGACAGCTGTACTGGTAGATGCCACCACCTCCATGTAGTCTTGGTTTTTACTGCCCTGCTGCAGAGGGGAAATGGCATTTAATCATATGAAGGTCCCAAGAGACTAGCTGCAATCAGGACAAAGCTCTACAGTGTCACATGGCCGCAAATATTATTAGTTTGTTGCCAAGCTTTTCTAACAAACTTTTTTATTTTTTATTTTGCATTGGGCTAGGCACATGCTGTTTACCACCAAGGCTTCCCACAAAATTGGAGAAGACCTAGAGGGTAATGAGAAAGGTAAAAAGACTTTATAAAAGACACAACCGGTAGAACAAACTGTGCTTCATGTTCAGTAACATGCTAGAAAAGGCTTACACATCAGTCTGGATTGGGGTAGGAACTCTCTGATGGGCTGCTTTGTGCAGCTTTTGGACGCTACTTGGCTTTGCTCCAGCAGGCATAGCTGAATGCTGTCAATCTCAAACACATGTTAGATACTATCACTCATGACCATCCCTGTAGCCATGCTATCCTGACTCGTTACTCCTACTCTTTTTCCAGCTCACTTACTCTGCATAACTCAGGAAAGACAAGGTACATCCATGAAAATGGCTGGCCAGTCAGAGGAAACCGTTCCAAATCAAGTCCCTCATAATTATTTCATAATATATTTTTGAAAATCAGATCTTACGCAAGGCAGCAGGATGCATAAAACTCATGTTCATTTGGCACACATTCCTGAAGAGATCCTGATCTCCTCTCCAAGGTGCAAAACCGAGAATAACTGTGACAAAGGCAGGGCCTCCCCGGACACATGTGATGTGTACATGTTTAACTGTTACTTCAGAAACATGTTGGGATCCTGTATGCTTTCCAAAAATATTTAAGAATAATGCTGACCATATGCTCTTGGCTGCTGAAAAGCCCACTTTGTAGCTAGCTCATCAGAATGTATTGAAAGGGTTTTTCTGCCTTGGCAGTCCTCATTTATCACTGACGGTCAGGTTTTGAGGTGGGCTGGAATGCCTTTCATCACTGAATGCTACTCATCAGCCTCCTGGGGATGAAGGCACGCTCGGTGACTGCTTCTCCCGTCCTGCAAGACTGGTAGCGCCCGCGGGGGCTGGACAGGACATGGGCAGAGCCGACGCCAACATGCGGGGACAGACACGTCCCGCTGTGGAAGCACGCCGTTTCTGGGAGCTGTCAAACTGCCACACGAGCAAACTTGGTGACATCTCTTAAACATCACCAAGCAACCACAGCAGGTGCCGAGCTGAGAAGAGCAGTTTTACAAAGGCTGCTGCGGCTCCTTGACACACCATGTAGGGGCAATACCGCTTGCCCCAGGTTTAGGGGAGAATTCAGCCTTTCTAATTTTAACCACACAACAGCTGGGCAGGCTGCCCGGGCGCAGGCTCCGGCTGCACCTCTGCGCGGTGCCTCTCCCCACCTGTTTGGTGCGCCTCGGCTGCGCGCTGCCCGGCAGCCACTGGCCCCGGCCTGGGCGGGGGTGCCCGGGGTGATGCTCCCAGGGGTGTCCGAGCTGATGCTCCCAGGGGCGCCGGGGTGATGCTCCCAGCATCGCGGGGCCGGGCCGCTCCCGCCCTCCCGGCGCGCCCGCGGCCCCGGGCCCGGCGGAGGCGCCTGCGCGCTGCGGCCGCTCGGGGCCGGCCCCGCTGGCGCCGCCCGCAGCTCCCGCGGCTCCTCTGCCTATTTTAGTCACAGCCGCGGCTCCGTCAGCCTCGGGCTGTTGCCGTCCTGTCCGGGCGGCCCGGAAAGTTTTCCGCGGGGCAGGTGAGGGGCGCTCCTCCGTGCGCGGGCGGCCGCGGGAGCAGCATCGGCGGGTCCCGGGGTGGGCGTCAGGAGCCGCCCGGCCAGCGGGGAGAACGCGCGGTCCTGTCCCTCGTTCCCTTCGGTTGCCCA